>NC_051194.1:46708083-47023501 GCF_015220075.1 Falco rusticolus
TCTTCTAATGACTTCCCTTAGCGGGTTGTTAGTACTTGACAGCAGGTCTCTGTGCGGGGAACTTTTTTCCAATTCCACATTCAAAGGAGGTCCATCAGAGAACATGATTGGCAATTTTCGTCATAATCTGCACATTATTAGCATCAAAATTGACATGGCAGTAACACTGGTGGTTTTTGATGTGCCTTTCTTCAAGTTCAAGGAAGTCCCTCCAGTAGCAGTGGTTTGGTATAGCAGGTCTCAGTTACCCAGTGGTGGCTTTTCAGAGGCAAAGGCGCGATAGAGATGCGTGAGAAATAAATCCAAGAGCCGTTTTTACCGAGAGGAGAGAAAGACGCTGAGAAAAAAAATTAGATTTAGAAAAGTGTCTGGAAGGTACATGCTTCAGGACAACAGCCTACACCTAGAGAGATTCAAGTATTTCCCAGATAGCGTGGATTATGGTAGTTAGAAAGCTTGAGCTTAAAAAACGCCTCTCCCCATCCTGTCAATCTCACACTTCCCTTCCCGTTACTGGCCCGGCCGCGGCGGCCTCATCAGCTGCCGCTCGTCATACAGAAATACGCGAGACATTTCCCATTTAGTCGAACTCAAACCGAAATAATAATAATATAAAAAAAAAAAGAAGAAGAAGAAGAAGAAAAGAAAAAAAAGGAAAAAGAAGCCAGAAACACATTCCCTTCCGCCGGCTCTCCCTCCCTGCTCCCTCCGGCCCGGCCGCCCTTAGCCCCGCCGAGCCCGGCGCCGGGCAGGGCACGGCAGCGCCCGCCGCGGGCCGCCTCCGCGGGGGCGCAGGAGCCGCGGAGCGCCCTCCCCACCGGGCGCCGCGCCCCTCCACGGCGGGGCGGTCAGCGATAAAAAAATAGACGGAACTTTTTGGCCGAGCCCGGGGGCGCCCCCCGCCCCGGTCCTCCCCGACCCCCTCTACAAAACGCCCCCCGCCCCCGGGCCTGGGCCGGGGTAGTTATCTGGTGAGCGGCGCCTCCTCCCGCTGGTCCGGCGAGGCGACGGCGGCCTTGCTGAGCACGGCGGCCGAGTAGGGCAGGAAGCCGCTCTCGGAGCGCTGCCCCGCCGCCGTGCAGGGGAAGTCGGCGGCCGCGGCGCCCCGCGAGCCCAGCGCCGAGGCCGCCGCTGCCGCCGCCGCCGCCGTCTGGCTGCTGTGGCAGCTGAGGCAGGAGCAGGGCGCCGAACCCCCGGGCGGCCCCGAGCCCGCCGCCGCCGCCGCCGCTGCTGCCGCCGCCGCCGCCGCCGAGGCGGCCGCGCTGCTGTTGAGGCCGGCGGCGGCGGCGGCCGGCGCCTGGTAGAGGCCCGGGTGTCGGAAGCTGCAGAGCAGCTCCGGGCGGGAGTAGGGGTGCGAGAGGGCGCGGAAGGTGTCCAGCGGGCGGATGGAGGTGGCGAAGGGCGCGGCGGCGGCCCCCGAGGCGGCGGCGGCGGCAGCGGCGGCGGTGACCCCGACGTGCGGGTAGTAGTGGAGCGGGACGTGGGAGTGGAAGGGGTAGGGCAGGCTGCCCGTGGCCGCCGCGTGGGTCATCATGTAGGTGTAGAAGCTGGGGTCGGCCGGGTGGGGCCAGGACATGGCCAGGCGCTGCCGCTTGTCCTTCATCCGCCGGTTCTGGAACCACACCTGCTCAGGGAGACAAGCACAGCGCGGCCTCAGGTCCGCTCCGCGCCCCGCCGCACCCGCTCCCGCCGCGCATAGCGGCGGGCACCCGCCAGCCGGCCCCCATCGCCGGCGCGGCCCGGCCCGCGGATACATCAGGGCCGCGCCTCCCGTAGGCGACCCCTCTCCAGCCCGGAGCAATCGCCTGTGACCCTGCCCGAGCGGAGCGGTGGGCACGGTCCCCCTCGGCCTGGGGGCACCCCTTCCATCCGAATAAACGTGTCCCCTTCGAGTAGTCCCCTCCCCCCGGCTTTGCCTTTGCGGTATTGACGCGCTCGTCCCCCCGCGCTTAACAGCTGCGTTTGTTTTCTCTCCCCGTTTCTCTTTAGGAAATACGCTAACGCGATAAAAACCGACGAGGAAAATAAATAATAATAACAGCAACTTCTTAAAAGCAAAAGGAAAGTTCACGGTGCGGAGCAGCAAACGAGCACAAGGGATGATGACAGCTGAGGGCCCGGCGCGTCCTGCGGCCGCGGAGCGGGGCCGGCAGCCGGCCGGGGGAGCGGGGCGGCACGGCGGGGCGCGGCGTACCTTGATGGTGGTCTCGGGGAGGTTGAGGGCGGCGGCCAGCTCGCAGCGCCGCGGCCGCGACACGTAGTTCTCCCGGTAAAACTCCTTCTCCAGGCGGGCGATCTGCTCGCGGGTGAAGGCGGTGCGGTAGCGGCGCACCTGGTCGGCCCCCGCCGCCGAGCCGCCCAACGCGCCGCCGCTGTGCAGGCTGCCGATGGCGGGGGCGGCGGCGGCGGCGGGGGTGCTGGGCGCCGGGCTGCTCTCCGCGTAGCCTGCGGGGCGAGCGCACGGCGATGAGAGCGGGCGGCGGGGCGGCCCCCCCAGACCGCCCGCCCGGCCCCGGCCCTGCGCGCCCGTCCTCAAGGCCGGCTGTCACCCTTACAAATCGCTACTGCTAACGGAATCGATAAAGGTGGATTTTATTTTTTTTAGTAATTTCATAGTCGCGTTATGCTCAGGAGATGGGGCGGGTGTGGTGACTGCGGAGCAGCCGAGCCCCGGGCAGAGCGGGCGAGGGCACGGGCCGGGGGCTCGGCGCAGCTCCACCAGCCTGCGAGGACTCCGGGCTCGGCGCTAGCCTTTCCCCCGTCGACGGCGGTTCTTATTTTCGTTTGAGACGTACGAAATAAGAGCAGCCATGAAAGCCGGTTTTTTTCCTCTAGCGTTACGTCGAGGATCCCTTCCTTTCTCTGGCACATTTGACAAAAAAGGCATGCACTGTGGCCCCTAGGAAATCCACCGCTCACCTGGCTCCCCCTCCCCAATTACAGCAATAATAGCAACCACCGTCCGTCACCATGCCCCGCAGAGCATGGGGAAGGAGACGGGGCTGTTTCTAACCCCCGGTTACAAGCAGAGGGAAAGTGAACAATGCCCAATTACCCTGAGGTGGACACAGGCGGCACGTTGCATATACACAGAGCAGGGCACACACACAAACACGGGCAGTTTTCTCGCATTCCTCTCTCTCTAATTTAATCTATGCATTTATATACACACACAGACAGCTCGAGAGATGCCGGGAGCTCCAAGAGCGCGAGGAAAAATAAGGAGAAAGCTTTCCCTAAATATGGGTGGGTGGATATTTGTGCCCACATATATTCTGGATATATATCTACATACCAATGGATTTGGACATGCACACGCACACACACACGCACGCACCCGCACAGGAGCTGGCCGGGCAGTGTGTCTCGGCTATCGGGATAGCACAGTAATTGCAATAATATTTTACAGCCTGGAGCTCTGTCTTCGCAGAAGAGAGAGCGCCGGTGCAGAGGCGAGCAACTTTGGCGGTGGCGGTGGCTTTGCCTTGGTTTTTAAAGCCTGTTGGCAAAGTGCGGGGCTTAGATGGAGATGATAAAGGAAGAGTTACCTTTGTTACTGTTTTCCTTCAGCTGGGAGGAAGTCAGGCTGGCTGGGGAGCGGAGCGCGGAGCAGCCCACCTCCACATCACTGTTCATATCTGCCTCTTGAGCAACTTCGGAATAAAGGCTGATTTTCTTCCTGCTTTCCGACGGCGGGATTTCGGAGGAGACGGTGCTTTCACTGCTCGGATGCTGAAGATTGAATAAAGTGTCTATTTCAAATTTGCCTTTGGCGGAGATGTCCCCTATAGCGCTGTGCAGGGAGGCGGCAGTCAGTCTCGGGCTGAGGCGACCACTGTGCGGAGAATTTTCAAGGGCCTCCAGCACCGCATTTCCAGCTGAGTCTGACAAATTCGAGAGCCTTTTGCCAGCTGTAGGGCTGTGCAGCCCTCTCTCCATCAGGATCATCTCTTTTCTTATTCTTTCCATCATCTCAGCTTTATAAAAAATGTCAAAGTTGCAGGGCTGGTCCTGTCCTAATGATGAGCTGCAGCAGGGGCTAATTCACATTCAGCCCGGCAAGTGTCTCTAAATATTATTATCTCTTTTTGAGGGAGGCGTAAAAATTGTAGGATGCCAAAGCGAGGGAATGACTGGTCAAAATGACCCATACATCCTTTCTAGCCCGAAATGTCATTCATCAAAAAGTGGTGCTCGTCATTAAGGTACGAATGACGCTGTTCGAATAATCATTTATTGTAACAGGTTTATAAGCAAATAAATACAAGCTCCTGTCAGTGGATAATGAAGGCGGCTTCAGAGCAGACAAATATATCCAGGTGGAAAGAAAGAAAGACAAGAAGTGAGGAGTAAAGCTCTTGTCCTTAGCTTGATCAGATCTTGCTTGAATTGCTCTGGGGTTTGGCCTCTGGGGTGGAATTGACAGTCTGATTAATAAAATGAGCTGTGCAACATTTCCCCCTTCATTTAGGTGCATCATTATGCTCTGATTTTTGTTTTGTTGCCTTTTAGGTCCTAATGATGCAGCTTCTTTCTCATTTGTCCTCGGACAGAACTACATGCTAAATATCAGATAATGCGTTTCTTTATTATTATTTCTGAGGCGGATTTTACATCATAACGCGAGGAAATGCTGGAAGAGGACCAGAGGACCGAGAACCTCCTGCCGCTGATATCTCTTTACTTTTCCCTCCCATTTCCAGACCACATTAGAACTTTTATTTAGGAATTTACACTGACACCCCCACGCACCCCCTCACACGCGCAAACCTTACGCCCAGACTTTAAAAGACCGCTGCTGCCGGCACGCACTGATTCGAGTGCACCTACAGCAGTTGCCTGGAAATTAGAATATTTATTATGATCTAGTGTATTATAGTTCCCATTTTTTTTCGTTGTGTCCTTACATTTGATCTCCTTCTTACTTTCTATAATCTTGCTTATCGACGAAGCTAGCCTGCGATTTTTCTTCCCTCCGGGACAGCACCGGCTGTTGTAGGGTATGATAGCGGGGGAAATAACCGAAGGACATAAAACGCGGCCGTGACTTAAGGCACTCCGCGCCGTGCCATCTCATCCTCCCAGCAGTTTTCTCTCCAGCCCTCTGCTTCCTCCCTCCCCACCGCCAATAAAGTCTACACATTTAAAAATTAAAAAATACTGATAGAAACAAGTGATGGGGGGTTATTGCCTACAGGCTTCGAGCGAGCAGAGGCATCACCTCCAGCACCCTCTCTCCAAAGTTACCTGTGGCTCAGTTAGCTCATCCCTCCGCTCTTTGCCGGGTGCCGCGGAGCGCAGCGTCGCCGCGCTGCAGGGGACACGGGCTGCCGCGCTCGGCAGACGTGACAGTCGGAAAGTCTCCCTTCAGTGATAACTTTGCTAGTAATAATGACGCTGATGGCAACCATTTAAACGAAGATAAATCCTTTGTCGTTAGCATCTCCAGAGTGCGCTTCGATAGCTGCCCAGCCTTTATTCTCGCCGTAATTTTTCCCCCCCCACATCATCTAGTATTTAAACCCTGGGAATCTGAGTTTCATCGCCCGGAGAAACACCCCAACGTTTCCTGTGATTAAACGCGGGTTTGATTTTTTGCGAGGAGAGCTGTTCCTGCTGTTAGTCACACACATCTCCTAAGTTCTTGTGCTCTTGCTCATGATTCATAGCTCGAAAATGGGATACTTGACAGATATTTTTTTTTAATAACCTGTTAAAAGTCTCCCTAAACATTCCTCCAAATATTTAGGAAACATTCTGGGCGTTGTTTGCAAAACCCAGCTTTTCATTAATGAGCGTTTTATGTCAGCCCTTTGAAATGCGAATTTAGACTGCAGTGTGGTGTCCTGCGTTTTACAGCCCCAAAACCAGACAAAAGTAAATATCAACTTTTCCTTGCCCGCGGGGGCGGCGGCGGAGCGGGCAGGACGCAAGCCGCGGGCCGAGCCGCAGACGACACCCCCGGGGCCCCCGGCCGGGACGGGAGCGGGGGCTCTGCGCTGCCCTGCAGGCGGGCAGGAGGGTGTCCCCGCCGCCGCACCCCAGCTCGTGCTGTCCCGAGCGCGGCCCGGCGGGCGAGGGGGCGCGCAGCCCTGCCAGTACCGGAGCCGGTGCCGGTGCCCGGAGCCGCCGCTGCCCCAGCCGCACCCAGCTCCGCGGCAGCCGGCGGCCCTGGCTGCGCGGCCGGCGGGGCGGGGCGGAGCGGAGCGGAAGGCTGCGGCCGGGTTTATTGCTGTCGTTTGGCGCCCTCGTCTGTTTTCATAAAGGCTGTAACGGGGCGAGCATCTCTCCCCCTGCTCTTTCGGAAACCGCAGCCCAGATACCACATCTCCGAGGCACTCGTGTGTGCATACCGCCAAAGCCGGCACAACTTTAGGCTCCAGAAATGTTACTGCACGGCTGGGAAGGAGGGGATTTTTTTTTTATTCGGCGTTATACGGAGCTGGTGGAAAGGACTACATGAAAAGCCCCGACGTGAGAAAAAGAAGTGACAGGCAGGCACGGCTATGAATAATCTTTATTAGTGTTACATTATATTTTGCACCTTTTAAATAATACTGATACCTTAGGTTATGTACAACGCCTCTCCAAATATAGCTACATTCATATGCAAAGAAATTAACATTTATAAAAGATGTTAATAAACTTCCACTAAGTAGATGTGAGGTGACAAAACCCTTCCCTGCCATGCAGTTAATCAGTTCACCCCAAACCGTCAACTCACTAATAAACTAGTCATCTGACATTTATATTCCCAGCAAACCAGATGCATTTACTACACTGATGTTTATATACATATATATATCTCCAAAAACAATAGCACAGCCTAAAAATCTTTTGGCATATGTTTACAGTTGTTCAAAACCAACAGCTCAGCCTAAAGATCCTCTGGCATTAGAGTGACATTAGCGTGCAAAGAGGAAGGAGGTTATGGAGACCGACGAAATATGCAGGGTTTTGTTAGACACTGTTTATTCAGTTTTTCTTGTGTCAGTAGCTGTTTAGGCCTATGGCCAAACTTATTTTCATTTTTACCTTGCAAGTTATTACTCGAGGCATCAAAGAATATTTCAGTGCTTCTTTATTAAATCTTACCCAGGAAAAAAGAGGTCACACAACTTAATTGAAATGAAGTTCGTATTAAATCAGGCAAACAACACCTCGGCCAGCTTTTCGCCACTCGGAGCGTGCTTGGGAAGACGGACAGGAGTATCTGCTTCCTCCTCCCCGGCGGGGAGGGCTGCCAACAGGGGCCCGGGGCAGCGCGCAGCGCCGGGGGGCTGTAAGCGACAGCGCAAGGTCTGCGGGACGCGGCTCGCCGGGCGGGAGCAGGCGGCGGCGCGCTGGGCGCGGGGCGTGCGGGGCGCGGGCAGTCGCGGCCGGGGGCGCCGGGGGAGCGGGGCCGCCCCAGGGACCCAGCGGTGCGGGGGGGCCGCGCAGCGCCCGCGGCAGGCACGGCGACGCCACCTGGCGGCACTACGGCGGCACTGCGCGGCGGGGCCGCCGGCGCTGCCCGCCCGGCCCGCCGGAAGCTGCCTGGCAGCGCAGCTCCGCGCCCGCGCAGCGCCTGCCTCCGTGTCTCGGCGCGCACCGCGCTCCCGCTCAGTCCCGGCTCTCCCCTCCGCCTCAGGCCGTCGTATACTCATATATATATATATATATATATATATATATACACACATGGAGTATCGGGCCAGTCTCGGGGCGTCTACCTGCATGTTCAGTCCCAATTCTCCGTGAAATATCACCCGCGAGCGGGGAAGGACACGAACCCAGCGTGTCCCCGAGTCACGCCGCCCTGGAGCACCGTCCCCCTCTGCGCTGCCCAGGCTGAGATCCCGCGGGCGCTCGCTTTGGGAGGTTAATGATTACATGATGTCTTCTGGGGCTGCCTTTTCACACAAACATGTTTTAATTTAAACGATGAAGCGTGACTCCAGCCGCAAAGCTGCTCGGCCAATGCTTCATTTTCGGTGGCAGATGCGGCAGGTCGGCGGGCTCGTCCCAGGTCAGGGTCGCCGCGCTGCTTTAGCTCGGAGCTGGGAGTCAGGGACCGGCCAGCACCAGCCCGTGACCCCAGAGCTCAAGTTCAACGCCCGCAGCGCTCAGCCGCCCCTAAGCCCCGCACCAAGGCCGCGCGGGGAGTCCCGAGAAAACTTTCTCCGACTCAAAATGGATTTTTTTTTAAGATTGAAGTAAAGAGATAAGAAGCTGTGGCACAGATCTGGAGGGAAAAAATAGTTTAGCAATTTTCCCCGCGTTGCTGTTAAATCTTATCATTATTGTAACTGGCTTTTTTTTTTTTTTTTTTTTTTAATAGGGAGAGGGGGAAATGAAAGCTCTTCTGTTCTGTTTAGCCATTAAAAATCCACGCAAGTTAAAAGGTAACAAAGGATCGCAGTGGGCGCGGGGGAAGGCTTGGGGGAAGTATAAATCGATTGTTTTTCTCTTCGTTTGCGTTCTCCGTTTTGTTCTGGACGACCTTTTTTTCCCCCCCTACAGCAAACACTAACAAGAGAAGCAACTTCCCAAAGCCACAGTTACCATCGGCAAATTCTGGCGAGGGAGGTGATGAAAAAAGTGGGTTGTTTTTCCTGGGAGAGACCAGCCAGAGGACAGATAGCAAATACTAAAAGCCTGTGCTGTAAACTTGAGTGGAGTCCTAACCGTTAAATCATGGCAAATGTATCTGAGGAAATGAGATAATTTCAGAGGAAAAAAATTACTCTTTTTGGGGTAACACAGCCACTTTCTGCGGCGATGCCATCCGGCACTTCTGTTATGCAGATTCCCGTGCAATGTGTCAATGGAAAATGCAATGCGGCTCCGCGGGGCGCTGGGCACCGGCGGAGCCGCTGCCGGGGGGAGGCAAGGACTGCCCCGCGGGCAAAGGCCCGGCACGTCGCCCTGCTGCCGCGGAGCGACGTCTCGTTGGGACTGCCCGCCCCGGGCTCGGGCTGCGCCGGGCCGGGGCCGCAGCACGGCGCCCCGCACGGCCCCGGCCGGGGTGCGGGACGCGTCCTGTCACTTGTGAACTGGGCGGATGCTCCCGGAGATCCGACCTTGGCTCATGAGCTCATTATTTTTATTCGTGTGCATAATATCCTGCCGTGCAAGGCAGTGCTGTTTTCTACACCCTCCACAAAACGGCTCATTATAGAATTGAAGCTGTCGGTCATAAACCCGCCCAAAGACAGAGTTTTCTGGGACATCGAGGGGCTCTCACTGGAGCAGAGGGCTTGGCAGGGCTGAGGTCCTCTGCGGGCGTCGCTGCGGCTGCACCGTGGTTTGCTTCGATGTAACGGAGTTCAAAAAGCTCCAAACCCCTGAGCTTTAGGTGCTCGTTTCTTTCGGCGGCCTTATTTTCAGTGTCGTGACGAAAGAGAAAATCTGACCGCGTTTTTGCAAGAGGAAACACAACGGGAGATGGGAAAACGAATGGAAATATGTCCGGAGAAATAAAGTCTCGTTTCTCGGGACTTCAGTGCGTTAGCAATATTTTCACTAGAAAGCTGCGTGCAGGGATATAAAAGGATGAGAAAGTTGTGCCTCGACAAAGCGTCCTCCTAATTATGTAGGGTTCCATGTCCTGAGAGTAAATACCGATTCAGCTTATGACCGAGTGAAACACGTAATCACGTCTGGCTCACTTGTAAGGTGATTATGAAAGATTAATAGCCATTAAGTGGTTAGAGCTAATGAACGTGAACTCGTGTTTGCCATCCGGTTGTTGCTGTGATTACTGGCACCCGTTTGTCATTCCTCACCCCACTTCCAGAAACTGCCGACGATTATTAGACCCTCTACAAAGCAGGGCTGCGGGACGGAGGCCGCTGCGCGACCTGCCGCGCTACCGCTCGGCCCCTCCGCGCCCCCGCGGCAGCCCAGCGGCCCGGGGGGACCCACCACTGCGGGCCCGAGCTGCTTAGCAAGGGCACCCCCAGCCCCGAAATCGTGTCAGCAATGAGTTTCACCTCCACGGCGGCTGCCTTTCGCCTCCCTTGCGCCTGAGCCTCCGTCGGGACAGTAAACACGGCCCCAGCTATACGCTTTTCAGAGGGCGCGGAGTTTCCCTGTCCTTCCCCGCGGAGCTGCCGCCCTTCCCAGCAACTTGTTGCCCTCCACACCTAAGCGGGTTAAGTGTCTTCAACACACAACCGCGGAACGACAGGAGCCGGCCCAGAGGGGCTGGGGCTGGGGCTGGAGTTGGGGCTGGGACTCGTCTTCGGAGCTTTCTCCATTTCCAGTTCTTCGCTCTCCTGCAATTTCCATCCCGGCTCAGCGGGAGAGTCGAGAGAGACGACAGAAGGATTTGCCACAGTCTTGGGAAGTCACCACCAGAACAGCCGTCAGCATAAGCAAACGCTGCGTTTTAACTAGGCTGCCTTACCACGACATGAACTGACACTGCAAGGGGAAAAAAGCCACATCTAATCAGTGCCAGGTTTCGCATCTTGCGCTGCGCACAGGCCCGGTGCCTTTTCCTGGCTGGTAGCAATATCGGGGGGCTAAAGGGGGGTTCTCCCATGGACCGAGAGCTCAGTGGAGCCAGGGGACCCCTTCTCCCCTATAACAAAGCCCTTTTACTCCATACATCTCCGGGAAGGAAGGAGGTGGGGAGGATGGGACACAAAGACCGCGTCGGGTTTTTCCCCCCGCCACAGACACAACAATGAGCTGGGGAAGGTCTCGCTGGGGATCCGGTCAGACCCCTGCCAGCGGCTTCAAAAGGGCCAGAGGAGGACCAAGGGTCCGCTGGCCCTTTTGAAGCCGCGGGCAGGAGGAAGGGGGGCATGAAAGCGACGGGGGCGAGGCTGGCCCGGAGGGGCATCACTGCAGCCCGCCCGCCTGCTCAACCCCTCCCCAGCGCCGGGAGCGCGGCGGGGTGGGAGCGGGGCGGCGGGGCGGGGGTGGGAAGGGGGGGGGCGCCGTCGGTGCGGACCAGGGGGCTGCGAGGCGAAAGGGGCAGTGCGGGCAGCTGGAGGGTCACATGTTTCGGCGGCAGCCTATGAGCAGCCCCCCGGGCTGCGGCAAACTAATCTGGAGCCGGCCGCCCCCACCCCCGTCCCCCCTCCCAACCTGGACTTCGTTTTTATAAACGTACCGCCAGGATCCAACCTGTTGGAGGCAAATAACCATTTGCATCATGCCCGGCCGGGGACCCAGCCGCCGCCGCCGCCGCCCGCGATGTGCAAGGCCATGAGCAAAGCAGCGAGCTGGGAGATGGACGGACTGCGCGGCGACAGCAGCGGCGGCGGCGGCGGCGGTGGCGGCGGTGGCGGCGGTGGAGCCCCCGGGCAGTGCCGTAATTTTCTCTCCTCGCCCGTTTTCGGGGCGGCGCACACGGGCCGAGCAGCCGCCGCCGCCGCTGCCGCCGCCGCCGCCTCGGGGTTCGCCTACGCCGGCGGAGGGGAGCGCTCGGGGGCGGCGGCGAGGCCCGACCCCCCGGCCAAGGACTGCCCGGGCTCCGCCGCGCCGGCCGCCGCCCCCGCGCTCGGCTATGGGTATCACTTTGGCAATGGATACTATAGCTGCAGGATGTCCCACGGGGTTGGGATACAGCAAAACGCCCTGAAGTCTCCCCCCCATGCCTCCATTGGCGGCTTTCCCGTGGAAAAGTACATGGACGTCTCCAGTCTGACCAGCACGAGTGTGCCCGCCAATGAAGTCTCCTCCAGGGCGAAGGAAGTGTCCTTCTACCAGGGCTATACAACCCCCTACCAGCACGTTCCTGGGTACATAGACATGGTCTCAACGTTTGGCTCTGGGGAACCGAGACACGAAACATACATATCAATGGAGGGCTATCAGTCTTGGACTCTGGCTAATGGCTGGAATAGTCAGGTTTACTGTGCCAAAGATCAGACACAGAGCTCACACTTTTGGAAATCGTCCTTTCCAGGTACGAGAGGGAGAGAAATGGTCTGAGCTGAACCCCCCCCCCCGCGCCTCCTCCGCCTGCCCGTCCCCTCCCCCGCCCCCCGGGCTGCAGGGGCGGCCTGCCGAGGTGGACACGCTGCACAGACACGCACAGAGCGGAGGGAGAGGGGGGACGGTGGATTTTCCTTTTTCCTTCCCCTCCCCCCTCCCCACGAGGAAACCTCACCCTCTGCTTTCCACCCCGCGGGACAGACCCCAGAGCCCCCCCGCCACCCAGCGCCAGGGCCCCGGACCCCTGTCCCGCGGGCACCAGGACGGCCTCGGGCTCCTTCTGCTGCTTCCCTCGGTGGCCGGGCTCGTACTCGCGGTTGCAGCTTGCAGGACGATGATGGCTCGAAGGCTTGCGCTCCTCTGCCTCTCCGGCTGGCGATTGACCCGGCCTCAGAGCACTTAAGAGACTACGAGTAGTGAGGGCACAGAGGCACAAACCACATGCAAACAAACCCGGCGAAACACACACCAAAGCGATTTGTGTGTGTGCGCTGCCAGGACCGACCTGCTCTCGGCCCCCCGGCCAATGCCCCCGCCGTCCTGCACGCTCGCTAGCGATGCATGCCTGAAAAGTGATGACAGTCCATCAAGGTTTTGGTGCTTGACTAACGCGCAAATAATGTGGCAGTGTAAATAATAATAAACTGTAAACAACCCAGCATTATTTATTTGCCAGTGAAAACCAGTGCCCAACAAGTATTGGTTAAGCTTTAAACGCCTGTAATAAAAATCTAATTTTTCACATAATGTCTTTTACAATAGGAGACGTTGCACTAAACCAGCCCGATATGTGCGTCTACCGGCGTGGGAGAAAGAAGAGAGTGCCGTACACAAAACTGCAGCTTAAAGAACTCGAGAATGAATATGCCATTAACAAGTTCATTAACAAGGACAAGAGGCGAAGGATATCCGCAGCCACAAACCTGTCTGAGAGACAAGTTACCATTTGGTTTCAGAACAGGAGGGTGAAGGATAAGAAACTAGTCTCCAAACTGAAAGACAATGTATCTTGATCTATTAGTTGCGGACAGTGATGGATATATAAACTCAATTTACGACCAGCTAAAGACTTTTGGAAAGACTTGAAAATATATTTAATTTTTTTTCTCCTTCCAGCGGTGGCGAAACTTCGGGAATTGTTTTCCATGAAAGTCAGCGGTTTTCTCTCAGTGGAAGGGAGTGCTGACAAATCTTGAATTATAGTTCCGTTTCTTCCTTTTGAAAATAATAATAATATTAATATTAATTATATTTTCTGTTCTTCCCTCTAGGCCAGTATAAACGATTTTAAATATGTTGAAGGGTTACAGTTATAACTTTCTTAAATGCTTAACTCTTTAGGGGTTTTTCTGTAATTTTTTTTTCTCTGAACAACAGCCAGTGCCAAAAGTGTCAGTTTTGATTTGGTATCGTAAACTTCAAAACACGCCTAGTGGAAAAAATAAAAAATCAATCGAAAAATGCAAGAAAGCCGGAGTCCGGACCCGTGGCAGCCCTCGGCTGCTGTCAAAACCCACCGAGACCCAGACAGAATTACGAATTGCGAGGAGGGGTAACGTCTGCAGCCGGATTTTTAATTGATTTTCCGAGAGAGAGAGAATCTCTCCGAGCTGTTGCAGGACGCAAAGAGCACGGTCCCTGGCACGTCCCACCGCGCTCCCCGCTTCCGCAGGTTTGGGTTTGTTTCGAGTTGGGTTTTTTTGTTTTGATTTTTTTTTTCCCGCGGTTTCGTTTTCAGTGGAGGGATTTCATATTGGCCGGCTGAAAAGGGAGCCGCTTGTTCCTGGGAAAGGGCGCCTGGGGCCCGGCCGGGCGCTGCGCGGAGGCGCAGGTCGGGGCGCCCCCGGGAAGCAGTTTCGGCGGGACTGATGGGCCGGCTCGTCCCGCAGCCAGGGCAGAGGCTGCCGCTACGGAGGTGTGTATAACCTGAGCAGACCTTGTGTAAAATGCCCGCTCTAGCCTATTTGTCCGGACAAGCAAAAGACTCTTGTCCTTCCTCCCACCATGGCGCTTATAAAAAGCAACTCCTGGTCGGAGAAGCAAAGTTCACCGCTAACTTTTAATTTACAAAAATAAACGGGTGTTAATTACAGAAGCAATAAATAAGGAATTTCAAAAGATGCCATAATTTATATAGGCCGGAAGGCTAGGATTTTGTCGATTTTTTATTATTTTAAACCTAGTGTGCATGTTATGATATACACAGGGTGATCAGACACGCTACTCAACTACTAGGAGAGAGAAGCGATATCCTCTCTGTTAATGTGCCTCGTCTAATTATTAAAATGTGTGTGTTCCGAACTAGTATTATTTATTATAATATACTATTGCTCTAAACACTTTGATTACCAGCGTATGTGGGTAAGACATACGGTAAGACTATTTCTCCATAAACCATATATTTTCCTTTTCTTGTCTTAAAGTCTGCTTTTACTTTGTGTTGGAAGTACGGGCTCAACTTCCAAGCTGTTAACGATGTTGCCAAACTGTTCCTGAACCATCTTTAATAAAACGACTTCTTTTCGATATGTATAAAAAGAGAGGAAGAAATTTGCCTTCTTTTTGCAGCAGGGCGTTTCGTGGGCTCCAGGGTTGCCTGGGATCTGCCCAGGGCCGCTAACAGACCGCAGTTCTTGGGAAAGGAGAGGTCGATAACAAGCGAGGCGCGTTAGAGGAGGGAAAGGCGTATACGAGAGCGCCTGGCCGCTGGGGAAGGACTTTTTGGGAGGAAGAAATGCTGCCAGCGAGAAATACCCGGGGTGGGAGGCAGGGGAGAGTCTGTCTTTCCCTTCTCCCCCTAGCCCGGCTCTGCTTAGCCTGTGCCCGGCGGCCGAGGACGGCCCAGCGCCCCGTTGTCTCCTCCTCCCCAGCCCGGCACTTGCCGGTGCCCCGGCGAGGCGCGGACGGCCCCGGGCAGCGCCCTCCGTTCGCTCCACAACGGGCTGGCTCCAGCGGGGGGTGATCTTCCGCCTCCTCCGCCTTCTTCCTTCCTCTTTCTCTTCCGCTTGCACGTTCACGACTTTTGAGGCATTTATTTTCCCCGAACGGACGAAAAAAATCCACTTCGGAGCATTTCCGATTTTATCGCGAAGTGCATTTTTGTTCGATTCTGGGAACAGAGACTTGTGGGGCACACAATTTAAGTACCGGGATCAGCCCTCCCTGCTGATGCAGTCTTGTTTTCTCTGAATGTTTTAAATTCTTCTTGCCTCCCCCCCGCCCCCCGCCCTTGGCACCACACACCCCCCACACCCCCGCACACATACTGCGGTCCTATTAATTCTGGAGAAGTTTTTCCTCCCAGCCAGTCTCCCCGCGGACGGAAGGCCGGGCACTGCCAGAGCTGCTGTATTTCCCGGCCACGGAGCCGTCGCGGGCTGTTCCCTTCCTCCTTCCAGGCTTAACCTTTGGCTTTGCCGGGCTCCGGGCTCTCAGAAGACGCAGCTTTGCTACGGCCAAAACTCCCTTCCCAGGGCAGAGGAAACGCGAACGGTGGCTGGCAAATAGGTACCAGATGGAGACGAGTCGCCTTTTAATTTCGTAACAGCATAGAGAAACATTAAGAAACAAGCAGCGACAGCCAGGAACACGGCAAGGCCAGGGCTGCGAGCCGAGGCGCAGAAAGCCCGTCCACCTACCAGTGCAGATTAAAAGGGTTTTGTAAGCCTGGAGCTGGGGCATTGACGAGCCTTATTCAGAATCCCGGTGCTCACAGCCCGGGCTCTTCCCAGCGTGTACGGACCCGGCCGGACCCCGGCGCTCCGCGGGCGCGGACCGGGGCCGCCGCGGCGCAGCCCCCGCTGCAGCCGGGCACAGCCGTCCGCCCTTTAGAGAAAAGGGCATAATGGTTCGCTTGAAATGTAGCGCGTATTATTACAGATAATAATATGTACCTTGGCAAACTGAACTGCAGATGTGCGGTGGCACAATGATGCACTGCAGGTCAGCCGGCTCGCCTGTCCGCAGCTGCCATGGAGCTTGGCTCCTGTCAGGCAGCGCGTTTCCCAGCCATGTCTGAGGCAATCCTGCCATCTCCTGGACAACCCTCGGCATAGGCAGGGGAAGCCGCCGCCTCACTTCAGGAGCCGCGTTTCTGAGTGATAAATGAGCGAGGGAGACTACTCGGTCACACGCAGAGCAACCTTCATCTGTAAACTGGAAGAATATGCCAGTGAAATTATAGCCTGTGGTCAACTCTGATGTTCAGGCCGATCCGGCTGCCTATTTAAAAAACAGCAGCAACAACAACAACAAAAAAGAGCGGAAAGGAGCGTGTGAAAGCAGCCCGGCGGCTCGCTGTGTTCCTCAGCGGTAATATTTCCTGCACAGACAGAGGCAGGGGGACACCCGCGGCATTAAAACGCCGCCCCCCCAAACCAGAAGCCGGCTGTGGCTGGAAAAAACAGCCCCGGTCCGTCCGCGGCTCCCCGCACCGCGGCAGAGGCCAGCCGCCCTGGGAACAAGATGTTTCTGTCAGTTCTTTTCCTTACAGATTTAAACATAAACATCGCTTTCCGCAGCTGTGAGTGTCTCCAGCTACTCCAGATTTTGCTTTTCATATTTTTGCGCGGTATTAATTAGCAATTACAGATGAGTTGAGCATTAATTGAAAGCTCCGTTTTCTCTAACCCCATAAAAGTTAGTTTGAAGTGTCACCTTTCTTTCCGGTAACTGGGAACTCACATCCATTCCTTGTGTTTATTACGGGTGAAAATACAGTCTTTGAACACAAAATGCTCCTTCTGTCTTCCGAGAACCGAAGATCAGAGTCAGCTTTTTCGTAAAAGACGATTATGAAAATAAACTATTACCCATCCTCTCGAGGAGGGGGGGGGGGGGGGAAAGAAGCAGAAACCAAGAACCAAGTAAGCTAATAAGAGGGAGATTCAATTGGTAGACATAACTCAAACAATAAAAATTAAAGGCAGTGGTCAGTAATATCCTCCAGCGGTGCTTGTGTGGTCCTGTGTGGTCTAGGAGAGAGCAATCACTTAAAGATTTCTTCCAGGGCAATGAAATTACTGCAGAATTTGCCTCAATTTCCCGTTAAACAGAAAGATGAATTTGATTAGGGGAATGTCAAGAGGGACAGCGTCTCTGATCTCGGAGTAGAAATAAAATCAAGATTAAAACTATGATTAACAGGACAATAATGGGGAAAATTAACCCTACCTGTTAACTAGGTTCGAGTTTTTAACGGAGATAATGAAAGTGGCGAAGTCCGGGCATTAAAGCTTTGCTTGAAGCTGGGCTCGCTCAGCCCAGGGGAGATTCTCTTAGAAAAGATGCCGAGGACAGAGGCGCCGGGTCGGGGTGACGGATGGGCCTCCGAGGTCCCCTGCGGGGCGCGGAACCGGAGCGGCCTGGGAGCGGGGTGCCCGCGGCGTTCGGCTGCGCTCTGGTGGGGTGCGCGTCCCCGTCAGCCGCTCGGCCCGCTGCGGGTGGCTCCGGGCGCAGCGCACAGCTTGCCTCCGTGGGCAGTGCACTGTCTCCCGACCCACATGGTCTGGGACAGGACACTAGCAACCTCCTGTGTGGATGCTCACAGATATGATTTTATTCGCGCTTACCCCGGTGCTAAGGGGAAAATGGGAGAGAGAATGGAGTAACTGGGCTCTTGGTTATCTCTCAGAAAAATACGTATAACCCTCCAAAATAACACTGTAATAACACTGTAAGGAATCATTTGCTTGACAGGGGAGAAAAATTCCTCCAGCGCAACTTGGGAGATAGCAGCGGGGTACTCAGCCGAGGCTGACCCTCCTCTGCCCACCGCCGCACTCACATCCTCTCTGCTGCAGAGCAGACGCCGGCATTTTCTTTCTTGCAGTCTTTCGATTCTATCTATTTTTGATATTTATTTTTTTATCTCGGCGGGTCGCTCAAATAATTCAGTGTTGCTGCTGTTGTTATTCTCGGTTTGATACTGTTTTTTTGATTGTATTTTAAAGACAAAATAATCCCCGAATTTTAGAAGCATCGTTTAAAACTTGTCGTTTCGGAGTGAAGATGAAAGGTGAAAGGAGTAAAAAGGGAAGACGTACGGACCTAAGAGAATACTAGTTGTTAGCGTACCAGAATGACGATCCTGGTAATATCCGATCAATTAAGGTTTTAATTGCAAGCATATGAAGATGCATGTGATGTTGCTCTCAATTAAAACAAACGCGTATATAAACCAGACAAAATCCGCGTTCTGCACACGCACGCACAAGGTGTACTCGTCTGTACGTGTGCCCCAGACAGTCACATCTCCTTCCCCTCAGTGGGAAGCAGCCACCGTGGGTTATTCCCCGCCCGCGGTGCACACTCTCATCGTGGGTGCTGTTCTCGCCCCGGCAGCTGCCCGGCGCAGGGCGGCCGGCCTGGAGGGGGCTGCCAGCCGGGGGGCACGGCCGGGCCGGGGGCTGCGCCCGGCGCTGCCCTGTCCCCTCGGCAACTCTGCAAATGTTTGTTTTCCCCTCATCTTTCCGCTAGTGCTGCAGCTTTGCCAGCCAGCCCCGGCCACTTTTATAGAAGCGGAGACCATGTTTTCCCCTCCCCCTTGCGAGCTCAGTGTTTTAATATTTCAAGTGTTATCATAAGACTTTTAAAAAGGGGGGGGGGAGAGAAGAGAAAAAAAAAAAGGGGGGGGGGAACAACTCAGTGGCTGGAGGCGGTGCTGAAATTACCGGCTTTGAAGAACCTGTCTGCAAAGTTTCGTCCAATCGTTTCAGGCTTTCCGCTTATTCCCTGTTGTAACTAAATACTGCTGTAAGAACAGCTGAAGTCCTTTGTTGGAAATGTGTGATCGCAGTCTCTACAGATCTGGCTACGTTGGTTCTCTCTTGAATTTGCAATCTCCAGATTCCTTTTATTTTCCTAATTTGCGGGCTAATGGCAGTCAATTGGCGGCTCTGCCCACCATTTCCTACCCCCGGAGCTCGATCCCGTGGACTTGCTCAAGTTCGTGCGCAGCCCAGCCGCAGAGCCACGCGTTCAGCGGCGCAGCGCAGCCTTACCTCCCCGGCTCCGTTCCAATCAACATCAGCTCCAACGGCAACAAAGAGTGCCTGGAAGACAACAATAAATATTACGCCCACGATGCGAGCTCCAAACAAGAGGAGAGATGCAGGCAGAGGCAATCTTTTGCAAATGACCCAACTGTTACTCACGCAGCCAACTTAAAGCCCGTAAAGTATGACCACTCGAGCCTGCAGAGAAGTTTGCATGGCTCGGCTGCTCTTTTTGAAGTGAATTCCTGCACTTCCAGCTTAAAGGAGGACATCAAGAATTCCGTCAACTTGAACCTGACAGTTCAGCCCGCAGCAGTCCAGTCATGCCTCAGACCTTCAGTGCAGGATGGTATGCCTTAAATATCTCGCTTTAGTTAGAGGCGACCTAGCGATACTTGTTTTCTAAGAGATGCCTGTAATTGCTTTGTAACCCCCCTGTAACCCATTCGGAGCGATAATCGCTTAATCCGACTCGGAGGTAGATAGAAATTGTACTGTCAGATGTGCTTTGCCCGATTTGCCGACCTAGTCTAGCCCTGTTGTCTTGCGGGTTTCTTGCATATTCTCTTTAATACCCAGACCTGATCCACTAAATTATCGACGTGTTTGTTGTAGGTTTGCCTTGGTGCCCCACCCAGGGGAGATCAAGAAAGAAACGGAAACCTTACACAAAACAACAAATTGCTGAATTGGAAAACGAGTTTCTCCTCAATGAGTTTATTAACCGACAGAAGAGGAAAGAACTATCAAACAGACTGAATTTAAGCGATCAGCAAGTTAAAATTTGGTTTCAGAACCGGCGGATGAAAAAGAAAAGAGTAGTAATGCGAGAGCAGGCACTTTCTATGTACTAGAGCAGAGTCCGCCCGTTCCTGCATGAACTTGTGCCCGGAGTGTTCACCCCTAGAGTAGAGCGTATTCGCGAGTGAAACGCGGGGACTGTGTGTTTTTTAACATTTAAACCAAGTTCTCGAAACGCGTAGGATCCCTGCGTAAATTGGCAGACGCTGAGTTCTTAACCGAAGTGAAGAAGACAAGCCGGACCAGCATGGAAACCTGTATTATCAGCTTTTTACCTTTCTTTCTCCATTTATATAGATTTTCTCCTACTTCTTCCCCTCTCTTTCCCCGGAGAATGAGTGGTGCTAAACTAAAATCGATTTCTTTTATCTGTATGTAAACACCATTTTTCAGCAAAATAAAGGAATAATGCCTAGTAAAGACATCAGCTCTGTGAGTCCCGGCTGCTCCCTTCATCTGCTGCCCTGCACGCCAGGGCGAGCCTGTGGCGCCGGCTTGTTTTGTGGTTTGGAGTAACCTGCTCGAGCAGCGATGGGGGAAAGTGGTTAACAAATAAACCTTTTTCTGTCTTTTTTTTTTCCCTCCCCCTTCCCACCCCCCGCTCGGAGCTGCAGATCCGGCCGCAGCCCGGCGGAGAGGGCACGTGACACCCGCGCAAGGCCCGCGCGTAACCTGCGCGGCGGCAGCTGCCGCCCCGACGGCGGGGGCGCGGGCCCCGTGTGCCCGCCCGAGGGGCCGCCGCCCCCGCCCGCCGCCCGGGTTGCTCCCCGCGCACGGAGGAGAGGATCCCCTCTCGGGAAGGGGCGCCCCGCCGGGCCCCTGCCCGCGCCATGCGCCAGCCGGGCCCCGGGGGAGCGCGGGGTCCCGCGGTGGCAGAGGGGACCGCGGAGCCGGGCGCCGGGGCTGCCCCAGGTGGCCGGGCCGGGCCCTGCCCTCCCAGCGCCGCTGACTTTGGCCTTGTCCAGGCGCTGCCCCAAACAAACAGGCAAAGGGGAGCGGGCGGTGCCGAGGCCGCGGTGGGCTGGGGCCGGGGCAGGGGCCCGGACTGGGGCAGGGCTGGGGGCAGCCGGGGCCCCCCTCTCACCCCGAGGTGCTGCGGGCGCAGGAGAGGGGAGAGCCCGGAGGTTTTGGTGGGTTTGATGATTTTGTGAGACCGTCCCCATGGCCGTTTCCGCAGAGGTTTTTACGAGGAAAGAGGGGAACGCTTTGGGGTTTTTTTTTCACCAGACATAAACCTCAGAGGCTAACCCAACCAGAGGGACTGGGAGCGTTGCCCAAGCCGTTTGATTATTGGTTTAGGACGAGAATGAAATCGATTTTCCCCGCATGTTGCTGACAAGGGTTTCTCTGCCGGGAGCCGCCGGCCTCTGCAGCACCCGAGCAGTCAGGCTGGCCGGAGCGGCAGAGCCAGGGGAAATGGTAGAAGATACAGCCTTGGTCTGATACTTCAGGAAATAAATAAATAAACAAACAAACAAACAAATAAATACAAACTCACTGAATTTTAGGTCCGGATTAAAACGCGTTTTGGCTGCGATTTCCACCTAAATCTGTTTCTAATGGCGAGGAGTTTCCACACCCAAAACCTTGGGTTGCCTCTCCCAACAGCGACAGTAACTGCGCTGGCGGAGCCTGCGTTATTCGCTGGTATATAAAGTAAGCTCAGTTATGGTTGTTCGGGGTGTATGCCACAAGGCTGAACAACCACAAGGAATGGCACAAAGCAGCTACCTATTTACACGGGGCTATTGCCTTCCTGAGGGCAATAAACTCATTATTTCATGAAGAGACATATTTGAACTTTGCTCCTACCCACTCATGCAAGTCCTGCTCGCAAGGGCACAGTGGTCCAGATGACTTTGGAGGTAAATGCCGGATTTCTAGGCGGCTAGAAGTGCAGCCATCTTCCCGAAAGCTTTCCAGAGACCCCCAAAGGTAACGCTCGGGTGGTGTTTCGGGAGGGAGAAGGAAAACCAGCCCAACTTGGAGGCGCATTTCTCGCCGTCCAGAATGGCCACTCTTGCCGCATTGCCCAAGGCAGACAAAAACCTACCTCGCTCATGGCGGGGTGACCGCCAGTGGAAAAGCAGGGGCGAAGCAGCACCGGGTGAGGGCTCCCCGAGGGAAGGGAATGCACACCTAGCCACCTACAGCCAGAGGCATCACCCCTGGGTCCCTCCAAATCTTCGAGGCGTTCAGCCCCTGTGCTGTGCGCTGGCGCATTGCGGACAATAAAAGTCTCTTCATTCAGTAGCATTTCCCTAATTAAAAAAACTAGAAGCAATCCCAATGATGCAAGCCAGGAGAAAAGCAAAACCCAGATAAAGCCCCTTTTCTTATTCTCTCCTGGAATACTATTCAGCCGGCTACAGTCCATGAGAAATGGACCCTTTATGCCGTCCTTCCCTGTCCTAACCCGCCCCAGTAACACCAGTCCCTTTATTACTTGGGTGATGTGGAATCCGAACAGGAACCTCGAGTGAAGAGATGTGAAAGGCAATGTGTTATTTATTAAACGTATCTGATCCATGACGATGGCTCATTGTAAAGCTTCTAGTCTAAATCGCCCACGGAAGGAGAAAAAACAGAGGAGGTAGGACCAAAACTGCGGTGTGATGCGAAAGTATGTATTGCGTACCTCTGTGCGTGCCTGTATGTATACAGATGCACTTATTTCGGCAGCGACCGTTGTGTATAACCGTGTGTGCGCACACACACAGACGTACGTATTTGCGGGCTCCTACTGTGCATAGACACACAGGCGGTAGAAAATGGTGCACGATTTCACGCGTGCCCATGCTCCAGGTTTCAGCCGCTCCTCTGGGGCAGCGGGCGACGATAGTCGTTCTGGGCGTGTGGGGTGGCACACACACGTGTGGCAGAGCTGCAGACACGGGGCGCGCCCCGCCCGTGCGGCTGTGCCTGCGCGCACCCGCCTGAGCCGCCCCGTGGGCACATGTGTGCACACGCGTGTGCGACACGCCGAGTGGGCGTGCAGGAGATGCACCCGTGTGAAGCTGATGTACCCCACGCCCTCCGACTGGATTATTTCGGGTGTCCTTCCAGCTGTATTTTGCCCCCTGCCCCGGCTTCGTGTGTGCATTCGGTGCGGGGGGGAGCAACGGGCACCCGCCTGCTGCTCCCACGCTCGCGTCCCCCCGCAGCATGCAGGCGACCGTCCATCCCTTTATTTACTCCAACATAAACATCTTTGCATTCCTACCGCAGCCTAAACCTGGTAAAGCCCTTTCGAGGGGGGTGGTGGTTCTCCATTCCTCCTCGTTTGATAAGGCTGCGAACGCAACTCGGCTTGTTGGGAATGGCTCTGGATGCCTTTGTGCTTCCTAAAAGAGCATAAATAATTAAAGTTTGGCAGGGAGGAAAAGCTTTCTTGCAGAACTGTAGTGGCAATAAATGAAATGACTCAGAATCTCTTCTCCAGTCGGTTTTTACGAGAGCTGCCAGACAGTGTCTGTTCACGTTCTCCAGATACTAGGGGCGCCATAACAAAGTTAAGGTCAAGTTAGTGTCTTATCTTGGGTGGCACAAAAATACCGCATCTTCTCCAGCCGGACTGGGTATATTTTAAAACCCGACTGTTATGCAAGTCGCCTTAATTTCCACGGAGGGCTTTTGGAAATGTCACTTGGACCTGAATACTCCGTAATTCCAGGCAACGGTTGCAGATGTTTCAAGACGTCTAACGGTAAAGTATTCGCCTGACTGTACATTATGTGCATTTGTTTCGATGCTATCTAATCTCCGTAAGGGGGGGAGAAGAAAAAAAAAAAAAAAAAAGACATGGAGAGGGGATATGGAATGTTCAGAGCTGGGCTGGGAACAGACCCCAGGGTGAAAATGTTCTGGCAGGCGGGGACCCCCAGCTCTGCCTTATTCCGACGGGGTCTCTGCTGCGATACTGGTCTCACATTCCCCAAATTAGATCGCTTTTTAAAGGACTGTTTCCTAAAAGGGCTGTTTTCGTATTAACAAATCGTCGCCATGTCTTTGAACTTGAATTAGTTGAAACTGGTTGGCTCCTGCGCCAAAATTTAATTGATGCTAGGCTTGCTGCATCGAAAGGAAGGTGAAGGATTCTGGCTAAGGCGTAATTAGTTGTTTGAACGATAAAGAAAATGAAGCTCCATAGGTTCCCAGAGCCATCTCTCCGGATGAGATAGGCGATCAGAAAGCTGGGGGCACAATCCAAACGGATTCCTGCCCTGCTCTGCTGCAAGCTCAGGGTGGTAAGTGACACAGGAGCCATTTTAACTGCGCAGGCATAATTTTTAGGTGGTGGTTCATGTGTTGCAGCAGAATCGAGAGGGCTCGAAAGTTACCGATAAAGGAATGGTGGTTTTGTGCTTTGATATCTAGTGATACCTTGTGAGAGTCTGTCTGCTCTAGGGAGCGATGTGTGGCGTTCGGGGTGATTTGCGAGCGAGGCACCAGGGCAAAAATGACCATACTGTACAAAGAAAAGAAAAAAAGGGAAGAAGGGGGAGGGAGGGAGGCATGAATTTCATCTTATCTGCCTGTCTTTGGTCTTTTGCTTTTTAGAGAGGGCAAGCTGGGCTGCGGTGTGGAAGCCCCTTGGGCAGCCCTCGCCTGCTCTGGGGGCCGGGGGAAGCAGGAGGGGCCGTGCCGGTGGCAGCGGCGGCGGCGGGGCGGGGGGCAGGGTGCGGGGCGCAGCCCGGGCTGCGGGGCTCCCGCCCCCGAACCTCTCCGTGGCGCGGGGCCGGGGGCGCGCAGGAGGCGCCTGTCGCAGAGGGGCCGAGCCCTCCACGGGCACCGCCGCCTCGCAGAGCCGGGAAGCCCCCGGGCCTTCCCCCCCTTTGCCCGCGGCGCTCTGGGGCCGGTTCCCTACCTGCCGGGCTCTCTGCTTGCTGTGGGACTTGGAGGCTGCCTTTCTGGAGGGGGTCTGGGGCCTGCCGCCGGCCGGGGCGCCCGGGGATTGCCCAGTGGCAGGGCGCGACCCTGCTCGGCGCGGAGAGCTCGCCCAGGCTTCGGGTTTATTTGGAGAGCGGCATGTGGCGGGGCTACTCTGGCTATGCTGTACAGTGGCGGAAAAAAGGCATTCCCATAGAGAGCTGGCACACGATTCTGGAATGAGGAATTGCTCGAGCATAGGGCTATTGCTGGCGCGTATTATTTATTCTCTTCTCTTTTCAGCCTTTGTGACCCGGTTTGTGCTTTTCTATGTAAAATCATATTTCAAGGGGAAAAAGAAAATTGGCAAAAATGAGCCCTCGAAGGCAGGGCGGCCGTGGGGCTGGCGGCTGCTGTGCGTGTCGCCCGCTCCCAACCCTGCTTTTCCCTTCCAAGGAAAATGAACATTTTGGTGGGAGTTGGAGGCAGGGGAACAGAGGTCACTTTGTGTGCTGCTCTGCTTCCCGAGGAAACCGTGCTTGGTGGACTTCTCTTCCTGCCCTAGCCCTTTGCTTTCCAGAAAAGCCCGAAAGTGTCTCCCTTTCGTAAAGCCGGCTACTGGGAGATGTTCTGTGTGTGCATTTCCCAGTTCACTTTGTCTCTGGCGCCCTGACACAAGCGCGCAGTGTTTGGGCTTGGAAGCGAGGGAAAATGAGGTGATCGGGACTCAGGCTTTGAATTTCGTGACCGGTTTTGATGCCAACTGTGGATTGCTGGAGCCGGGCGGGCAGATCCACCCGTGCGCTCGGGCGTGTGAATGGGACTTGGCTTTCCTGAGTGAACCATCACCCGCTCATCATCTGCGTGAGCGGCGGCCAGCGAGCATCGCTCCCTCTAACGAGGAGCGATCACGCTTCCGAGCCGAGGGTGCTCGGCCGGGAGCCCACGCCCCGGGGGCTACCTTCCCCGACGTGGCTGTGTCCCCCCCTCGGTGCCCGCGGAGGGCCGGCGGCCGGGCGGGCTGGACGGCGATGCGGGCGGGGGGCTGCGCGCCGCGGGGCTCCGCGCTGGGCTCCGGCGGTGGGCAGGCGCCTGCCCGGCCCCAGGTGATTAGCCGCACCACCTACGTGTATCTCATCGCCTGGTGAAAGGATGAGGGGGAAAAACGGCTATATTTGTACAAAGGCTGCACTCGTCTCTCCGTGCTGGGAGGGCTCTTTGGAGAGATCTTAGGAGCCTTTCCGAGGGGCTGATATAGATATAAGGACATTTCTACATCGCGTCACGTGACATAATTACCACTAGAATCAATCAAGATGAATTGCACGTCAGCACACGGTGGGGATTTTTTCTTAGTTGATCCTGTCCAAACCCTCTTGTGCAATAGATGGATCTTGTTCAATGCATTGAAGCCTCCTGGTTGCTTGCAATCGCAAAAAGGAAGACATGACTGAGTTTGACGATTGCAGTCACGGCACATCCAATATGTATCTGCCAGGGTGCGCTTATTACGTCTCACCCTCAGATTTCTCGACGAAACCCTCTTTTTTGTCGCAGTCGTCGTCCTGTCAAATGACTTTTCCTTATTCTTCTAATTTACCTCATGTCCAACCTGTGCGCGAAGTAGCATTCAGGGAATACGGATTAGAGCGCAGCAAATGGCAGTATAGGGGCAGTTACGCTCCTTATTACTCAGCTGAAGAGGTGATGCACAGAGACTTTCTGCAGCCTGCGAACAGGAGGACGGAAATGTTATTCAAAACGGACCCTGTCTGCGGCCACCACGGACCGTCTCCCGCCGCCTCCAACTTCTACAGCTCGGTGGGGAGGAACGGCATCCTGCCGCAAGGCTTCGACCAGTTTTACGAGACAGCCCCCGGACCCCCGTACCAGCAGCACTCCGAGGGCGAGGGGGACGCGGACAAGGGCGACTTGAAAGCCCAGAACAGCACTTGCAGTAAAACACCTTCCAGCCAAGAGAAGAAAGTGACACCAGCAAACAGCGCCGATTCCCCTTCTGGTGAGGCTGTTGCAGAGAAGAGCAACAGTTCAGGTAGGTATCAGTAGTAAATTGGGGGCAAGAGTACAAGGCCAACACTTTGTCAAGCCGCATTTTATGTGCAATTTTATAAGCATCCAAAGGATTTTATATATCCTATAAGATTTCCTTTACCGTTGTAAAGCGTGTTTACGATAGGAAACCAATTTAGGTGGGCTTAAGGTATTCTTGGAAGAGGATATTAATTGTTATTAAATTGTTCATTTGGCGGGGGGGAGACGGGGAGATTTCACAGGTAGTGCTCAGAGCTGCCGTCGGTTTGGAGCTTAAGATCTTCGTTTGTTTGTGGCGGGGGGGTGGGTTAGAGGAGTTTGAGAAACTTGGATTTTTTCCAGCCCATTTAAATATCTCTCTGTATTGCTCGAAGTGCTCTCTTTTAAGGAGAAGTTGGGAAATATTCGCTTTTTCACTAAGTCACCCGGAGAGTAAAAGCCCCGGGATTTTTTTTTTTTTAACTGCTGGAGGGCTGCTTTCCAGGCAAGGGGATATTGTCAAAGCCTCTGATCTCTTCCTAGCTGAGCATGTTCGTAGCAGCAGTATAAATCAGTTTCTTCTCTCTTGAATTTCAGCAATTCCCCAACGATCAAGGAAAAAGAGGTGTCCCTATACCAAATATCAGATTAGAGAACTGGAACGGGAGTTTTTCTTCAATGTGTACATAAACAAAGAGAAAAGACTGCAGTTGTCCAGAATGCTTAATCTCACTGACCGGCAAGTTAAGATATGGTTCCAGAATCGAAGGATGAAAGAAAAGAAACTGAACAGAGATCGACTCCAATATTTCACTGGGAATCCCTTGTTTTGAAAACAAAACAAAACAAAAAACCAAAAAGAAAGGAAAATATCTAAAAAAAGAAAAAAAGAAAGGGAGAAGAAAATAAAAGGAAGAAAGAAGAAAAACAAATAATATCTCGGTCTCTCTGACCTGCCATCTGAACGCAAAAGTAAATTGGTTTACATGACACATCCACCCTGCGGAACTCAAAGTTTCATTTTCATTTGCAACTCCACACACTGAATGGCCACTGGAGATTTCGGGGCTTGGCGGAGCAGATTCCTGATAAGGGGAAACTAGGGTAAATCCAACTGTCCACTCTCAAGTGTTTCTCGCCAAAGGTGCTTTTTTTCCTCTCCCACAGTACCAGCAATGGACCTGCAGTGTGTCTGGTAGTTTTTGCTTACAATTCATTGAGTTCGGGGGGGCTCTGTTGTTGCTTTTGAGTTAGGATAACACTTTCCTCCCTTTAAGTGAATGCGGTTTATTTAAGAGATGGTAAATGTACGTTCGCTATATATAAAATATATATATATATGTTTCTATTGTCATCCAAAAGCATGGGCCACTGTCTTTTTCATGTGAATAAATGGTTTCTAGTAAAGTTAAGGTTATAACTTCCGTGCACTGTATGGATTTCCATCTCCGAAGGATCCTAGCGTTTCCCGGGCTAGAGCCAAGTTCAGTTAAATAATAACGGGAGGAAGCCTAGTCGGGTTATTTAAAATGCATTTTAAAGAATAGTTTAGATGCCTAACTCTCCCTCTGTAGGTAAGCGTAACCTTCCCTGCTCGCTGTGAGGCAGAGCCAACATGGCTGTCTGCAGACCATCAGTTCTGATGGTGCTACAATTACTATAAACAACGAAAAGGGCTTTTTTTAAAACCGGTCAGGCTCCCGAGCAGCCCAGGACCCCCAACGCCAATGACTATTTACGTGTTAGTGAGGAGCAAGGCAGAAAGACCGAGGGCTCAGAGCGAGGCAGACAAGAGGGAGCTATAAACAATTGGCACTGGGGGGGAGGGGGGGCGGGAAAAAAAAAGGGGGGGGAACTTTGGAGGCAGAGGGGTGGATCTCTTAAATATCGTCCCTCGGTGGGGCGAGCGGAGCGCGGCGCCTGGCCGGGAGCGCAGCCGCGGCCGCGGCGGGCCCTGCGCGGGGACCGGCATCCGCCGGAGGTCCGCTCCGCTCCGCGCCGCTTTATCTTGCGTGACCTGGCTGGGCTGTTTACAAAACCTTGAACTGTCTAGACAACACCATAAAACCCGAGGTTCTAAACAGCTTAATTGGGTTATATTATACACCTTCTGGTGGGTGAAAAAGAGATTTCCGCAGTGTGCAATAAAGGCGAGGAGTGAGAGAAGAATTTGCCTTTTTTGAATAGGACGAAGCGGCTCTAGCTACACTCGCACGCAGGGAAGGCAAAAGTGCCTAAATAAGTCAGGAAAAGCCCGAGAATCCAAAAAATGGAGAAATAGAAGCGGAGGGAAGCATGACTAAAAAAAATTTTTTTAAACCCTTTAGTAAGAAAAACATAAGTGTATGCCTTTGAACTTCCAAAATGTCAAGGTCATCACCTTTAACCTTTCTGAATAATTAGGCGCCTTAAGGTTCCTCTGTTATTTTCAACCACCACCCACTCTCTCGCTCGCTCGCTCTGTCTCACTCCCTCCCTCCCTCTCTCTCTCACACACACGCACAACCACACACACACTTATTACCGCATAGCTGGCCATATTAACAAATGCATCATAACGCAATGAAAATCCCAGCTGGGTCGAGGTGAGCTTTCCGCGGCGTGCGGGGAGCGTGCCCCGCTCCGGTCCCCGCCAGCCGGAGCACGGCGGGCTCCCTGCTGCCCTCACCTTTCTCTACCGCGCCCCGGGAATTCGCCCCAAATCTCCGTATTTTCTTAGCTCTTAAAAAAAAATGTTTTTTCGCTAGGAGGGAAAAGAAAAAAAAAGCGTGGGCTGTAGGAAATGCTTCGTAATTGAGGGAGAAAGATGATATTTCTATGCAGATTTCTGCGGATGTGCGTTTCCCCACAAAGCCCATTAATTAGAAACGCACGAAGTCGCGGTGAATTTCTCACAGCATTTCGGCTGACCTTATAGCAAAATTCTTGCGTTTCTCCCGAGCCTTAATCCGCAGGGCGAGAACGAGTCGTTTGATTTTCTGTTCCCTGCAGTGCTTTAACAGTCTATCTCAGTGGATTAATACGCCTTTAAAATGCTAAGACACCGCAAAAAAGGGCCGCGGAAACCGAAACACCCTAGCATTAATCTTGCATAAATGCTCAATGATAGCAGTGTTAAGTTTCTATTTAAAAAGAAAGGAAGAAACCCATGACTGAGAGCAAACTGAGCTGAGGAGAAGGACCTGGGAGAGGAGGACATTTCCCGGTGCTTGGCAGCCCGCGGCCACAGGAGGGCGCGCCCATGTGCGGTAATGCCCGCAGCCGTCCTCCCGGCCACGTCTACTTTCTCTCCTAATAATAATTCCACTGCTAATAAAATATCTAATATATAAGTAACGATAAGATTTCAGGGCCTTCCAAATGAGAAAATAAAGCATCAAAAAGATTTATTAAACAAATAACCCATAACCGTGACGTGCTGGAGAAATATGCCACTTTAAAAGATTTTTTTTTTTGGTCGTAATCTTTTATAATGCATCCGAGCTTTTAAAAAAATCCCATAATTTTAAGAAAGAAAAAGACCCAACCCAGTGTTATTCAGAATTCGTTCCCTAGAACGAAAATGTATTTACTCCTTTAAGGACAGCCTTAACGCGGATGGAACAAAAGTAATATAAAACCCAGGCGTTTCCACAGTTTATCTTCGATTCTTCTTCGAGGCTTTTCTTAAATAAACCTCTAGGTACAGAAAGCATAATTTTAAAAACATATTTTATTTAAAGACGAGATTAACGTTAGATCCTGAGAGTGCTTATTTTTTTAAAGGGAGACAGAGAAACTAAAGCGAAAAGAACATCTTTTTATTATCCGAACATCACCTTGCCAAGGCATTGCTGAATGTAATCCCTTTCCTTAAAAGTACTATGGAGATCTATTAAAATGAAACTAGAGATTAGAAAATTAAGGTGAAGCTTATGGATTTCCTGGACGCTCTCCAATGACCGAGCATGTTCCTTTTTTCTGGTTTTCTGTTTTATTTTTTTTCTCTAGTGCGCACTTTTGGTCAGATTTTGAAGAAAGAAAGGGCTTCGCTGCTTTCTGCTTATTCGCAGAATTCATCGAAATCTGTTTCACGTTGGCTCAGCCATATTCCGCATTTTTTAAAGCCCCATCTCTCGTGCAAGCATTTGTTGGCACTTTGTCTGCTGGGCTGTTGGGTTGGTTTGGGTTTTTTTTTTAGAAGTTCATTGTTAACACTTTCCTAGAAATAGCCTTTCCGTCGGTAATAAAATGGCATTGTACAATCCGAAATCCTTGAGATCCCTGACGCCAAAGGTAGCCTTTGCAGGCGCAGCCGGGTCCCGAAGGAAAATCCCCTGGTCTCTCGGTGGAGATACCCGTTTCGAGAGGGAAACGTTTAGCGAAGTTTTTGTGTGTGTTTGTTTTTCTTGGCATGCGAGTGCTCCTTGTGAGAGCCCACACCAACCCCAAACCCATCAGGCATCATACGAGGTGCTGTAACCCCTCGCAATTACAGTGAGGCCGATCTCAGCGAACGCGAACGAGGGATGGGAGCCAGGGTGTGTTGTTAATTAAAAAAAAAATATACCGGAATATGGAAACGTCGCTTTCGTCTTTTTCGGATCATCATGTAAATGTGATGATTCTGTGCGAGTCTATACCCTCTTCTGTTCTTCGGGGTTTTTTATCCCTTTCTCTGTTTCATTCCTTTAGACAGAAAAGGCTGTGAGCTATTTCCAAATGTCCTGGGGCTTGTCCTTTAAGGAGAACGAAAAGGGCATTTGCTTATTTTCTGATTAAAATGCTTCAGGAATCTGCCGAAGGACAAATGTGCAGTCCAAATACCGAGGCTGAGGGCTGCATCGGCGACCAGACTACACGCTAAAATCTCATCATACCAGATATACACTTCTGTGTGCACAGAAATATAGAAATACAATAGAGGAAGAGCTGAGGCTTCGGGCGAAGCTGGGAGTACAGTCAGTGCTACAGTGCGATCCCCACGCTCAGAAATAACACCTTTGAAGGAATGGCCAGCATGCTCTTTTGTTTATTCTATAAGCTTTCATATTTACGAAAAGGCATAATATCATCAGTATGCCGTCCCGTCCCCCAGCCCCCAGCCCCCCGGGCCCTTGGTCAAAAAAATCCGGGGAATCTGAACCTCAGCCCAGACGCCGACTCTTTCTATGAAAATATGGTACATAGAAATCTGGGCAACGTGACAGTTGTATTATTAAAAGAAGAAAGGAGACAATATCGTGGCCAATTTTTTTCCCCCTTAAATAAAAACTATTCTTCAATCTCCCTGCAATATAACAGCGTGGCATAAAATATACAATCCGCGCGTTTAAAGACACCCTAAATCGAGTAAATGAAAGGAATTTTACTAAAAGCTTCCTGGGTTCCAGCCTGTTTTAAAAATAAGATATTTCTCGCAATACCTTTGTTACTGAAGGCATCTGCAAAATATCTAGCCTCTTTCGTACCTCCCTCCCATCCCCCTCCCATAATGAGACACAAACACAGCAAACTGCAACTATGAGAATCCTCAGCACAGCCGAGACAAAAAAATAATCGTATCACCAGTAATAAGGTTTAGGAAGATAAGGCGGTGAAAATTAAGCCCTGCTGCTACGTCTGGTAACCTCCAGTTTTTAGCCCATCAAACCTGACATTTGCTAGAGGAGAAAACTGTAATGTCCACCTATGCTTTATTACAAACACTAATTTACATCTGCATGGACCCATTGGTTGGTTTTTTTTTTCCTCCCCCCCTTCCTCATTCGGAAAAATATGGGGCTCTGGGAGCAAAACCTTTATATTAATGTAGATTGTATATCTCATTTATTGCACAATATTGATTTATTTATTAATGTTAATTACTTGATTCCATTTTAATATGATTTAAAACAAGAGTGACATTAAATGCCCAGAGCCTAAGTCCCCAGTTCCCCAGTGGCTCTCGCATGTTTATTCAACTTCTATTTACATCAAACTTAAACTTTCCTACTGTTCATTTTCAATAAAAAATTGCTGCCCGTTTTTAAAAACCCTCATGATTTATCGTGAGCGAAGGGTCTTACGGAGCCGTTTGCCAGTCCCGAGTACGGTATTTAAACAACCATCATCTGAGTTTCCGTGTAGTGACATGCAAGAAATTCATATTTTCAATTTAAAAAATCAAAGACCCCTCATGTCTAATCAGGAGCCAAGAAGGCAGCTCCTCCAGCACCAGCGAGGCTGGAGGGGAAAGCAGCTCAGCATTTGCTTATTGTTTTAACTTTACTGTTGGGCGAAACCCGCTGCAAACCTCTGGGCTGATACTTCAGCTGCGATATTTCTGGGACCCCCTTTTCTTAAAGTGTAAATAAAGATTATGAAAGAGCCATTTGATGGGCATAAAATTCCTGATTAGATTTAACAGTCAAGTCTTAAACTGCGTCAAGGAAAATAGTATTTTGTTTCTTTAAACTCTGTGGGTTGTCCGGGCTGTTGTTGAAGAAGAGGAAATTGCTAGAAAGCGAGGGGGGGAACGCCGCGCTCGGAGAGAGCGTCGTGGGCTCCGCCGCAGCTTCTCTCCCGGCGCAGGCGAATCTTAGCAATGGCTCTGATCATGATCTTAAACAGCATCTCGCCGGAGCGCCCGTCTCCCTGCTCAACCCTCGGTGGCGGTGAAGCGTGCCCGGAGAGGGCAGGGGGCTGCGCCGGGCGCAGGGGATGCTGCGAAAAGATCTTGAAGGCAGCGAATATTACGAAGGTAATATTTAAACTCTCCGGCAACCCCGAAGCTGGAGGCTGCAGCTATAAAAGACACTGGCTCTTAACCTGACAATGATGTTGTATTTGAACAGCTGCGATAAGGTTTTAAAAGGTCTGTCTCATTGCCACAGCGAAATTTTAAACAGGGTTATTGTTTCCAGCAATGTAAAGTGTACGGTAAAGTGCAAAACGTCCAAACGCCAGGAAACAGGGGAAAATTCAAATCCATCCTGGTGGAAAACGCATGTTTGCAGCTGGGTGAAAGGCGCATTTAAATTTTTAAAAATCTTTTCACGTGCTGCCTGCTCTTAGGGATCTGAAAGGGTGTTTTGATGGTGGAAAGGCCCAAAATGAACAGGCGGATGAATCCGAAACAAAAATTATCAACAAGTTCACTTTGTCTGGATGAGAGTCCTTGACAGCATTAGTCCCAGATAAGAAATACTCCAGTTTGAAAACGGGGGGGGAGGGGGGGGGGGAGGGGGGGGAAGGAAAAAGTAATAAACAGTTTGTACCATCACTATTTAAAATGTAATAGCTGCGGGTGTAAATATGGGTACGAAGTGGGGGGAAAACAGTAAAACACCTTTAAAATGTTGGGACAGAAAACTCTGATTTGCCAGGTAGACAGTTACTGTTGCCTTCGGTATTTTTTTTTTCTTTTTATAATACAGATGCATTTTTCATTCTTAAAAAAAAAAAAAAAAGGAAAGAAAAGGAAAGGAAAGGAAAAGTTGCTCGAAGAGTTGCAGATATGAGTTGCTGTATGTTTTTTAATGAGCAATACTACAGAAGGAGAAATTATCTTCATGGTGCTTTCAGTTTCCAGGGCAAGTGAAACCCCCACTTTTTTTCCCAGGCGGTCGGGAGAGAGCATTGTAAAATAATTTTAGGAATGTAGCTTCCCTATAAAACTCGAGTTATGACAAAAGTCTAGCTTTTAATATTTGACGATTTGTGTTAAAACAAAAATTGACCTTCTCGGTTAGCAGCGAGGAAAAAAATCAATAGTATAATTTTCAATAATTCATAACGCGAACGCCATTATGCTAAATCTTAACTATTAATCTTATCCTTTACAAAGTCTCGATTGATTTGTTAATAAAATATCTTCCCGTGCGCGGCAACAGAGGGTATAACTCTTGAAAAAGCTTCAGAAGCAAGAAAATTACCAAGTAGCCCGAGAATGTAGATGAGGGTTTTATTGATCGCCCCTGATTCTCCTTAATACGCATTAATAAATCCCGCAACCTTTTGTCCCCGCACTTGTCAGGAGCGGGACTTTCACAGGAGCCATCGCGGGCGGGCACGTTCTTCCGCCCGCCGTGCCACGCGGGGGGTTCCGCGCCCGCGGAGGCTCCGCGGCGCGGCGGGGGGGGCGCGGGGCGGCGCGGCGGGGCCCGGGCCCGGGCCGGCTGCCGCAGCGCGGGCGGCGGGCGCGGCGGGGCGGTGCGGTGCGGTGCCGGCGCGGCGGCCTAGGGGTCGCTGTTGACCGCGGCGGGGCGCGGCGGGGCGGCGCGGCGGGGCGCGTCAGCGGCGGGGCGGCGGGGCGCGGGGCGGCGGGCGCTGCCATTGGCCCGGCTGTCATGTGGTCGCGCGGAGGCATCCGCAATTACACGGGAATGTTTTCCTAGAGATGTCAGCCTACAAAGGACACAATCTCTCTTCCTCAAATTCCGCCCCAAAATGTCCTTTCCCAACAGCTCTCCTGCCGCTAATACTTTTTTAGTAGATTCTCTCATCAGTGCGTGCAGGAGTGACAGTTTCTACTCCAACAGCGCCAGCATGTATATGCCACCTAGCACAGACATTGGGACGTATGGGATGCAAACCTGTGGACTCCTTCCGTCTCTGGCTAAAAGAGAAGTTAATCACCAAAATATGGGTATGAATGTACATCCTTATATACCTCAAGTAGACACTTGGACAGACCCGAACAGATCTTGTCGAATAGAGCAACCTGTTACACAGCAGGTCCCCACTTGTTCCTTCACTACAAATATTAAAGAAGAAAGCAATTGCTGCATGTATTCCGATAAGAGATCCAAACTCATTTCTGCAGACGTCCCTTCCTACCAGAGGCTGGTGTCTGAATCATGCCCCATTGAGAACCCCGAGGTTCCCGTCCCAGGATATTTTAGACTGAGCCAGACCTACGCCACTGGGAAAACCCAAGAGTACAATAATAGCCCTGAAACGAGTTCAACTGTAATGTTACAGTTAAACCCTCGCGGCAGCTCCAAACCGCAGATATCTGCTCAACTTCAGCTGGAAAAGAAAATGAATGAAAACCCGAACAACCAAGACAGCACCGCTAAAGTCTCTCAAGTGGAAAGTCCCGAGCCCAAGTCCACGTTGCAAGACGAGCGGAGCTGCCTGCCCGAAGGCTCCGTGTCCAGCCCAGAAGTCCAGGAGAAGGAGAGTAAAGGTCTGTATTACCGAGTTTAAGCCGTGCCGTGGTGTAACTCCAACACGCCAGCACCATAAAGCACGCTCGAATATACTAACGAGCATCACAGCCATCACATTTAATGCTAAGGAGTATCGGGCTGCAGGTGCTGTGTCTCTGAAGATTTTGGCAGGCAAAAATGCTACACAAAAGGGTCCAAAGATTTTCTGTAGAGATCTGCCTCTGTCGTGCATGCAGACCGCCTCTGTGATGCGGGGAATATAGCCGTGTGCTCCTTAATGCGCTGCAGCAGCCAAAAGCAGCCCCATACCTCTAAAAAAGCAGGTCTGGAGGTTGTAAAATACGACCAGCTCAACTTTTCTCTCGTAATATTTCGCTGATTTTTTTTTTTTTCACTGAGCCTTACTGTGGTTTGAATTCATTTAAAGTTAATTACAAATCCTATTAAAATAGGTGAGGAATAGGTGCTACCAGGCTGGGTAAAGTTGGAAACAAATGCACAATGAAAGCAGCAGCCCGCTATCTGCCTGGTCCAAAGGTGGAATATTTCAGTGTGGTGCTTTAGATAACCTTGGATTGGTCTCCAAAAGTGCAACAGTATTTTGAAATGCGTTTGAAAGCTAAAGGTGGTGGTAATCTGATTTTATTTTCCCTTTAAAAGTGCACAAGAGCCTTCCTTTCGAACGGCGTGTGTCGAAGAATCCCAAAACGGGAAATTTTCTTCTATCAAAATGTACTTTGCAACCTCTAGGTCGATTTTTACCCTACGTGTGCATGGAGATTCTTTTTATGTGAATTATATTTAACAGCCCAGGTCTAGGATGATGAGGAGCAGATTTCTTTCTGGTGGGGAAAAAAAAATCTAAAAGGAAAATGGAAAAAAAAAAACCGAGGCAGAGGGTGTTAATTTCGTGTATGTCTTTTCGGTTGGGAAAACGTCTATGTCTGCTTCTAGGTGTGCTTGTGTAATTCAGCTGTTGGCTGGGGGGATGCTGCTTCAAAATACAGTGCGCGAGGGTATTTTGTAATTTGGATATTTTCGTAGCAAGTGTCGTGGGAGCCCGAGGCGGCCATGGTGAGGCTAGACCCGTTAAAATGTGGCCATGAGGCTGGTGGCAGGTTAAATATTGTTGAAATGCTAAACGACAGCTGAAAACTTGAGATTCCCTTTTGGAAGGGGCACGAGTGCGGGGCGGCTGCAAGGCAGGGTGCCGTGTGGTGGGGACGGGCGAGCTCAGCCTGGCAGCAGGTCCCCTCTCTGTGCCCACACCTCACCCGAGCTGTGTTTAATGCCCACATCCACCATATCTGCCAGACACTGCAGAGGAGGGGTCATGGCCAAGGGTACACTCTAACAGCCTGAGGTATTTTTGATTTTTTTTTCTTTTTCTTCTTTGATTTTGATAGAGGAAATCAAGTCTGATACTCCAACAAGCAATTGGCTAACTGCAAAGAGTGGCAGAAAGAAGAGGTGTCCTTATACTAAACACCAAACACTGGAATTAGAGAAAGAGTTCTTATTCAATATGTATCTCACTCGAGAGCGCCGTCTAGAGATCAGTAAGAGCGTAAACCTCACTGACAGGCAGGTCAAGATTTGGTTTCAAAACCGCAGAATGAAGCTCAAGAAGATGAGCAGGGAGAACCGAATCCGGGAACTGACCGCTAATCTGACCTTCTCTTAAACCCTAACCCCGGGGGGGGCACCAGTGAGAAATGGGCACAGCACCACCACTTGCTAAAGGCAGGAGAGACTCTGGCAAAACCCGGCATTTTCCAGTTTTGTTTTGGTTTTTTTTCTGATAGAATGTGACTCTTCGTCCTTCTTTTAGCGCTGCAAGTGAATATGTATTACTATGATGAGTATATATAAAACCTAGCACGTGTAATTTATTTTTGTTCTCATCGTAATGCAGGGTAACTATTATTGAATATTATCATTTGGTCTTAACTTATTGGAACTGTCGAACATCCAAGCAATGTGACTTTTTCATGTTTTTACTAACAAAATGGTATTTATGTGGGGCTGTTACACGGGCCATAACGTTTTGAGTACATTCAATACTTTAAGAAAAATGGGGGGGGGGACGGGACGGACTTTGGGGGCGGGGGGAAAGAGAAGCACATTATAATGTAACTATCCTCGCAAATGAACTTAGAGATTGTCCTTCGTAAAATGGAATATTTCCTTCTTCTCCATTGTAGACATTTCCTTGTGGTGCATATGTGGAATAGTAGTCGTTCAGCAGCAATATGTCCTTCTTGTGCATGTTCTGTTCGCATGTATAATGCAATAAACTCTGTAAACTACTGCGGTTCCTTTGGTTTTCTACAAATATTTATAGTAGGGATGCAGGTTGGTCTCCTGATCTTTCTCTATCAGCAGCTCTTTGGACTGATGTACCTCCTTTGCCATTTTCTGGTCTTTGTGTGTGTCTGCCTGGTTTGCTTTCCTTCTTTTCCCCTCTTTTTCTTTTTTTTTTTTTTCCCCCTTCCCTTTCCTTTTTTTTAGGGGTGGGGTGGAGACTGCGGCGGGAAATGATGTAAACCTAATTCATCTATAATTGTGCCTGTAAACAAATGATTAATTGATAAAATGTTGTGTGATGTTCGCAGTCTGACAAACTGAATGAAAAAAAAAAAGAGAGAGAGAAAGGAAAAAAAAAAAAAAAACGTAGTAAAATATTATGACCTAAACTGGACATCCTCAACCAATCAACTCGTAAATGGTAAGTGATAAAAAATCTTTCTACTACAAGCTGTCAGCAATATGTGTGTAATTTTGTTTGACGTTCATACGTTGATTCAAAAAATATCAGTCACTGCATGCTTACAATGTGTAGACTTTGATTTCGTGCCTTTACTCGCTTAAAAAACAAAACATCATTCCAAATGCAAAGCCGGGTATAAGTTAATGTTAAGTAGTTCGGTTCTTGGTCAGCTCAAGAGCTTTCAGAAGATGGTGGATGGGAAAATGTTGCCTCAAACAGCTGGCAAGGTTGGCTTTTTTGAGCAGAAACGCTCCCAAGCGTGCTTACAAAAGTACACCAGCCTCCTCAGACCTACTTTTGTCACCCTGCACCGTTTCTGTTTGCTCAGAAATCGTTTTATTTCGCGCAATTCCATTTTAGTAGCACACATCCAGATAATGACGTTCACGACTCTTAACCCTTTCTGTACATAGCTGAAAAATGTTGTTAGCAGGGCTCTGTACTGGAGGTTGGGGAAGGGCGTGTGTTTGTGAGAGTGGGTGAGTGCCTGTGTGAGCAGAAATACTAAGCAGAACAGCAAATGGCTTGCAAATGAACATGACTCCAAATTGAAGTGCAAATACTTGGGCATACTTTCACCTTCAAACAGTACTGGAAAAATAGCGTGGCTACTGTTTGCGCTGGGAAACCAGCTTCATCACAATCAACGCCCATTCGTCCCCTAAGCATTTTCTAAATCAAGAAATTAAACGCAAGATAGTGCCAGTGTTGTCTGACTTGGTGACACTGATACTGCTCATATGCAGCTGGTGGCGTTGTATTTTGCTCTCTTGTCGCTGATATTTAATTTAAGCCAATACTTTCTCATGTGCACGTTTACTCGTAGGACAGAGGTGTATTTTCCTCAAACCAAAGCATCATCGTTTTGAAGCTGCAGGAGCCGCAAGCACGTAGGTATTTTGTGCTCGCTCTCCTTTCGAAAACAAACAACAAAACTGTGCTCGGAAAAAACCCCACCTCTTTAAATATCGCAATCATTTGAACCGTCTTTTATTTTCCTTTAAAGACACTCGCTACATCACCAAAGAAGTTTCAGCAGTGGGAAGTAATTAGCTGGCTCTATACCAAGTGTTTAACTTATATAAAAAAGGAGGCTCACTCTCATCTGCCTGCTTTATCAATTTATATCTGTGTGAAGCGAGGGGCAATTTTTCGCCATACCACAAACCCTACTTCTAAAGAAAAATATAACAGAAGTATGAAAACGCGAAGGAAAATGTTAGTGTGAGATGACAAAAAGAATGTTTGGGGAAAAAAAAAAAGACAAAGAAAAAAAGGGAGAATTAAAAAGGAAGAAAACAACCTAAGAGAGTAATAAATCATTAAATAAACAGGAATTTCAGTCCCTTCCTCATAACGGCCCGCGAGTAGGAAGTGTTTTCTCAGTGCTGCAGTTCGTGCCCTCGGCGGGCTGTGCTGCGGGTCTCCACTAACTGTGTGCGTCTCCTCCAGATCCTGACACAGCCACCGTCCCTCGCTCGGGAGAGCAGGCGTGGGCAGAAGACCATGGGTAATCTAGTTTTCAATGCTAACCGGGCACCGTTTCGCTCGGGGAAGGGTAACTGGGCCGGGAGGGAGGGCAGGGAAGGGAAGGGAGGGAAAGGAAAGGAAAGCGGGCAAAAATCTCACGTAGGCATTGAACGTGGCCAGCGCGGCCCGGCCCGGCTCCCCTTAGCTAGGGGCGGAGGAGGCAGCTCTGCCGGGGAGCGGGGGCAGCGGCAGCCCCGCGCCCCTCCGGGGGCCGGAGCCCGCCTGCCTGCCCGCCTGCCCGCCCGCCTGCCTGCCCTTCTGCCTGTGCGGCCCCCGCCCCGCGGCCGCGCGGCCTCCTCTGGGCAGCGTTTGCCCGCGTCCCCTCCCGGGCCGCGCTGGGCACCAAGAGGGGGGCTGTGCTGGAGCTGTGTAGCCCCCAAGTTTCGCAGATACAGGAGCATGTGTTCAGCCACACGCCAGTTGTGCTCGGAGACACAGGCTTTGCTGTTTCCATCCGTCCATTTTATTAGGGACACATTAATCTATAATCAAATACACCTCATAAAATTTTTATTGAAAGGCATAAAATCATTACAGAGGTCTTCCACCTGTTTTAAAACAACACAATGGGCATCTCTTTTAAAAAGTGTATCCTTTCCATGGAAACTTTCTGTCTGGGGGTGGGGGGAGCGGATAATAATACCCGCACATGCTCTGAAATATGGAAGTACCGCAATGTGCTTTTACTGTAACATTTTCCTGTTTTATGAGAAGTCGTTACAGTCCCAGCTTGCGATGGTTTGTTTTTACAGGCAAGAATCCCCCTTTCCCAGCGGGTTTCCTCAGCAGCTTGGAGTGTGATTAGCAAGCCAAGGCTGTTGGATTTATTTAAACACCCTGCCTCTCATTGATTAAGAAATGAATGGCAGAAATCACTCAAAGGAGGTGAAGAAATAGTCCGCGCCCGCCGCGGCCGTGGGCTGCCAGCGCGGCCACGCCCGCCGCGTCCCGGGCAGGCATGGCAGGCAGGGCAGGCAGGCGGGCAGGCGGGCAGGGAGAGCGGGCAGCGAAGGCGGGCAGGGCAGGCGCGCAGGCAGGGCAGGCAGGCGGGCAGGGCAGGGCGGGCGGGCAAGCGGGCAGGCAGGGCAGGCGGGCAAGCGGGCAGGCAGGGCAGGCAGGGCAGGCAGGCGGGCTGGCGGCCCCTGCGCGGTCCGGGCGCGCAGCCGGCGCGGCGCGCTGTGCGGGGCCGTTGTTGATGATGATTTTTTTTTTTTAATCACAGCAGCCCCAGTTTAGCGGATTGATTTACTCGCAGTATTGGTAAATATGATCACGTGGGCTCCGCAACCAATGGTTGAGGGTTGCAGTCTGCAAAATACTACGATTGTTCTCCGGGAGGGTATCATATACAGTTAACAGTGTAACCTTTTATATGACTAAGAGGGGAGCCTAAAATGTCGTCTAGTGGCACCATAAGTAACTATTATGTCGATTCTCTCATAGGCCATGAAAGCGAAGAAGTTTATGGGAGTAGATTCGTCCAGGGAGGTCACAGTGCGACCTCCAGGCCATCAGGTGTTGCAGAGAGTTCAGATTTTTCCTCTTGTAGCTTTGCACCAAAATCCACCGTGTTCTCCACCTCCTGGTCCGCGGTTCACCCTCAGCCGTCTGCGGCAATGACCGGGATCTACCACCCCTACATGCACCAGCCCCACTTAGGGGCAGCCGACGCCGGCCGCTACGTGCGCTCCTGGATTGAGCCCTTCCCGGGCTTCCCGGGCGGCGGCGGCGGCGGCGGCGGCGGCGGCAGCGGCGGCTCCGCGTCCAGCTCCGGCTCCTCCAACGGACGCCACTACGGGATAAAGCCGGAGACGGGAGCAGCCGCCTCCTCGTCTTCCTCCTCCTCCTCCTCCTCCTCCAAAAGGACTGAGTGCTCCTCGTCCCGGGAGTCCCAGGGGATCGGTGTGCCCGAGTACACGTGCAGCTCCTTCCTCCAGGAGCCCCGGGAGAAGGCGGCTGCCGGCAGCTCCAAGGACCCCGCCGCCTGCAGCCACAACCCCAGCCCGAGCAGCGATCTGAAGGAGGAGAAACAGCAGCAACTTGACCCAAGTAAGTTAAAAAAAAAAGGGGGGGGGGGGGGAAGAGAGGGAGAGAGGCAGAGAGAGAGGGGGAGAAAGAAAGGAAGGAAGGAAGGAAGGAAGGAAGAAAGAAAGAAAGAAAGAAAGAAGGAAAGAAAGAAAAGAAAGAAAGAAATTGCCCCTTTGATTTATTGCCGAAATCTGTAAGGCTCGAATGTGCAAAACTGATAGTTTTACTAACCTATAAAAACGTCTAGACGCCTACCCCAGCGCAAGCAGCAACAAGCACCCATAAAAGACTCCACATAACCACCTACCATCAAGACATCATTTGTACAGTAAACAGACTGGGGCATTAAGGCTTTTATGATAATTCCTCCAAAGTTGTGAAAACAGTCCATCCTTCGTTAAATTAATTTAACGACCTTTCTCTCCCCCCACCGCCTCCCGTTCCCTCTATACCTCCCTTCTTCCAGATAACCCTGCAGCAAACTGGATCCACGCTCGTTCAACGAGGAAAAAGCGTTGTCCCTACACAAAGTATCAAACTCTGGAACTGGAAAAGGAATTTCTGTTTAACATGTACCTCACCCGAGACCGCCGTTATGAAGTAGCTAGGATTTTAAATCTCACAGAGAGACAGGTCAAAATCTGGTTTCAGAACAGAAGAATGAAAATGAAAAAGATGAACAAGGAGAAAGGCAATAAAGGAGACTAACGCTGGGGTACAAAAGCAGTTGGGGAATATTGCTTTAGTTTTGAGTTTGGGGCTTTTGGGTTTTGTTTTGGGTTTGGGGTTTTGGTCTTTGGGGTTTGGGTTGTTTGATTTTTTTTTTTTTTTTTTTTTGTTGGTTTGGTTTTATTCTCCTCCTGCACCCTCAGCTCCCCCCCCCCCCACGTTTCTCCTCCTCTCGCGCCCCCCCCCACCCCGGGAACTTTAAATCAATCTGGCTTTTTTTTTTTTTTTTTTTTTTTTTTTTTTAGATAGAAGTGAAACGTGGTCTATGTCAGGTATTTTGGGAAATTTTGTCTTGCTCGCCAACGTGTTTTGCAGAGTCGCTTCATCTCCCTCTCCTTCTTCCCAGACCGTTTGGTTGATGATATTGTGAGTGCACGTTAGCTTTGGGAACTCCATCCGATGTTAAATGTTTGACATGTTTCTTAAAAGTGATGTAGTCTAGATAGTTACTTTGACAAAATAAAGGTAAGGAAATTAATTATAATTACGGTAATAAAATATATATTAAATCACAGGCGCTTAAATCAATGGGGGTGCTGTGTTGTCCACGATTTACTAAGAGAAAACCTTTCCCAAAACCTCTGCTTTCTAGGTCTGCATTTCGCTCCTTTGCAATAGATGCCACAGTAAGGCCACGGGCTGTTCCCCCCCTTTAGAGCACTGTTAGGAGGTTGTCTCATCCCTGAAGCCGTTCGCAATAGGCCTAACGTCTGCCGGTCTCCCGGCTAGCTGGCGTCCCTGCCCCCGGTGACTGTTGTATTAATTAACCACCCCGTGTCTCGAACTACAGACCTGTTGTAATTGTTGTCAGTTATTACACAATAAAGTCTGCCGTGACCGAACGACAGCGCTGCGGTGAGAGGAGAAATCTGTGCGCCCCTCGCGATGCCCTCCGCGCCGCCCCCGCGCCGCCCCCGCGCAAGCCCCCGCGCAGCCGCGCGCTGCCGGGCCGGGACCGTGGGGCAGCGGCACCTCCGACAGCCACAAAGGCCGGAGAGCCACGGCCCCCCGGCCTGACAGACGTTTGCTCTTGGAGGTCAGTGGCGCGGAGGCCGGCCTCGGCCGCGCCGTGTAGGTGCGCCCGCTGCCGTGCCGCTCCCCAGCGCCTCATCCACCAGCGCTCGCTGAGACATCAGCCATCTCCCGGGACAATTTAGGGAATATTTCCGCACCGGTCCTCCAGAGCCAATGAAGCAAAATTATGCCTATTGCTTAAACATTTTTCTTTTTCTTTTGTGTGCGTGTGTGACGGGGCGCGGGGGGGGGGGGGGGGCGGGCGTTTCTAACCTCTGCGCTCTTAATCTGAAGGTTGGGAAGCTCGGGGGGGGGACACGGCTGCTGCCAAACGTTCAGCTTTGTTGACGAGAGCTCATTTAGCGACGCGTCTCATGCCTTCTGCATTTATAAACACACATGACTTTATCAAGATAATTGAGATGAAGTTCATTGTAAAAAATACTTTGTTTAAAGAGCAACCATTAAAATGAAGGACCCGTAAATATTTACGAGCAGTTCAGTTAATTCAAGATTAAGGGGAGAGCTGAGAGACCTGGTGTTTAATGCTTTTTACCTCTGAAGAAAAAAAAAAAAAGGGGGGGGGCAAAAGCATGCAGTGCCAGGAAAAGGTGTTGCATTGCTTCCCATCCATTGTCGAGAAGATACCTATAATTCTTTTAAAACAGGAAGAACCGTGGTATAATAAAACCATTGAGATGGCTAGACGTCTGGACCTAATGAGTTTACGATATGCTATGGCGCTTTTCTTTGAAACCACCTTATTTTGGTGTTTGTGTTTGTTAGAGGTGGGGGAAAGGCCAAAAAATGCAGACAAACTAGGTCTTAAAATCTTGGACTATAAATTTCAATATGTCAGCATTGGGACAAGGCAACAGTATCAAAAAAGACCCGAAGGTCACGAAACGGAGAGATTTTACAAAGTCCACTGATTTGTTGAAATTTATTTTATTGGATATTCTACTGCAATGAATCCTACAATGTTATCCTCCATATTTTCGAAAATAACCATGGAGGAGGGTGATCTATAACTAACAACATGTAAACAATATTATTGCCACACAACATTCTATTATGTTGATTCCAACAGAGGCTCTGGTAAGACATTGTCACCAAGCCCACACCATCTCCTTTTAATATTTTATCTGACGCAGACTGACAGATTTTACCTTGTATATTTTCTCTTTTTTTTTCCCCTTTGTTTACCTATTTCAAATATTGTGTGCGTTTATTTCAAAATGGCAGAAAGAAAACCAAACGTTTCGGACGACGACACGCAGTACTTCCACGGAAATTACTTTTAGTGTCAAACTGAACAATAATTTAATTCCTACCCGTTGGTTGTCTTAATATATGTTTGTACATATGCACAGTCGCGTGCACACGCACACGCATTATACCGAATAATTCACAGACATGTGTGATGAAGGGCGGGGGGGTGGGGGTGAACAAAGATTCTTCTTTACTTTCGTTTACATAAATCAAACCATAAATACATAAATGCACGGGCAAACAAAATAACATGTTCAAGACAAAAACGTGTAACTCTGGAACTACCACACATGGAGAATTCGTGGTGTAGTATGTGGGGAAACATGATCGAAAACGCGATAGCAGCGGTCTTCAAAGCTCAGGCGTCTTTCCTGGCTGCCATGTGTAAACGAGGCGCATTCTTTGTATGTAGTTAATTAAAGCACTGGCAAAAAAATAAAAGAGGGTCACCGAAATGTGCTAAGAAAATGGCACTGTAAACTCCGATAGACACACAGACACAAAAAAAAAAAAAAAAAAAAAAAAAAGAGAGAAGAAAACCAACCCAAAAGCAGCTAGCAAAGGAAGAGCCGCTCGTCCCCGCGCGCCCCGCTGAGGAGTGCAGAGCCGCGTCGGTGTCCCGCAGCAGCCGTTTGGGTTTTTGGCGAAATCACCGGCCGGAGATGGGGCCGGGAGAGCCGCGGGTAGCGCGGGCAGCGCAGGCAGCGCAGGGAGCGCGGGGCGGGAGGGCGCTGTCTGCCGCCGCCGCCATGTGCCGCCAGAGGGCGTTCGCGCTCCACTGTAGCGCCACCGCCGCGCCCCGCTCTCCGCGCAGCGCTCCGCGCACCGCGCATCGCTATCCGCGCCCCCGGCCGGGAGGAACCGCGGTTTCGCTTATGGGTCCGCATCCCCACGCGTGTGGCAGTGCTGTCCCGTGGGACTGGCTCCCAGGGTGGACAAGTGAGAGGAGGGGCGGGGGGCTCGGGCGCAGATACTTAGAGCAGCCGCTACCCCTCCGCGCCCGTCTGGAGGGTGAGACGGTGTTTCTCTGCTGCTCCCCGCCTCCGTCTCCCCCCCTTCCTCCCCGCCTGGCCTGGTCTCCTGCCTTCCCGCTGCTCTCCTGCGATGGGCTTTTGCTGCTGTCTGTCCTTGTGACACCAAAAATCCCTGTGCCCCCCCTGCCTGTCCCCGGGCTGCACGGGGGTCTCTGAGCCTCCGCCGCCTTCCCAAAGGCGTGTGGCCGGGGCCGCGGGACCCCGCCCGGGCCGGGGTGTCGCTGCAGGCCCAGGGCCCGGACGGGCACTCATATGCGGGGCAGGCGGGCCGGTCACCTGGACAAAGTGAGTTAACTGGCACGGGGGCAGTGGTGGTGGGAGTGGGGTGTGATGGGGAAGGAGCCTGCGATGCTTTTTATGTAAGCACAAGTATTTTTTGTCAATTCACAACCAAACGGTCACACGTGGCTCTGGCGGGGCCCATATTATATTTCACCTACATTTTTCGTTTTTCTTCAGAATAGGGCCGGCTCGAGCTCCTGGGGGTGTCTGTCCAAAAAGCTGGTTCCCACTGCAGGACGAGGCGCGGAAGACAGGACCGGAGACGGCGCCTCTCGGAGCGCGGGGGGCCACCAGGGTCCGCGCAGGCGGGCCGGCCGCGCTCCCCCGCGGGGGCGGCCGGCCCGAGGAGCCGGGGCAGCGCCGAGCCCTCCGGCCAGCGCCTTCCTTCCTTCCTCCCGGAGAACAGGGCTCGCTTATTTCGGACCGCGTCCCCGAGCGGTGCTAACCGCTCACCCACACATATTTCCCCCCCGCCCCCCGCCTCGGTAATGACGTCCACCAAGGGTGAAATGATGGAAAGTATATTCATAGGCATGATTTCCATTAAGTATCAATTAACCTGGAGCCTCAGCCATGCGTGCACGGCGTCAAGGGTAAATGTGCATCTCATTTCCCAGCGCTCTGCTCGCCTGCAAGGAAATGACCCGGAGGGCCCGCCGGCACCGGGGCCCGGCCGCTCCACCCTGCCGCCCTGCAGACCCCCCAGCTGCCCTCGCCGACGCCCCGGGCTCCCTGCGCCGGGCACCGGCTCCCTCGGCGGCCCTCTGCTTTTCCCGGCCGGCGGCGCAGGCCGCGCTGCAGTGCTTAGCGGCGGCCCTGAGCCCCGGGAAGCGCGCCCGCGGTTATCGCGCGGGATCTGCGCGGCCGCCTCGCCCTGCGCGGCGGGGGCTTCGGCGGCTCCTGGCGAGCGCGCACCGGCGGGGGGAGCGGGGGCGCCGCGGCTGGGGTGGATCCGGGTAGGGCTGGGCCGGGTTTTTTTCTTGCCTGAGGAGCGGCACATGTAAACTGAAGCCAAAAGTCCCCCCTGAGCTCATGAGCGTGTGTGTGTGTGTGTGTGTGTGCGCGTGTGCGTGCGCGGGCTGCTGTGTGCCTAATAGGAAATAGTAAAAGCAGTGAGGCAGGTCATTTTGGGAGCGATTATAATCCAGTCCTGGTCACCACATACACGGAGAGCAGGAGCGGGGAGCGCACGGGCCAGCGGCGGCGGCGGCGGCATGAGCGCGGCGTAGAGGCACCGGCGGCGGCGGCGGCGGCGGGAGCAGCGCCCCGTGCCCGCGCCCGCGCCCCCGCCCGCCGCTGCCCCCTCCCCGATGAGCTCCTACTTTGTCAACCCGCTGTACTCCAAGTACAAGGCGGCGGCGGCGGCGGCGGCGGGGGAGCCCATCAATCCCCCGTACTACGACTGTCACTTCGCGCCCGAGGTGAGCGGCCGCCACGCCGCCGCCGCCGCCGCCGCTGCCGCCGCCCTGCTCTACGGGAACGGCGCGGCCACCGGCGGCTTCCCGCACTCCGCGCCCGCCGGGGCGGGGGGCGGCGGCGGCGCGGCCGCGGACTTTTACCACCCGGCCGGGGGGAGCCCCACGGCCGCCTACCAGCCGCCTCCTCCTCCCCCCGCCGCGCCTCCGCCTCCTGCCCCCTGCAGCGGGGTTACCTGTCACGGGGAGCCCGCTAAATTTTACGGATACGATAACTTACAGAGACAGCAGATTTTTACGACACAGCAAGAGGCCGAGCTGGTACAATATCCTGACTGTAAATCGTCCAGTGCTAATATTGGCGAGGAACCAGACCACTTAAATCAGAGCTCGTCTCCTGCTCAAATGTTTCCCTGGATGAGACCACAAGGTTGGACGCAGTCAAAAATTTGCTTCCATCTCACGTCTGAGTTTGAAACTTTCTTTTCCTCCTCCCGCTTCTTTCTCGCTGCCTCTCGCTCCCTGCCTCTGCCTCCCTCGCTCCCTGCCTCTCTCCCCGCGATTCCTATCACCGCGGTGGCTTGCGATAATAAAGCGATACAGTAAGCAAACAGAAACCTCTGCAGAGGGCGGCTGCCACCCCAAGGGTAGCCTTAGAGTCGCCCCTGGGACACATAGGCGCAGATGACACGCTTGCCCGGCTCCCGCCGCCACTGCCTGAGCGGGAAGGGTGCGGGGCCGGGGGGGGGGGGGGCGCTTAGCAGATGATCCAGCGACCCCGTAAACTCGGTCCCGCAAACCCCGATGAAGGGGGAGAGCGAGCTGAGGCTCTTCGTGCATCTGCTGTCGCTGTTTTTCCCGCACTCATGTGTAAAGCTTTAGACTCCTCCGTGCCCTCCACTTCCCCTGAGTTTCTGCGGGGCTTCTCTCGAGGGATTCCAGGGGGACCCGAGCCCTCGCTCCCTGCCTGCGCTTTGTTTTGAACGAGCACACCAACCTCCAAACCCCTGTGTTTTTCTTTTAAACAGCAGCGCCGGGTAGGAGGAGAGGAAGACAAACATACAGCCGATTCCAGACCCTAGAGCTGGAAAAGGAGTTCCTCTTTAACCCCTATCTGACCAGGAAGAGGAGGATCGAGGTGTCCCACGCACTAGGACTCACCGAGAGGCAGGTAAAGATCTGGTTTCAGAACAGGAGGATGAAATGGAAAAAAGAGAACAACAAGGACAAATTCCCCGCTTCCAGACAGGAGGGAAAGGAAGGGGATGCCAAAAAGGAAGCACATGATCTGGAAGAAGACAGAGCCGAAGGCCAGACGAATTAAATTTTGCCCTAAAAGCCTCTGTGAAAGGCTGTCAAAAATAACCAGCGCCACAGCCCGACATCTCGGCCTGTCTCCCCCCGTGTACGTGGTTCTGCCGTGGGACGAGTGACCCCGTGTTCCTCCGCTTGACATTTCTGTGCTTCGGGTGCTTCAGTTGTTTGTGGTTTTGTTTTGTTTTGGTTTGTTTATAACTGTACCCGGAACAATCTCTAGATTTAACAGTTCATTTTCTTCTTTTGCAAATTTGATACGGAGTTTGTAGCAATACATTTCTAATGATATATATAATTATATTTTTTTGCAATCTTAAATGACGGTGATTGCGGGAAACGACATAAATTTCCTAATAATAAATATCAATAAGCAAGACATTTAACAACGCTTTATTAATCAAGACAAGTGCACTTGTACTATTTTAATTCTTGTTCTTATATTGAATAAATTAAATAAATCTAATAAATTTGAAGAAAAGATCTTAGAAATATATTTAACCTTCTGCTATGATATTTGATTAAAATAAACCAAATTTATTCAAATATAAAATGTATCGGCAACCTGTTATCCTTTTTGCAATCCGCTTTTCCAGTAACCTTCAGAGCCTCTCCGCATCTGGAACAACTCTCCCCTGCGCCTTTACCCCGTCCTTCCTCCCAGGCTGGGTGCTTCCGTGGGGTCTGGGAACGGCACATCGGATACAAAGTCCGGGTTTCGCTCCTGCCGCCTGCGCACCGCGCCAGAGCCGCCAGCCACGGGCTCTGCGGGGCCGTGGCCGAAGCCGGCGGGGACGGCGGCCCCACCTGCGGGCTGAGCCCGCACTGCGGCCCGGCCCTGGGAGCCCCCTCGACGTGTGGCCTGGGCCCTGCCTTCGCTTTTTCCCGGCCTTTTACCCCGCGGAGCCGTAGGCTGCCAGCCCGACTAGGGGGAGACGGGCCCGGGGAGCGCGCCGGGCCCACGCCGGCCCCGAGGGTTGCTCTCGGCCGGTGCGGGGCTTCGAGCCCCACCACGCAAACCGGGCCTAGCCTCCCCCGCGGGTGGTGGACGAGCAGACGAATGCAAAGCTTTTGTGGCCTGACGCGGGGGGTTCTCAGGAGCCGTAGCGGTCAGCGGTGCCAAACCACGCGTAAACGGAGAGCAGGGTACTTCGTCCCGTAAATACGACCCTGCGGCTGGGGTGCGTTTCCCAGCGGAGGCCGCTGCCGGCGAGGGCAGAGCCTGCTGCGCAGCTCCCCGCAGCCACGGGGAGAGAAGTCCTCTCCCATCAGTAAAACGGTTTAATTTATCTCCCCCTCTCCCCTCCCTCCCCTGACTCCCACTCCGCAGCGGGGTCCCGCAGACCGCGGTATTTCAGAGGACAGCCGAGAGCCGTCCTTTTTAGGAGCAGCAGGCAGAGGGCTGAGGTATGAGGTATAAACCCCTACCAAGATTTCTGCGTCATTTTTTCCCCACCGCCTCACGCCTCCGCGAGTGATGGTTCCGCGAAGGGAACCGCAGGGACGCGCCGGCCACTGCGACAAACACGACAAATTTATACTATCAGCCCAAGAAAGGAGCGTGCTCCCGGGGGAGCAGGGGCCGAGCCGGGGCCCCGCTCGGGAACTCGCATCCAGGGGCTGGGGAGGTGCTGGCCCGCCCGACGCCGGGGCCCTTCTCCCGCATCCACCGCCCCCCTCCCGGGAACGGCCCCGGTACGGTGGGAATCGCCGTCCCCGGGGTCGGGATTTGTGCTACGGATTTGTTCATTTCGTTTCCCTTCCTCTTCCCCCCTCCCTGCCGCTGAGGCCGGCACGCTTCCACTCCTGCAAAGCGCCAGCTCTAGAGGGAGGCACTAGCAAGCGGAGCTATTGTTCTCGGTTTATTTTAATCGCGTAGTTGGTTAAAGTTTGTAAATGAGAGGAAACTGCAGCAAAGCGGCGAAGTAAACATTTTGCTGCATGGATTTGCATAAATACACCGGTAGCCCTAGTGTACAGGAAGGATGTGCGCGTTTAAGGAAACCCAGTCGCCTGACGCGTAAAACAACCTCGGTTTTCGAAATATAATCCCCGTTGCCAGTGGCACCGGCATGCTGGGTCTCCGGCCACGGAAAAAAACTCTTTACCCTGCTGCGCTTGCGGCTGAGGCTGGGTGCAGCGGGGTCGCGGCGGGCCCTGCGCGGGTAAAGCCGCGCTGCTGCCGTTCGCTGCAAGCCCGGGCTGCCGGTGGAGACCTTCACATCCGAGCGGAGCATTTTCTAGGCTAGTATTTATCCGGGAAAGAGCTGCTGCCGCAGTTGTTTTTAATTTCCAGACAAAGAGAATAAAATTAAAATATTCCTGAAGAAGTTTCCGTTAACGTCGCTCTCCCTAGGCCAACTGGGAACGCAGCCACGGAGGCAAAACCCTACTTCCTTCTGCGCACATCATTTGCGGAGGCCTAGTGGCGACTGGGATCGTCCCTGTCTTATCTATTAAGAAAAGCAAAAAATTGCTGAAGTTGTTAACGTGTTTCGCCCCCGTAGCCTGGCAGCTAAATCTCTCCCTCCTTCACACTTGGAGTCTTGCTAAGAAAAAGAAAAGCGAGCCAGAAATTGGCGCTGGCGGTCAGTAAGCACCCAGTAAAACCGAGCCATCGAGCGCCGGGTCAGGCAGTGGTATTTTGGCAGGGAAAAGCCCTAACTGCCGCCTGCGACAACGGCAGCGCGGAGGTACCGCGCCTTCGGTTGCCGCGGAACATTTCTGTTCCTACGTCGAGCGGCTCTGCGCGGCCGTGGGTGCTCTAGGGTCGCCGCGAAGGGTGCCGGCGGGACCGAGGGACACAGTGCACGGGTGTGATATTCACGGTTGTGCAACCAGCTGAAGCAGCATGTTTAAAAGATCCTACACCTTTAGGAGTGTTTACGTTTGTTAGCTCTGTTTTCGAGGCAGGTACGGTCAACGGGGAGGGCACTGGCTATTCCCCGAAACAAAAACCGAGCAAGAAACACCCACAGTACTCCGGTCTCCGTGCCGAGCATTCCCTGGGGACACCGGGCCGGTTTTAGTCTTTTCGAGTATTTTCTAAGAATCGCATTTTCCCTGTCGGTGCCCCAGGTCCGAGCGCCCCCGGGAAGGTTTTGTCGGGGGCAGAAGCCACCCCGCCCGGGGGGCGCTGCGGGCAGCCGGGGTGCAATGCCAGCGCCCGACGCAACCTGTGGGAACGGCACACTCCGGGGTGGGAAAGCAGCTCGGACTATTTTTAGGTCGTCGTCGGCTTCAGTAGTGGGCGCTAAAGCCAGCGTGGTTTCTTTTAGGGCCCGGCGGAGCAGGGGGGTGGGATGCGGGTAAAGCCACCTTTCGTTGGGGCAAGACGCGGACCCAGCGCCACAGCGCGGTTGCCCCCTTTGAGCGGCCCCGCGGCCGCTGCGCGGGAGCTGGCCAGCGCTCCGCTCCCCGCGCGGATCTCCCGCACCCCGGCCGTGCCCGCGGGGCCCTGACACCGCGCCCGGGGCGCGCAGGCCGAGGGCAGGCGGGACCGAGGGCTCCGTAAAAGCGCAGCGCGCAGGCGAAAGAAACATGGCGCTGGGAAGCAGTATGTGCAAAATCCGCAAGGAATTGCAGTAAATTCCTTTTTGTTTGAAGAAAATTTACAACTTGGTAATAGACCTTTTTATGACCTATTTGGGCTTGTCATTGGCTGCGGCTGGTCATGTGCAGGCAGCGAGCGCTTTCATGGCCTTTTCCTGATTTCCCTGGCGAATTTCCCTCCGCATTCTGCCTTCAGAGAGCCTCAGCCCCTCTTTTTCTAACCTTTGTCTAGGCTGAGGTGTATGGCAGTCGCCCTCATGTTTGTGTCCCGCGCCCCGAAACCCGCGGCGAGTCCCGCCGCCGCCGCGCTGATACTTCCCCGACCCCGCGACGCCTCGTCTCCCGCGCCCGCGGGGGGATACGCGGAGTCCCGCGCCCGCCCCCGCGCCGACTCCAGCCCCCTGCTCCGCCGCCGCCGCCGCTTGTTGCCCCTGCTGCCGCTATCTCCTCCGGCACACGGATTGCTACGCGGGTGTAAAATGGATTACAGCGACCTTCCCGGGCTCCTCCGCATGCGGGCAGTGCCGCGAACCGGTAAGCACTCGACTCCCCTCGGGCTGGCCGCCGGTACTCCGCGCCCGCGCACCGTCCCGCACCACTCCTGTCCTCCTGCCCCGCTTGGTCACCTGTCCCTCTCAGCCCCTTGGTCTTGCTGTTACCATTGCTGTTATTATGATTGTTACTGTTGTTGCTGTTATTGCTATTGTAATTATCGTGTTGTTATTGTTAATAATAGTTGTGGGCATGCCGCGGGGTGCGTGCAGCTGTTGCGCGGTCTGGAGCGGAAAAGGCGCTGCGGGCCGCGATGGCGCGGTGACCCGCCACCCTCCGCGCCAAGGGGCGGAAGGCTGGGACGCAGTGCGAGTCGGCAAGCACCTCTCCTGCCGCGGGGTTTCTTCCAATAAAAGGTTGTTTGGGTTTTTTTTGATCGGGGGGGGGGAGATACTTTTCCCCCTGACAGTCTGAAGGGCGGTGTGGTGATGCTGTGGTTTGTTTTCCCCAAGGCGGAAGGGCGGTCGAGTAACTTTAAAGCTTAACAGGTGTTTTCGCAGGAGAATGGGGGTCAGTGCTCCCGCGGGGGCGGAGGGCGCGAGGCGGCCCCGCCGAGCCGGTCGGGCCGGGGGCTGTGCCCGGGGCCAGCCCCGGGAGCCCCCGCCCGCCCCGCCGGGCCGGTTCAGCACATCGTTCCCCACGGTGCAGGGCATGAGCTAGGGCTGCGGCTCCAAGCGGGAGGCGCCCGGGCCGGGCCGGCAGCGCGGGGGCGGGCTGCGCGGAGCCACGGCCGGGAGCGCATCCCCGCAGCACGGCTGCTTAGCCACGTGGGAATCACGGGGAGCTAAACGGGAGATGAGTTCTCGAAAAAATACTCAAATCCGGGTTTATTTTGAATTATGTAGAGGAGATAGAACAGTCACGCAAACTGTGTCTGCATTACCTATCTATGTATACATATCAGTATACACATTACCTATATACATGTATATACGTATCTACACTTCTGCTTCTCTCTGGAGAACATAAATTCTTTCGAGGTACATTATTTTGAACATATATATTGTACATATCTCCTCTTCATTTTCAAAATGTTAATGCACAGCAGAAAACCCGCTGGCTGGTTTTTTGTAGTGTTTACATCGTTGGACAGTAATGGAAATGCGCTGTGCACTGCAGGAATTTACCGAGTCGCCATTTGCCTCGAAAGCAGCCAGTTATTTAACGTAAAAGCAAATGCCTGATTAAAACATGCCCAGTAAGGGTGGAAAGGTATGGGTCGTGCCCCAGGTACGTATCTTGGAGCCGCAGAAGAAATTCCTCTTCAATCCATCCCCGAGCAGCTCCCCAGCTGCTGAGCCCGAGCCCGGCTGCGGTAAGCGACAGGGTGCCTTTCCCTCACGCTTGGGCTGTTTGCACTAGCCGACCGCCCTGCGCTGCTGAAGGTCTTGGGGATTATTTGGGAGGAATCGTTTTCAACATAGGCAACAGCCTTCAAGAGTAACTTGGAAAGTATGTATTGCGTTAGGTTTCACTCTCAGAATCCCTCCTAGGTGACACAGTAATTATAGCTGCCTGGCTATAAATCTCTCCAAAAACTTCGAAAAATCTCTTCTTTGAGCTGTTTTGAAATTATTCGTAGCCTGGGGGGCGGGGGGGGAGAAGAAAACAAAAGCAGGATGTTCTAACGAATTCTAATGTGCATGTGTGTGTCTGCGGGTCCATATGCTGACGCATACGGATACACATATGCATTTATGATCCCACTGGTTTATGTGGGAGTTCGGCTTTTTTCCCTCCTAACCGGCTTCCTTCCTTCCTTGCTTTTGCTCTTTTTCTTGGGTTTTTTTTTTCTTTTCCTTTCATTACTTTCATTAACATAGAAGCTCACATAGGTATGTGTATGCTCTTAAATATACCTATATGTTTGTAAGTATTCATAACAAACTCTGTATGTGTGTGTATATATATATGGCACATAAGAAGACTGCATTTTTATATATATTTATACACCTACATAACGTGGGCGCCTGTATGAGCATAGAAGTGTTGGTGTGCTGTAATTTTTGATTTTTGGAATACAGAATTCACATTTCTCACACCTGCTTCATTTCCCGAGGTGTTCGACAGAATTTATGACTTTTTTTTTTTTTTTTTTTTTTTTTTTCAAAGGAAACAGACGATCCCTAGCCCACACTTTGCTGACGCACGGGCAGTAAAAGAACACCACCACAAAACACCCGGCAGGAAACGGCAGCCTGCGCTCCCTGGCAGTGCCCAGGTACCGCTGGCGCCGGCTGCCATTTGGGAAGTCATGCTGGGCTCCCGCTTGGCTGCTGCAAGTTGCCTGGGGGAGACGTGCAGCCTCTGCTCCCCGAGTCTGGCAGGGGTCTGGTGCAAGGAGGGGAATGCGATGTGAACTGCGGACCTGGGAAACCCGATAAGACTAAGCAAAGACAAACAGTTGGTTTTGCGCTCTTAAGAACCGCAAATCCCGCCGATTCGTTTATTTCCCAATAATGTTTCCCTTTCTCCAAACAAATATAATTCTCACGGGGTGTTTTATGAGCGCTTGGGGCAGAAAAAAATCCGAACAAAGACAGTATTTCACCCCTCGGTTGGCAGGCAGCTGTTAAAGGTATTTACGGCTCTACTGCAGTGCGGCACTCAATGCTGCTGGAGCGGGAGAGGAAAAAACAGGAAGCGAAAGGAAAAGATGAGGCACAATAAACATTGCAGCAGGTCGCGGGGGCCGGGCGGGGCGCGGAGGAAGGGTCTCTGCTAAAGACAAGGGGCAATAAAGTGCATTGAGCGGCAGCAGGCTCTGCCCAAGCCCAGCGCTCCCTTTCCATCACCCGCGGGGGAGGGGACGGCGAGAGCGGGGCTGGCAGCCCGCAGCGCCCACCCAGCGCCCCACGCCAGGGGCGACCCGAGCTGGACCCCGTGAGGGGGCGGGGGCGGCGGGGCCAGCCCAGCCGCCCGCTCGGCCCCGCCGTCGAGGCCCGGCTTCGCCGCCTCTGCCCGCGGGTGGGCGCCCGCTCCGACAGCCCGGGCCAGGGTCACCTGCCCGCGGCTCCCCGCCTCGGGGCGGCCGGGCCGGGGCGCGGAGCGGCCGCCGGGGGCGCGGCAGGCCTTGTCCGCCGTCGCCAGCCATTTTGTCTCCACGGCCTCTTCCAGGAGAAGGCGCTGTAGGACAAGCCTGGCCGCTCTCCCCGCCTGGCCGAGGGGCCCGCCGCCCCCCACCGCCCCCCGCCGCCCGGCCCGGGCCCCGGACCCCTCCGCCGCCCGCCTGGCCACGGGAGAGACCCGCCGGCGGACGGGGGGCACGGGGGGGGGTTCGCCATCCTTCTCGGGCGTCTCCGGAGCCCTCCCCAGCTGTGCCCCAGCTGTGCACGGCCTCCCGCGCTGCGGCTCCCGCCCGCCGCGGGTCCACGGGCCCTTGCGCGCCCCCGTGCGCGCCCCTCCTCGTTCCCTGCCTTCCCCACGGTGCCTACGGGGCTCACCTCGGGTGCCTCGCCGCCCTCCCGGTCACCGGCCCGACCTTTGATGTGGGGCATTCACTGCTTCCTTCCCTGCCCCTTTGATGTGGGTGCCAGAGCACCGTGGAGGCCCGCACCCTTCTCCCTGCCGGCTCCCCTCGTCCGGGCAGAGTCCCCGGCCTGCGCACATTCCCTCTGCCCCCTGCAAGTCGGGGCCCGGCAGATCTCCCTGCCTGCGTCTCACCTGTTGCCTCCAGGCTTCATCTTCCCCAGCCGTGCCCGGACATGACCCTGGCGGCCCCCGGCCCCCCGGGCCGTGCCTGCCCCAGCTAGACGCTCCCACGGCCCACAGCCTCGCCTCCCTGCCCTGCACTCCTCGCCCTCTTCCCCCGCGGACCCGGGGTGCCGCCGCCGCTGCCCCCGTTTGATGTCGAGGCGCGGCTCGCCGCCGCCCTGCCCGCTCCGGGTCTCTGCTGCCGCCGGATCTGCCTGCAGGCGCGGGGTGCTGAGGGCAGGGGCCTTTGCATGCCCACATCCTGCTCGGCGAGGGCATGGGCGGTGGGGTGACTGCTGAAAGGTCGGGGTTGTGATAAAAGCAGAGAGGGCTAATGCGTTTGACGCTATCAAGGCGTTCGGTAGGTCTTCAAAGTCAGAGATGGAGCCTGTCATTTTCTGGCGGTGTGGTCCTCGGGGCAGGAGGCTGGTCGTCATGTCTGTCAAGTAGTATCGAGACCGATGGTGATTTACACATGCGATTCAATTTCCCCAAGCCTTTTATCACAACAATTACCAGAGGGAAACCAATTGTTACTGGGTTACTTCATTCCACATCTTATCCAGCTCCAGATCGTCAGCCCCGAATATGAGAACTTGCATAAAAGCCTAGAGAATGAACTGGCCAGAGCTTCAAAGTCAACTTTCACATCTGCATTTTAGAATAGGAACTGTGAAAATCCTCCTAAATCCCTCTTCAAAATCTCTGGGCTACAATTACTCGGTTGCAGAAACATTCGTCTTGCCCCTAGATCACAGGGAGCTGTATCTCACTCATCGACTCCTCACTATCCCACAGCCTCATCTCTCCCAGCCCCAGCCTCCCGGACACGTTTGCCCGAAGCACGTGCCCGGGCCTTGCAGTCGCTCCCTCCCTGTTTGCCAGGGTCTGACACTTCGGTTGCCTGGCCGGCCACCTGCTTTGCCACGGCTCCTCTCCTCCCGCACTCGCGGGAGGGTGCCCCGTCTCCAAACCGTGGGCTTCTCTAGCCCACGGGATGGACCAAGGGAGCCAAAGCCATTGCAGACACCCGGGAAGGGACGTGACGCTCGCCATGTCCGCAGAGGGGCTGAAGCCCATTCGTGGTCCCCACTGCCCGGGACCGGACTCTGCAACACCAGCAGCTGCCATGCCCAGGGCGAATGCATTTGATTCTGCGTCATGGTTCTTGTCCCAGCCTTGTTTTCCCCACATTTTGTTCGTCTTTCCCGTTGCACCCTACCCCTCGCGTCCCGATCCGCAGCTTTTTCTCCCACCTTCCCAGGACACCGGCACCCTGGCTTCTCGCAGCTGCTTTCCCCTGAAGCCATTCCCCAGGAGGCCGGGGTCAGGCGTGGAGGGAGGCTGGAGGGTGCCAGGGTCCAGCACCTGCCGTGCCCAGGCCCAAGTGCCCAGGTTCCTGGGCAGGGCACAGGATACAGCCCCATGGAGCTCTTCTCCTGCCTGCCAGGGAGGGGACTGGGAGCATGGGCCGTGCTCCAGCTGAAAGCAACCCTGGAGTCAGCCCCACGCTGGGCAGCCCACCACTCTCCCAGGGACGCCTGGCCCGATCCCCCGGGGTTTTTGTCGGCCACCCAGTAAAGTTCCTCAGATTACGCACTGCAGCTGAAATGTCACCCTAGGCACTGCCCTTGCCAGCCGCCCTGGGCAAGGAAGGGCACAGAAAGAAAGAGCCATCCCCAGCTTAGGCCATCAAAAAAGCACGAGGGTGATGCCATGTGATTAGGGCATTGACACAAAGCAAGAAAAACAGCAAAGTGCAAATAACCCTGGGTCGTAAAGAAGGAGCAGGGAAACTGCTCGGGAGGCCTCTTGCTTTCTGGAGGAAAAAGAATTCGTCAGCTGAGATCTGAGCCACCTGAAGAGCACGGCCAGAGCTTACGCTGCCCGTTTTGGGCAACCTCGAACTCATATAGCCAGGTTCGATAGGAAATGGCCGAGTAAGAGCAAACCAGGAGGGACTTGACTCTGGCGTTAGGTACCACCCAGCTGGTGACGGTGCTACCACCCAGCAAGGAGGTGCAGTTGGCTCGCTGCTCAGAGCTGAGCCCCGCGGGCTGGGACAGCGGCCGGTCCCCTCTCTCCGCGGCCGGTCCCCGGCGGGGCTGACGCGGCTCCCCGCCCTCTGGGGAAAGCACAAGCTCCTCCTCGGAGGCACCAGGAGCTGCTGGTCGCTCCGACTTCCTCATCTTAGCCATGATAGATTGGGAGTTGATGCCCGGGTTCCTTTATGCTGTGTGACTGCCCGCGACATTTGACTTCCTGTGCTCAGGCTCCTTGAAATTCTCATTTGCTAACTCACACCCTGTTCCCTTCACACCAGGGCTGTTTTATTGTTTTATAACCGTCCTTAAACTTCCAGTCCTCAAAGATCTCTTTGTGGCAGGCTTCACACTTTCTCTTTTTCCAAAGCCCGGTGCCCTCGCTGTTTCCCGCAGTTTGGTCGCTTGCAAAGGTCCATCGAGTGCCCAGCGAGCCCGCAGCCCCTGGCACAGCTCCTCCGGGCAGCAGCTCAGGAGGTGCGCGGGTCAAAACCATTTTCCAGGGGCGCGTGACCAAAATGCCACATGCATCCAGGGAAGAAGGGAGAGGGGGTTCCTCCCCGAACCACCTCTGTTTTTTCCTGACGATGGGTTTCCCTGTCCCCTAAGAAGTGAAAAGAAAGGGTACCCACGGTGAAATGCACCCGGCCTCTTTCTCAAGAGCAATTTGGGAGCGCTTGTAGCAGCTTTACCTACAACACTCTTCTCAAAAAGGCCGGCATAACGCCGCGGAGCTGACCTTCTGCCCATCCCCGCTATTCCGATCCAGTCCCGTTTTATAGGACAGATTCAGCGAACCTTTATTTAGCGAATAAAAGTTTAAAGCTGAAGGTTATTTATGGTTCCACAGAGATAGGTCCTGAGTGGCTATTTAGAAGCACGTGATTCCAATAAACTTTGTTTTATGGCTTGAGAGTTGACAAGCCAAAATATAATTCCCACCATAAATTAGTTTAAGAGCATACAAGTGCAGATGCTTTCGTTCCTGGAAGCAGTAATCGGGAAAGTGTTAGCAGGGAACCGTCTGCGGGAATGCGGCCGCGCAGGCACCTCTGCTCCCGGGTCCCCCCGGTCGCGGGGGGAGCGCACAGTAAGTCCGCTACCGGCCTCCCCGCCGCCGCCGCCGCGCTCGGGCTCTTTGCACCCCTCGAAACTCTGCCGGAGCGGGGCACCGGCGCGCGCCGCCCGGCAGTGCGGGGCTGCCTTGCTGGGGAAAACGGGCAGGTAGAGCTCAGGTGGCTGGGGCAGCGCCGGGAGGAGCGGGCTGCCCTTGTCTGACATCCCTGAATCAATGGGGCATCTTATTTAAAGCTAACATTTTTATTTTTTTTTTTAATAATAATAATTTAAAAAGGGATACGAAGGAAAGGAACGGTAAGGGAATGTTCAGTGCTGAAATGCTGATATTATTCCGCTGTTCTCGCAAGATCTGAATCCTATCCAGAGTGGGCAGAACTAAAACAAATAATTAATTTTTTTTAACAAAACCAGTCTTTGGAAGCTCTATCTAGTGAACTATTGATACCGAGGCAGTTGCTCTGTGTGTAATACAATAACTTTCCAAGATATCGTAGGAAGGCAATAGAGGAGGAAAACTCGCTGACAGAAAAGAACCCCCCAATATTATTTGCGTTTCAGGAGCGCCTGTTTTTGTTTTCCTTAATGTGATCTTTGAATGTATTTATTAGAAGGTTTGAAGGAAAGTTCAAGTCAAATCTGTCCTTCTGTAATGCAAACAAAGACGCATGTCTCGTGGTTACTGTTAGGTTAATTAGGTGATCTTAAAGGGGACCTATTTTAGAGTAATCCGAGACTTTTTCTTATAAAATTGTAGTTCTTCCTGTGCTCAGCATGGATACGATGCTGCATGGCATTTTGTGAGATTTTGTGGGTGATGGTTTAGCAAAGGTGATCTGAATATTTCATTTGTGACTGGATAGCCACGGAACAAAAAAAAAAAAAAAAAAAGGCCTTTGTTACTCTTCCCCCCCCCCCCCCATCAGCGAAAGAGGGAGGTCTGGCTTTTCATCCCTTTAGAAATTATCCGGTATAAAATCTAGACTATGAATATTAAAAGTGAAAGATCACACCCCAGGCACAGGAAAAGCATGTGTTCATAAAAAACTGCCTGAGTGCAACGTGGTCCTCATTCTGAAGGGGCTTCCACCCCACCACTCCGCTGCTCGCAGGATTTACCACCAGCTCCTCTCTGCCTTCATCTATCAAACGTGGTCTGTAACTGTTCTCCAGAAATATCACCCGTATGTGGAATACAACAGTAACACACGTTTTTATTGCAACAGGTTCGGCAACATGGAAGGACATCCACCGTAAGTAACCTCTTATTTCTCATAATTTGTGTTGCTTGAAAATCCTGTTTCTTCCCTTCAGACTGGAAGAATTAAAAATTATGTATCCCTGCTGAATATTGCTAACAAAAAAAAAAAAATATGGAAGGAAAAAAGACTATGTCAGCATGTGAAGGCTCTTGTGGAGTTGGTTTGTGGTACCTTGTCATAGTCCTGGCTAGCGTTAGGTGGAGAGGTGCAGTCTCCTGAGGGTTTATTATAGGGCTGTGCAGGTGTCCTGCTCTTAAGCACTCTGAAGCAATTAGCAGCGTTTCCATTTTAACTCGGCGGGACCGTACAGCGCCTCCCCGTGCAGAGCCCGGACGGATCACGTTGTGTCCCGGCGCCTCACAACCTTGGCTACTCCCACTCTTTCCTCCAGACGGGATTCCAAGCAGAGCTGTGCCTGCTGTCTAACGTTAACGTCGTTTGGCACAGCCCGGTGAAGGGGTGGGAGAGGCGGCGGGGTCTTTCCGGGGGCTGTCAGCGCCCGCCAGCCGGGTCAGCCGCGCTGCAGCCAGGTCGTGCGGGGCGGTAGCGCTGGTCCTCTGCTACCACGTCTCTCCGGGCAAGGGATATCCAAACGTGGATCTAAATGCTGTGAAGGCAAGGAAGGGAATGGGTATCTGAGCTCAGGAGGGCAACCTTTTGCTGCAGGGGTTTTCGCATCCTCGGTGGTCCCGCATGAGCTGCGGTGGGGGGACCGAGGGGAGGGCAGCAGATCAGTGTGTAGCAGGAGATGCTGTTGAACCTTTCTGGCTGCAGTAAGGAGCTAAGTGCATAAGTCCTGGTGTGTCACAATGGGACTGGCTCAGAGGAAAGAAATCCTGCGATATTTGGAAATTCATTAGGTATACGTTGCCCTCCCTGCTCCTGTCAGCCCCACTCTGATCGGGAACATGTACAGGAGAGGAGCTGTGTTTGTTTGCGTTTCTCCCTGTTTCCTCTCCCTGCTTGCTGATAAATAATCTCTTTCACTGCTTTTGCCAGGCTTCTCCTTCTCTTTTTGCCTGACATTGCGATATTGGTTTCCGAGCCCTCATATACAAACTAAAGAATCGCCTGCAGCGTTGCAGTTTTAATTGTATTCCATAGGTAACTTTCCTCCCCCCCCGTAACTCAACCCTGTGCTATGTAGATGCCCTTGGCATTTTATTCCAGGGCCGGCCCTAAATGTATGGATTACTTGTTTTCTGCCAAAGTATATTTAGCATACTGATTATGAACCAGAATACAAAAAGCCTGATAGATCAAAAGCATTTTGTATGGGCAGTTGAACAGGAGGTGAATATATAACGCTTTGGTTCATCAATAACTCTTTGGCTTTGACCTGTCTGAGCAAGTCGTGCAATAAGGTGAAACGCAGGTCACAGCGTCTAACAAATATGAAAATGTGTAGTATTAAGCAAAGCGGGGAGCTGCTGCTTCCCCAGCCCCATCGCTTCTCCCCGGGCAGCCCTCGCTGGTCTTGTCCGCTCCCGGGGCTGCCCCAAACTCGAGCTCACTTTGGGGGTGTGTGTTACCCTGCCAGTTCAGCCGAGTGGTTAATACCCCCCTCCGGGGGGAGGTATCACCCCCCTCCTCTCAAAGAAAGGAGGAGAAAGCGGGGCGAGCCGCTTAAAACAGTTGGGTGGAGATTTAAATAATCCGGGGGGGTGGGGGTAGCAGATTAGGGACACAAAATCGTTTCGAGTTGCACTTGCTGTGAAGAAGACACCACCGTAGTGGTAAGAAAGCAGATGTTTAAAACCAGCATCCCCCAGATCAGGCAGCTGGGAGTTGGAGCCAGGCAAACAAACCGGTACACATCGCTCGAATAAACGCAACACCCCCAAATCTGCCCTCCGCAGTGGTTGGATGTATCACACCCGCACCATTATTTGTCCTTATGGTGCCTGTTTTAAATAGTGGAAGCAGAAGAGGTTGACCGCAGGACAGCAGTGAGGAGCTGGGTCAGACACAATTCATGAACTTTTGTACTCCTGTGTGCCGCTGTCGACAAAGTAAAAATAATGAAACTTTGTGATATGTTTGTAAATGATTTCGGCTGACCTCTCGCCCTGCCCTTCACCATAAACGCTACGGCGGGGAGAACCTGGGAGGGTGCGAGGCTGCGGCTCGCAGGCAGCTCGCGGGGATAATAGCTAGACCAGCATAATGGGATGAAGGTAAATTTGGAAACTCTCCCCTTCCCGAGAGCAACTAACTCCAGCCTCTAATCTCCTCTTTTTCACCAATCGCTGTTTCTGTTGTAGGCTGTTTTACTTCTGTTTCGATTTTTTTTTTAATTCCTTTTTTTTTTTATTTTGTTTGGGGGTGTGTGTGTATTTCTAATTATGGAGAATCTCTTCAGATTCCTGCTAGCCTAAATAGATAAAGACTATTTTCTAGATTATTTTAACCATTATTATTCTAAATAGCGCAATTTGACCGGTAACGTCCGTTTTCCGTAGCGAGGACGTAAATGGCAGAGCATTTAAAGTGAACAGCAGGTCTTTCTGAGAATTTGGTAGGCGAAATTCGTCGCTATAAATTGGTGCAGAGTCTTATAGCTCTATTACAGCAATAATAACAAGCGTGAATCTTTTCTGAAATCCCACCGTCCTGCAAATCCGTATTTCAGAACTGAGTCCCAGCAGAATAGTTTGCATTCCTCAGAAGACAGTAAAGACTTAAGAGAATTGCAAAGACCTGCTATATTGTAGATGAAAACAGAATGTTATTACGTTGTCTATATATACCCTGTAGAACCGAATTTGTGTGATATTCATATAGTCACAGATTCGATTCTAGGGGAATATATGGTCGATGCAAAAACTTCACCTTTCTGCAAATGGTTAGAAGTTTAAATACTGGCGGAATCAAAAGGCATGTGCGTGCTGAACACTCAGAATTTATAAAAGTTTTGCTGCCTCGCTCCTATTTGCTAAGGTTTAGGACGTCTCTTAAAATGTCAGTTATCGTTCAGTCCTAACTGTCACTGACAGACTGTGAATTTAAACAGTTAATCTCACCAGAAGTTGCAAATTTTCTGGGAAAAAAAATTACCTACCGATCAGTGAATGAATCTTTAAAAAGATACTCATAAATTAGCTAGATATGTCAGACGTTAGCAAAATTTTCCTGTCAAGGGTCCAGATCGCATCAAAATATTTACGACAGCAGCAAAACCAGCATTCGTCTCACTGGAATGTATTTACTTGTGCTCCAGGAATGATATTGATGAATGAAGACCGAATTTATCTCATTAAACCCGTGATATTTTTAACCTAATTAAATGGCGTCTCCAGTTCAATTGATTGAACTTTAATGGTTAAAAGTGAACGGTTTCTTGCCATCTGTATGATTTTACACACGTGCGTGCACAGATTTATGTATATACGTGTGCGTTTGCATCTGTGCGGGCGTACGTATGCACACGTATATATTGAGGCTTGAAAGTGAATGAGAAGTTACTGATTGCCTAATTTTATTCAGCAGAACTAAATTCTGGTAACTTTTGGATGACCTCTGCGAGACAAAGACAGGACAGATCTATTGTACATGATTATTACCCCCTTCTTTGATGGCTTTTCTTTTCCTCGCCTCCTTATCAGCTTCCTCCCTTTTAACTCCACTTCAGCTCCTCGCTCCGTATATTTCTTTCGATATTTTATTTCAAGCGAGGTAACAAACCCCGGTGGCGATCGCGGCTGGTGAATCAGGCGGCGGGGCACCATCCGCCGGGGGCGAGGGCAGCCGGCTCAGACAAAAGGCTGGCCCTACCTGCGGGCCGGGGAGGCGGCCGCCGCCCGGGGAGCATCACTGCACCTCCGGTACCTGGTTCGGGGGGTGCGACCCGCCGGGGAGGGGGGTCATTCGGTTACAGGGATATTATTGAGCGAAATCGGTGGAAATGCTGAGCTGCGGAGAAATCCGGTGATCGGCTCCCGCCTCCCCATTGGCCGGGCCGGTCACATGCCCGCCTAACTTTATTCAGTTGACAGCAAGTAGGAGGGCTCTATGGCAGGGGAAAAAAAGACAACACGAGAAAAATTAGTATTTTCTACCTTCAGAAATTAATGGCCATGAGTTCGTATATGGTGAACTCTAAGTATGTGGATCCCAAATTTCCTCCTTGCGAGGAATATTTGCAGAATAGCTACCTAGGCGAGCAGGGGGCCGAGTACTACAGTGACTCGCAGGGCTCTGATTTCCAGCACCAGGGTCTCTACCCACGGTCAAACTACAGCGAGCAGCCCTTTAGCTGTAGCAATGCCCAAGGCTCTGCCGTGCAGCCGCGGGGTCATGGACAGGAGCAATCCGGCCCAGCGAGCCACTTCCCCGGCCAAGCAGAGCATTGTCCACCGCCTCCAATGCCCAACTCGCGAGCCTGCAGCCAGCAGCCGGCCCTCAAAGCCCCAAACGGGTCAGCAGTTAAGCAGCCAGCAGTAGTTTATCCCTGGATGAAGAAAGTCCATGTTAACTCGGGTAAGGATCCTCTTCTTACTTTGCTCTTCTCCCCTGCTTCCGATCGTCCTCAGCGACGCTCGCCCGAGTCCCTGCCAGGCTCGTGGACGAGCTTTTTAAGCCGAGGTAGCCAATTACACTCGTCATAAATTTTTATTGCTGAGGAAATAGGCCGTTGGCCATGCGGGGCTTTGCCGTGCAGGGGAAAACTCCATTTTAGGAGCCTGGTAGAGGCTCACAGCCTACCTAGCTGCGTGTGCCTGCAGCGCCTGCCTTAAATGAGGGGGAGAGCAGCCCGTTCATTGTAAGCGACTGGGACGAATCCAGCCCGGCCACATGCTCGCAGCTCGTAAGGTTTTCTTTTGTAAAGTCGAACCGGCAAGTCAAGATTAGCTTTGTAAAGTTCTCCGTATTTTTTTCCCAGTGAATCCCAATTACAACGGAGGGGAACCTAAACGCTCCCGCACAGCTTACACCAGACAGCAAGTCCTAGAACTGGAAAAAGAATTTCATTTTAACAGGTACCTGACCAGGCGCCGCCGTATCGAGATAGCCCACACTTTGTGTCTCTCTGAGCGCCAGATCAAGATCTGGTTTCAGAACAGAAGAATGAAGTGGAAAAAAGATCACAAACTGCCCAACACGAAGGGCAGGTCTTCTGCCTCTGGTTCAAACCCCCATTTACAGACTGGTTCCAAGGACCATCAGACTGACTTGACAACTTTGTAGAAGAGGTGAAATTTTCCATTTCATCCTTTGCTTCTGACCAGTACTGTACATAACTGACACTGCCCAAGCAGAACCTGCATGTAGCAGCTAAGGACTCGAGAAACTGTCATCTTTCTTTAAGGTACTGTTGTACAAAGGAGACAAAATGACGCTACTCTGGACTTTTATTTTATTTGCCTCTGCTAGCACAACCTAAAAAAGGAAAAATAAAAAAAGGGGGGAAAGAAAGGAGGAAAAAAAAAAAGGAAACATCATGCAGGCAGTGGGAATTGGGAAAATATTAAACGAGACCTTCTGTCCATAAAAAGTAATAAATCATTGAAAATGACACTGTCCTGTGTTGCAGTTTTGAATTCGAAAGTAGAGGTTTGATGCTTTATTCTTGGATTTTTACTTTTAATTGTCTTTTTATCCCATGCAGTTTCTGGAGGAGGATGCATTTGGGCAAGTTGAGGACAGGAAATTTATAGCATAGTCTTTTATTTGAACATAAAGACTAGTAATTGTGAACTTTTTGTGCTGCTTACCTTTCTTGGTGTAATGAAAATACTTGCTCATTTCTATAACGTCTCAGAAGGTGTGCATAGAAATTAAGTCAAAACGGGTTATTTTATGTACTGATAGTGTTAGCGTATTTATTTATTTGTTATGTAGAAGAGTAAAGATAAAAAACAAAATAGTCAAACCAAAAAAGGAGAAGGGGAGCTGAAATACAGTATTTCTCCTTCCCAGTCCCATGAACACATGTATAATTGTTTACTTGTCTTGGACGTACACAACTTTCTTGTCCCTTTTTTTGATTTTCCTTATTTGTGAATAGGAAAGGCGTCCCTACTCCTTACCGTGTGCCATCCAGGGCTAACAGGCTTGAAATCTGTTTCCCAAGTCTGCTTTGCTCAGCGCTGTGCTTTAAACCATCAATACCTCATTTAAAAATGTAGAAAAAAAAAAGGGGGGGGGGGAAAGGACCACAGAAGCCAACCCCTACAACAAAAAAATAAAAAGAAAACCCCCGAGTGAAAAATTAGTGTGATTTCTGATATAATCTGAGCCATTCAAAACTGAAAGCTGAATACATTCTTTCAATCAGATTTTAAATTTCTTTTCTGCCCGAGAGAAAGATAGGCTATGTGGGTTGCTGCTTTGTTTTGTTTTTGGGGTTGTTTTGGTCTGTTGTGTGTTGTTGTTTTGTGGTTTGTTTGTTGGTGGTTTTTTTGTATTTGGTTTTGGGTTTTTTTAAGAACAGTGATTGTTTTTGAGCAAGCCACGACACATGACTCTGATGGCTGGAAATCTCAGCAAGTTGCTTTCAGGGAAAGGGGAAAGGCTTGGATGGGAGCAGAGCTGGTCTAATATCCACGGGTTTGTCCCTGGCTGCTGGCTGCATCGTGCCAAAGTTTTAGTGAGCTGTAACTACCAAACCCAGCCAAACCAGCTCCTTCAGCCACTTAAATCTCTGCTCATGAGATATTAAAGCTCAGCCCTTATCTCCTGTACCCTCAGGGCAGGATGGGAGAGGGACCGTATAATTGAAATTGTAACGAGGTGATCCCTTTATTAAAGAGAAAAGAGGCAAAGAAGGAAACCCAGAGCAAACGCTGAAGGAAAGTGGAAAGAGCAGGGGGTGAGTTAATGTGCCCATCTCCAGGCTGGGTGCTTCCCACCGAGGACTCACTGCTTTCTGGGCTCGCTCGGGAAAACACTGTCCAAAATGGGCTTGAATTAATTCGAAAATAAAAGGCGAGCTTTTCAACAGGGGTGTATTCGGCAGCATTAACTGTGGCCAGCGGTTAATTTCTGCCCTTTTCTCATCCCTAGAAGTCTGCAAAGTGTCTTTAAGACTTGGTCTTTTGTTTTAGAGCCTGGAGAAAACTCTTTGTTCTTCCTTAGGGTTAGCCCAGTTCTCAGACTTGCACACGGCAATACTTGAATATCTCCACGTCGTGATATTAAAGATGGATATTCCTGCATTATTCGCATCATTGTTTCTATGACAAAAAGCACCGAGTTCATACATAGTAAAGACGTCTTTTTTCTGACGCCTTCACGTTGAGAAGCTGAAAAGGTATTTTACTGAAGTTCGGCTAAATTGCAGGAACAGGTTCACCCAGAGGACAAATTTTCTATTCGATTAGTTGTATTTCAGCCGGGAAGAGTGACCTCTAAACCCTTAACCTTTTGGACCCAAACTACCCTTCCCTTTCTCTGGCATGGAGAGCAGCTAGCAGCAGCGCTTGAGGAGGGAATTCCTGAGACAAGTTTTCAAGTTTTGTTGCACCCCGTTCCTGTGGCAGCGGCCTCCAGAGTTGTCCAAAGCCCTCCCTTTGCTCTTCATACGAATCTGGGGTGGGGTGAGGGGGAGAAAAACCTCTGTGGCTGCTCTTCTTGAAACCCCCCCTCCTGGACCCCCGCTGTTTACTTAGAGTCTGTGATAAGTTGGCTGGGAGCAGGGCAAAAGTGTTGTTCGAGAAAGAGCTACCAACTTTGGCATCTGTGGTACAGTTCTGGAAAATAATGGCCTTGGATAAGCAAATCCTTGCTTTGTGCTTCTTATCAACCGAGTTGGCTCCCGGAGTTAAAGGACCAAATTCTGCTCCCAGATTTCCTTCCCCCATCCACTGAAGTCAAACAGGGATGTAGCTTCCAGCAGAATTTGTCTCGTTGTCTTTTGAAATGTTAATATCTCCAGGACGAGTGTTGGGTTCAGCAGGCACAGCTCTTACAACCCTGTTTGCAAGTCCCTTTTGAGAGAAGCTGGGGCACTGTAAGTTTGTTTAGTTGTAATTGCCTTGTAAGCTTGCAGAATAAGTGAACAGGAGGCAGAAAGTACCAAAAGAAATAGTTTCCAGCTGCCAGTGCTCTGAAGGGTCAGGAATGTCTGTAATAACGACCAGCAGCACCCACTGGTCAGTATCTCCCGTGCAAAGCAAACCTGAGATTTATATTTTGTTGGTTTTTAACCTTATTCCAGAACTATTTTGTGGAGGAAGCGAAGTTGGTGATTTTTGTTTATCATGGGTGAAATGTTGTGCATTGGAGCCTTTGTTGAATAGTCACATTGTCCAGCAATACCCCCATCTCTGTTAAAGTGTGATGCTTTTTATAGACCTTGCCAATGTTTTGCTGCCATTGATTAAAGTGTTATTTATACTAATTGTCGCCTGTAGTTTTGATGTAAGCCCTCCATATACATTTGAAATAATAAAAGGTGTAGAGAAATAGATTCTGGTTTGTACCTTGAACAAACAGTCCTTACAAGGTGGGTCTCTCTCCTGTGAAAATGCTGTCCCTCCCATCATTATAGTGTTAAAAGATGAGTGACTGCATAGCATCCTTCCAAATGTCCCTTTGAACAGGTTTGATGATTGCCCCAGCCATAATGGTGTGACTCTAGGCCAAGCTGGAGTCTATATTTACATTTAGGCTGCAGTTAAAAGTGCCTGTCATCCATTTGCTACTGCTTTGCATTTAACAAGCCCTCCTAGAATGACTCCCGGATTTATGCATGTGTGGTAGGAGGCAAGGAACCACACCTGAAGTCACCTCGATCCCCACACAGATGTGTGCCTTTTAGATGGGTGAGTCCTGGAAGGAATCTATTCAAAAAAGAAATGGAAATTTGAAATTGAAATGCAGTGAGTAGCTTTTCCGGACAGTAAGCTTCACTTTTTTCGCCAATACAAGCAAAAGATGACAAGAGAACACAAAACTTGGAGAGTTTAAACTTTCCCATGCACCTAAGGCAAACATCAGCTTTTTCTCCCCTCCATAAGCACCTCAGACAATAACACATACCTCCGGCCAGGAGAAGTCGACTGCACTGTTTTTGTCATAAGTATTTGTCACCGAGGACTTGTCCTCTCCTGGAGCATGGTCAAGGCACGAGTCCAAAAAGACAGTCCCTTGCTCAGCCCGGGAAAGGAGCGAGGTGCACAGAAGGAGGCATGTGCCCTTACTGCCTGGAGCGCGCAGAGGGAGGGGGAGCGTGCGTTTCTAAGCACACACTGGCTAAGTTTAAACATCGAGGCACATTTTGTGATTATACTTTCTCTCGCTCCTGTTTAATGGCTCCTCCTGTTACTCCCGATACATCAATACCGTTCTGTATATTATATCACCACTAGTCGTTAAGGTAAGAATGAAGAGGAAAGGCAGAGTCAATAGCAAACCCCACTCACTGTACAGTACAGTAAATAGGGACCTCTCGGTGCAGAGCCACACCGCTTCCAACGGCCATGTTTGTTAGCCCTTTCCCCTGATTCTTTTCCTTTTTTTTTTTTTTTCCCCTCTCCCGTCTCCCTCCAAGCCTAGAGACCAAAATAATCTTGCTAGGAACAGTCATAACAGGCAGAATTTCAAAGTGCAAGGAAGATGATAAGAATAGATTTCTACAAGTCCTGACCACGTGATTTGCGAAATAATTAATTCAGCACGTCCCTTAAGAAACACGGAGTCGTCATTAATCTGCCAAGCAAAGGACTCTATCAGACTTGAAAACTGAAGAGATCCCAAGAATATAATATACAAAGGGTGCAGTCCCTCTCTCTGCACACCTAGCTCTTTGGTAGCTGCCGAAAAAGAAGCGCCCGGTACGTAAATATTTTTTACTTTTATTCCTTCTTATTTAAGCCTTAATGAACTCAGCTGTCAAACGCTTGACAAATAGGGCACGCTGCTTCCTGGTTTCCAGCTCGGCAGCGGCCGGGAACCGGACCGGGCGCAAGCGGTGACCTTTGCTTCCCAGGGAGTGGGGGGAAGAGGGCGATCACGGAGCGGCGCGGAGGCACCGCGGAGCGGCGCGGAGGAGGCAGGCTGACCGCCTCCTGGGGCGGCGGCGCTGGCCGCGGCCGCCTTCGCGGGCAGGCGCGGAGCGGCGCGGAAGGAACAAAGCGGCTGCCAGGCGAGCCGCTGCCCGGCCCCACCGGCGGGGAAAGGCCCTCGGCCCCTCTGCCAGCGGGGTCGTAAATTCTGCCGTGTGCCTTTGACAGGGGGGCTGCAGCGAGGCCGGACCAGCGCCGAGCGCGCCTTCCCCCCGCCGCCCGCACAAAGGCCGGCCGGCCCCGGCCCCGCTGCCCCGGGCGCCCTGCCCGCCGCCCGCTCCTGCCCTGCCCGCTCCTGCCCTGCCCGCCGCCCGCTCCTGCCCTGCCCGCCGCCCGTCCCCGCCCGAGCCCGCCGCCCGTCCCGGGGCTGCGGAGGAGCCGGGGTGCACTCAGCCCCCGAAGCGGGCACGCCGCCTTTCAAGCCCCCGATCAATAGCCCGGACCAGAAGGAAATCGGATTTATATTTTTATAGAAAGCCACTCTCTATAAACCCTATAGAATATGGACAACGAGGCTGAGATTCCTCTGTGAAATCCCAGGGTCAGCTGGAAATACTTTCTGCAAACAGGATATTCTTTATTATCCCTTGCTGGAGTAATTTCTAAAAACCCCTAGATTGTAGCTTTTTATTACTTCCGTTTCGGTGGCAGGACAGAGACAAAGTTTCCTATGTTATGAATTATACATTCAAACAATAACACATTAATTCAATTATTCAAAGATGACAAATGTTTATGTGCTTTGGTAGTGACTAAGGAACAGATTTGCTACTTCACGAGAACTCCTACGTTTTTATCAATGAAGTTTTATATTATCCTGTTGGTCCGGGAAAGAAACCAAACTCCACCAAGACAGGCAATAAAATGGACCGAACATAAATCGCAGCCCTTTCATAAGAGCGTTTATTCCCGCATATAGCCCGGGCTATTTTATCAGTTTGACAATTGCCGGAGTTGTTGTTATAAATCATCATAAGTAATTCCTGAAAGGGTGCGAGGCTGCTGGGGGGCGGGAGGAGACTGTAAATCTTTCTGTTTTATTGCTCTATGAACATATGCTCCGATTGAAGAAGTCTTAGATCCTTTACTGGAGACAAATTCGCGCAAAGCTGGAGTCCCACCAGCGAAAGGATTAACATTTCCTTAATACTTTTTCAGTCCCCTTTACGATGTCTTAATTCTGGTGACGGTGGCGAAGGTGCTCCTTTCTTTCAGCCGTCCTCCATTTTCGCATTAAGCAGTGCCTTTCTTTTCTTTAAGCCCTAGACTCTGAAAAAGACACCCCAGGGCTGTGGGGCTTTTTCCAGGGGGTTCTGAGCTGCCCTCCAAAAAGGCATATTCTTCTGAATCTTCTTCGTGTTCTTTGCTCGACCGGTGGCCAGCTTTTCCCTCGCACTTTTGTGTAGGAAGCGAAAGACCTCTCCGTCATCCAAAATGTCTAAACAGCGGCCAGAATTATGTTCGGCTTTGTGTGTATGTACACAAGTATGCAGAACACGCTGTGCGTGTAGGGGTTGCTGTATGTACACACAGACACGCGAGCGCGGGGGGCTCTGCAAAACTACCCAGACGCCGAAATATATGGCTGACGAAAAAGGATATAAAGAACCATTACCTCTTACTTGAGGCGAGATTTAAGTGCATCATTTCGAAGAAATATAGGATTATAAATCCGAAGCCGTACACAATAATTTACATTGAACTTATGTTTCCATCACTGGACTCCAATCTTTTTATAACTGGTTTGCAAAGTCAGGAAAAGCAATGTAATTTAGATAAATGTTACAATGCACTTACGGTTAGTATTGTAAGGTAATACGTTACTGTCACCTCCCCATGCTTTGGATGGTAATGAAATCATAGCAGATGTTAGATTAGGTGTGGTGTATTTATAGCTACAGATATGTTAGAAAAATCAAACAGAGGAGCTAATATAAATTCCCCCCCCCTCCAACTGGAACTGTTGGGGAGCTTTGTGGGCACTCATGACGGATATACATCGGGTTTGCTCTATGTCTCTTCATACACACAAGAGAGGGGAGGCAGGCTCAGGGCAGACACACACACGCACAAATGTCATGAGGGTTTTTTTTCTCCCCAACGCTTGTTTAGCCTCCAGACAGGGGTAGTCTCCCCCTGCCCCGCATCTTCCCGGTACAGAGCAGGAGAAAACAAAAATTCGCGCAAGCCAGCGAGCGCCTTTCGGCCAGAGCAGCGCTCCTGCGGAGCTGCCCCCGGCGCAGGCTCTCGGCGGCAGCCGGTCCCAAATACCTCCTCTTTCTCCGCCGGGAATTTCTGCGCCCTGGGATCATCCCGCGGAATTCACCTTTTCCCCGGCTGCGCAGGCCCCGCAGGGCGCGTAAGTGCGGAGCGGAGCGGCGCGGAGCTCCGCGCGAGGAGAGAAGGCTCGGCAGTGCGGCCGGGCGGGCCGGGCCGGGGCCGGGGCACGGGGCGGGGGGCGGCCCGTCCCACCGGGCCCGGTGCGGCAGCCCCGCTGCGCGGGGGCGCGGGCGGCCGCGGGGAGCGCGCCAGCCTCGGCCCCGGCGAGCTGCTCCTGCGATCACGTGGGCGAATATGCCTGTATTTTAAGGCAGTGGCTATATTTCTGATTATAAAGGGGTTTCTCCCGCTTGCCCCCAAAATTCATCAATGGCCGCACGATTTAGAACCAAAACAGAACACGAGCCGGCCAATTGCTGCCTTTGGTTCCAGGAGGCTGATGGCTAAAGGGTTGTGTTGATTTTTTTTTCTTTTTTTTTTTTTTCCTAAGCCCAACAAATTCCGATTTCCACTCGCTCTCTTTTATTGGTAGTTGAGTTTGAGCCTCTTTGCGTTCTATCGGGAATTCTGGTGTATGGAAATGTCTGTAAAACCGCAAGATCAGGTTTAGGAGAGTATTGTCTGCAGACAAAGGGTGAAGGATATATTCTAAGAACTGCAAGCGCAGATGCTGAAAAGTGAGAAGCCCAGGTTTATGATAAATTGATACACAGGTAAGCAACTGCATGACAAAATGGGACCTTTAACCACAGGGGCTGCATTATCGCCTTTACTCAGAGACTGTCTGGAATTTGTTTGCAATCTCTGTCCATAACGGCTGCAAATGCATGGAGTGGTCTTCACCTCCTTGAACGTTTTAAGCTGTATCTTCTTTTTATTATGCTCTTTAAATAAAAAGCGGACTCCTTCCCAAAGGCTAGGGGAAGACGTTTACCCCTACCCTTTCCCCGATATTCGGTGGTTTCAGGAAGGGAATTGAAAATAAGCAAAGAAAGGAGGGAGAGACAACTTTGCTGGATGCTCCCGTTGCCAGAATAAGATTGAGCATCACGTTAACGCGTTGCCGTGGATAGCCGGGCAGGGGGTAGCCGTGTTGATTTGTAAAGGACGATTTAAAATAGGTTCATCAGTAATGTAGCCCCTACATAGGGTCTCTTAAATATTCCTGCCAAGCACCTTCCCGAACCTTTTCCCCTCGCCGTGCATTTGTGTTCCTCAGTGGCTGTTGTTTTCCTCCCCCAGTTGTTTTAGTGTGGATATTACCGGTACGCTCATGCCTTCGAGTTAACACACGCTGTTTGAAGCACGGCTTGATGTTTAGCTACCGAGAAGTTTCTTGCCCTGCATTTGTGCGGTTTGATCAATAAGACGGTGGGAAGATGCCTGGGGAGGGGGGAACTGGTGCCTCTCCGGGCGGCCTGGGGGGCTGGGAGCGGCCACACAGCCTCCCCGCATACATTTGCGGCTCAGCTCCCTCTTGGGCTGTTGCAACTGGCCCGGTTCTCCCAGGAGCGCCTGTTTCCACTGCCTGTGGCCTGCCTGGGGCCCGGCTGAACTCTCGGTTATGTTTGTTCGACAGCCCCCGCGTGCAGCCCGGTTTTGTGCTGGCGAGCAGGAGCGGGTGTAGGGCTGCCCGGACCCTGCCCGCCCCGAGCGACCCGGGCGAGTCCTCCGTGGGAGACAGGACAGGGAGCCTAGGGGCAGAAAGTTGGGGTGGGTTTTTTTTTTTCTTTCTGTTGCTTGTTGCTCTGCTCGATCAGAAGTTAAAAGCAGTGAACATTTTTCTTAGCTGTATGCCTCCAAGCTGCTGGCCTGCCAAGTTAGTCAGCTGAATCCAATTACTGCAAGCAGCATTTCATTTGGCTCGATGGAAGCACTCACTTATAACTTCACCTAAAATTTCAATAATACCTATATTGGGCCCACGCCTGAATAATCCTAAAGATTTCCCTGGGTTTAGCTCTGGCAACTTCTCCGAGGCCAGCTCTGCAGGAGCAGCGCTGGGAGCGGAACAAAACCCCGGTGTGCTCCTACTCCCCTCTCTCTCCGCAGAGCAAACTTTGGGGGCTCTCTCTCTGGCGCAGAAATCTCGATATTTGGCCAAGCTCTCTCCAAGTAAAGCGTGTCTAGAGCAGGAAGGCTATTGCTTCTAAGGTTGAGGAGCCGCTTCGGAAAGGGATGAGAAGTCGATAATTAATTAGGCACAAAATGAAAACTTACCGTGTAATCAACAGCGGCTAACAATGACTTGGTTTGCAATGTTATGATCTCTCCGCTCAAGGGCTAAGGTGCAACCCAACTTATGCTGCTTTCATACACCCTGTAAAGTGTGCTCTTTCTAATGAACTCTCTTGAAAAAAAAAAAAAAAAAAGCACTTAAAGTTGACGTACGCCCACGTGAATATATTATATAAGACGTTACCGGGACAGGCCTGGGCCAAGAACCTGAGCGAGCATCATGTGTAATCATGAAGCTCCACTTCCCTAACTCCAGTTTGCCAGCATAAATTAAGGTGATTTGGAGGGGGAATGTAGCATCCTACTGGGTTTGGGTAAGGAGCGAGAAGACTTGGTGGAAAGTTGTAAGGTCTGTTGTGTTGTGAGCTATTGGAGGCGCTTCCGTTGGTTGTTCATTAAGTGGTGAGTTATTGCTGTACGAGCCAAAGGTCATTTCAAAGGCTTATGGTGGCTAGAAATCGTCTTTATAATGACCTGGGCTCCTTTGTGGGGGATTTTCTGGCACTCTTAAGTTGTTGAAGTCCTGAGTCGACACGTTACACAGCCAAACGCAAAACGCTCATTTCGAGCCGCGAAAATTTTCGGCGCATTTTCGGCGCTGGGGTTTCTTCGTTTGTCTTTCTGTCTTAACCGGGGCCTTGGGGGAGGAAGGGAGAGAGACCCGCGGTATCTCCGTTTCCGCGGAGCGCTCCGCGGGCGGCGGGTGCGGCGGGTGTGGCCGGCGATGGAGCGCCCGTCCCCCCCCGTGCGCTGCTTCTCCGCGCCCCGGCCCGGCCCGGCCGCTGGGGAGGCGGGCGCAGCTCCGCGGCCGGTGCGCGGGGCCCGGCGGAGTGGCCGCCGCAGGCCGTCCTGCCCGGGTCCGATCCGCAGCCGGTGTATCTTGCTCGTTTGTTTGCTCCCCGCCACTCTCAAAAGCGCTATTACTAAATGAAGAGAAACGTCTGCCCTTTGTCTGGTAAAAGACCTGGCACGGATGCAGAGACACGGTGAGGGGCTGCGGACGAGGTGTGCATTTATTAACAAAGTCGTAAGGAAGAAAGTCCAAAACAAAGCAGTTTCCGCTGAGAGTTCTCAATTCTATTGCAGGTCCGTGCCCACGGATTATCCAAAGGAACCTGAAGATCCTACCCACACAGTTAAAGTCAAAAATCAAGAAAAAACATAAGTGTGGTGAGTTCTCTGAATTTCCTTTTCCATCCACGTCTCTCGCTTCCCCGGGCGCGATGGGCCCCTAGCAGGGTGCGCCGCCGTGGCCCGGCCGCCGGCCCGCCGAGCGGGGAGCGGGGAGCGCCGGCGGGGCTGAGCCCGGCGCCGCAGGGTCCCGGGGTGCCGCTGCCCGCCACGCCAAGTAACTAAAGCCCCGCTGGAAGCAGCCCGTGCTCGGAGGAAGCCCAGCCCGGCCGGGGAGCAGCCAAACCCTAGACCCAGCCGGTGGCTCTGGCGAGGGCTCCGTAGCCGGTTTGAGAGGCCCCAGTGCCCTCTCTCAGCACCCCCAGAGGCGAGACACCCCCCGGCTCAGGCGCAGCCACAGCGGTGGGTGCCGGCTGCTCGCCCGGGGCAGAGGCTCCCCATGGCCCGGCTCCCCTGCCCCAGCCCGGCGCGGCAGCCAAGTCCGCCGGCGGCTCCGGCGCTTTCCTTATATACGGGGCTGCCGCGGGCCGGCGGCCGGGAAACGTCCCGAGCGGGGGATTCTTTTGCCGGGCTCCCTCCTACGCGCCGGCTGCTTTGCACTTCTGAAAGTGCCGGGGCTTGGGAAGTGTTTTCCTTTTCATTCCTGGCCGGAGCGTTTACTGCCACGGCGCTAGCAGTCATAAATTTTGTTACAAACCGCAATGACAGGTGCATTGATATGCACCCTGAGAGCTCCGGCTGCTTTAATAACCGTTCCACTGGCCGTTCTCACCGCCTCTTATTTATTCGGTATCATATTAGATATTGATCCTAAGCAGAATTAAGTGTAGTGGAAGTTTTAGTAGAGAGCTGCTTAATATGAACGTGTTGGGAGGAAAGCGACTGGCAGCGCTGGGCCGGTGGCAGTGTAGGCTCCCGCTGCCCCCCAGACAGAGCCGTGAGGGGGTCGGTAACCTCCAAAAGCGCTGGAACCAGTGGTGGGACAAAAAGCCCCATTATGGTGTGCAACGCCTAACAGTTCAGATGAGGTTAAACTTTCTGGAGAGGAGGAAGGGAAATCTGAAACACAGACATGGATACTTTGCGGCTTCCTACCCTCGGTGCCTCCAAGCCCACCTCCCACGGCTCGGCCTCACCATTTGGATGTCACTTCCCCCCCACCCCCCTGCTCCCCCTCCTCGGAGGCTGTTTCTGGCCAAATCACCAAGTGTTGAGCCCCTGCTTTGGTGTCACCTATAAAAACATCACCCCGGGCCTTACACTCCTGGAAAAATCAAACCCTGGAAAGGTCTGTCTTGCTCCCTCTCCCTCTTTCTCTCCCTCTCTCTCTTTTTAAGATCTAAAGATGAGCCACCAAACAGTTGAGCATTGTCCATGTGATTTATGGCCCATAGCCTCCTTTTTAGGTTCAAGCAGAGTTCACAAGCAGTTGGTATTTCAGAAAAGAAATAAGGCTTTTAACAGCTTAACAGCAATATTCTTTCTTAAGATTCTGCGTATTCTTTTGGGAACTATATTTCACAAGGCACATAAAAGCCTACGCTTAAGGCGGTGTTGTGCTAACAAAAGTCCTCAGTCCAGACCGCTCCCGAAAATGTAGATGACAGAAATGGAAAAAGAGACAGTTATTTTGCACAGAAATTCTTTCAAGACTCATCAAGATTATCACAGCGTGTTAAAACTCATCTGAATCGCCATCGTCTATTTCCATAGATTTTTTTTTTAACTCAGATTTTCCAGGAGAGGAAAATAGCTCTTTCCCCATTTCTGTCAGCTTCGCAGATCATCCCAAGCTTTTGTTCAGGGAAGAAAAGGACCCCAGCAGTTCGTAACTGGGGATAAACGGCCGAGAGCGGCCGCGGATCGCAGCTCGCTGAGGTTATTGAGTTAAACAGACGTGTTTCCCGGTGAATTTTAGAGAACAGGTCAGCGGTATTTGGCGATACCAATTGCTGCGGGAGAAAGCAGTACCCTGGCAGTATAGGCTGGACTCTGTCGGTATAGGCTGGAGAATGGTAATTATCGGACACTGTTCAAAAAATTTTAGCTGCTCTTCTCTGGTATGTTAATAGGCTTAAACCCTGAAGAAATACAACGAACCCCTAAGATACGTTGAGTTACAGACTTACATTGCCAGGTGAAGTACGTGTTAATTTCAAATTTACTAAAAATGTCGTAGAAAGCCCTTATTCGACAAGAAAAATAAGAACAAGGAATATTGAAAAGCCGCAACAAAATTGCAGAACAGTTTCTATCTTGCATCAAGCTCAGAGAAGTTTCGGGAGCGGCAAAGGGAAAGGTAACAGCACCCTTCCCCAAAACATCTGCCCTAAGAGGACTATGCGCTTTCGGTCTGAGCAGCCCCGTCGGGGGGCCAGGGGGGCAGGGAGGGGAGCGCCGTAAGTTTGCAGCTAGAAAAAGAAGAGAAATCCCTAAAAACGATCTTCAGTGTCTCAGGTTCTTTATACTGGGGAAAAAGAAAGGGGACGAGAAACGTTGGGTGAGGGAATTTAATTCATCACGGAATTAAAATAGGGGAGCTGACCTGCGACTTCCTTTATAGTGCAAAGTGAAGGGAGTGAATGGCGCCGGTTATATTTTAACTCCGGAGGAATCCGGGGGAAAGAAGGAGGGCGGGTTTACAAAGGGGACGGGGTTTCTCTGCCTCTGCTAGGCCACAGCCCGGGCTCAATCCATCATGTCAGCCGTGCGCGGCCGTGCGCACGCGTGCCGGCCGGGCGGGCAAGGGGGCTCTCCGCCGGAACGGGCCGGTGGTCCCCGGGGACGCCACCCAGCGTGGCCCCGCATTGCGCTCTGAGAGCCCTTGCCTGCAGCCGCGGGGGCCGGTCCAGCGAAACCCGTGCGGGAACGGTCCAAAGACAAAACAAAGCAAGAAAACATCCCTCAAAAAGTGGCCTCTAGGAAGTCCAGCCAGTGTGGTGTTTCCCCCCGTCTCCCCCCAGCAGCATTTCTCTTGGGTGGCTCCTTCCCTCCTGTGCCCTGTTCTCTTCCTGGTGTGCCCCGGTTTGCACTGGCTCTTGCCGGCTGACCCTCTTCCTTCCCTGGTGTCCCTTGCTCCCTCCTTGGCAACTCTGGTCCTTCCCTGGTGTCCCCTGCTCCTTCCTTGATGACTCCCGGTCCCTCCCTGCTGTCCTCCGGTCTCTCCCTGGTGCCCTGCTCCTTCTCCGCTGCCCCTGCTCCCTCCCCACTGCCCCCGGGCCCACCGGCCCAGCCGAGGCTGGAGGTGCTGGGGTGCTTGGGGGCCGGCCCGGCCGCTCCCAGCCGGCGCCCCCCACTGAAGGTCTCTTTTGTGTCCCCGTTGTCCCCCTCCCCAGGTGGCTGCGAGTGGCCCGGGCCGACGACGTGAAGCGCGGGGCGGCGGTCAATGTTATTTGAGCGGGGGCCGCGGGCCTCGGCGATCGCAGAGCGGAGGATGCAGAAAGCCGCCTACTACGACAACGCGGGGCTCTTCGGGGGCTACACCTACAGCAAGGCCGACGCCTACCCCTACGGCGCGGCCCACCAGCCCTACGGCCAGGCTGGCCTGGACGGCGAGTACCCCGGCTCCGCCTGCTCCGTCCAGGGCTCGGCGCCTGGCCGCGCCCCGGCCCACAAGGGCAGCGAGCTGAGCGGCAGCTGCATGCGGACGGCCGGGGGCGGGCCCGGGGGCAGCCAGCCCCCGGGCATCGGCGAGCAGCAGCCCTCGGCGCTGCCGCCCTCCTCCCCGCCCAATCCCCCTCCCAGCGCACCCCCTCCGAAAAAAGCCAAGGGGGGGCCCAACTCCTCGGGCTCGGCCACCGCCACTCTCAGCAAGCAGATATTCCCCTGGATGAAGGAGTCCCGGCAGAACTCCAAGCAGAAAAGCACCTGCGCCCCCTCAGGTAGCCCAACACCCCCGCCTCAGCCCATTGCCCGTCCGGGGAGCCGGGCTGAACCCCTCGGGCTGAGTCCCATGGCCCTGCGCCTTGTTCCCTGCTCCTCCCGCTGCCATCGCCTCTCCGCCCCGCTCGGGGGTCCCCGCCCTGCCGGGCGCTGCAGGTGGGGCAGGCTGGGGGGTCCTGCCGCGCTCCCCCTGCCAGCCCAGCGGCGGCAGGCGCGGCCCCGACGGGTCCCGGCAGCGCCTGGACGGGCGGTCGCTGGGAGCCCCTGGGGGAGGCAGCTGCGGGGTGGTGGTGGGTGTATGCCGGGCAGGGACGGATGCAGCACCGCCCCCGGGCCCCCTGGCTCCCCTCCCCGGGTGCCGGCAGAGCGCGAGAGGGCGGCGGGGCTCCGGGGGACCCCGGGGGGGGGGGGCCTTCGGGGGGGACCAACGGCTCTTTGTGCCTCTTCCCCGCAGGAGAGAGCTGCGAGGACAAGAGCCCCCCCGGGCCGGCCTCCAAGCGGGTGCGCACAGCCTACACCAGCGCGCAGCTGGTGGAGCTGGAAAAGGAGTTTCACTTCAACCGCTACCTGTGCCGGCCGCGCCGGGTGGAGATGGCCAACCTGCTCAACTTGACCGAGCGGCAGATCAAGATCTGGTTCCAGAACCGCCGGATGAAATATAAAAAGGACCAGAAAGCCAAAGGCATCATGCACTCCCCCGTCGGACAGTCCCCAGACCGCAGCCCCCCCCTGAGCGGCCCAAACCACGTCGGCTACTCCAGCCAGCTCCCCAGCGTCAACAGCCTCAGCTACGACGCGCCCTCGCCCACCTCCTTCGCCAAATCCCAGCAGAGCATGTACGGGCTGGCCGCCTACACGGCGCCGCTGAGCAGCTGCCTGCCGCAGCAGAAGCGCTACGCGGGCGCGGAGTACGACCCCCACCCCATGCAGAGCGGCGGCGGCGGCTTCGCCAACCCCAGCCTGCAGGGCAGCCCCGTCTACGTGGGGGGCAACTTCGTGGACTCCATGCCGGCCTCGGGCCCCATGTTCAACCTGGGGCACCTGCAGCACCCCTCCTCCGCCAGCGTGGACTACAGCTGCGCCGCCCAGATCCCCGGCGGCCACCACCACGGACCTTGCGATCCCCACCCCACCTACACGGACCTGTCCTCTCACCACACCTCTCAGGGACGGATGCAGGAGGCGCCCAAGCTCACGCATCTGTAGCGGGGCAGCGGCCGGCGGGGCCCGCTCCCCTCTCCATTACCTCATTTTTTCTGACGGGACAGTGTTACTTTGCTCTCGAGTGCCAACAGTATTAGTGGATTTGTCTCCCCTAGCAGCTCCTCTCTTTCTTCCGCAGCCCCGAGTAGGTCCGTGAGCAGGAGCCTTTCTCTTAGAGCTGTTTTAAGCATGACAGTGCAATATACTGCAAACCGAGGGACTGATAAGCTGGTAATGATGTACTTGAAGGTAAGTCTTAGAGATGCTGTAGTGTTAGCAGCCGTCATGCTGAGGTGTGTTAGACCAGGCGTGAGCGGTGGGAACTCGCCCGCGCGTAAGCTTATTTCAGAGAAGTTAATTTATGAATTCTTCCGTAACGTAAGGATCGCATCGGACTAAATGATATGTATTTATTATTTTAAGCGAGACATTTTTGTATCACTGATTATTTATCCTCGTCTTAATGTATTTATGTGGGTATTTGTAGAGTTTCTTCACCAGTACTTCGAGAGAGCGATTCAGGTCCGTGGTGACTGACATTTCACCTATTTAGTATATTCGGTCTGAGCTAGTTGAGAGAGTAGTCTTGAACAGTTGTAACAGTGGCTGGTGTTTGTAGTTTATGTAAGGGTTAAGTAAGACAGCAAGTCGTGAGTCATTAATAGAGTAAAACAAACTGTGGCATCACACAAAGAGCCGTTACACTTTAAAAGAAAATATCGAAAGTATTTTTAAAGTATTTATTTCTAACCGGCTGGCCCCACTCGAGCGCCTCGGTGGCTTGGCTGGCAGCAGGCTCGGCCGGGTGAAGCCACCTTTGTGGCTGGAAGCGCAGCCGCTTTGAGGAGGTGACCTACAAAGTGGGGCGCTTGGCCATCTTGTTTCAGATCAAATCCTGCATACGAAAACCTCGGTGAGGTTAACATATATTTATTGACTGGGTATCTGTCGCACATATTATTATTTCAGTGGGCTATTTTATTATTATTTTTTTTTTAATTACACTCTGGCTATCTGAAATAGGAAAGGAATTAGAAGCTTAGAACGCAAAAAAAAAAAAAAAATTAGAAACCCTCTGATAGTGCTAATTTCATTAGGGTCTCCATGGCAATCCGCGCAGCAGCTGCTGCCTCCTTTGTTATTTATACTGTTGTCTTTATAGTAACCATAAATCAATTTTTTAGACATCTTTCGAAGCCCGAGCTTTTCCTCTTGTTTTTCATAAAAATAAACTTTGAAAGAAAATTGACAATCAGATACACGCAGCCGAAGGGGAGTCGCCGAGGCAAGGGGGGTGCGGGCAGCGGCCGGGAGGTGCTGCCGCACTCCCCGGCGCTTGGCCAGGACCGTCCCGTCCCCTCTGGCCGCGGCAGAGGGGCACCGCTGCCTCTCTGCCACCAACGGGACAGTTAACATGGGGGTGGGGTGAGGTGGGGACAGAGAAAAAAAAGAAAAAAGGATCGATGCTGTGAACCCTCGTGTTTCCTCCTCTCTAGTTACACGGCTGTGTTGAATCCCTCGCTGGATTTACAGAGATACTTCTTTTGTAAACGTTGTCATTAAAGTCTCTTCCTGACGGTACATGTCGCTCTGAGAAGACTATTCTTATCTCTTTCTAAAAGTGTCGAGTTAAAGATTAATCCGAACCTCTGTATTCCCCACCAAACCATCTGACGCGCCACTTCCCAGTTTGACAAACACTGCAGCTCCTACTCCATTCTCTAATGACAGGACCTGGCATTCCTCTTGTGAGAAATATTTTAACTTCTCCAATTCTGGTCAACACAGACAAGTTTTCTTTCTTTTATTTTCTTCTTTTCTTTCTCCTCCCTGCTTTCTTTCTCGTCTTCTGGTATTTATATTTGGCTGGACAGTAACGATTCAAAATATTACTTAGGGTTTTATTTCCCCCTCTGTGCTATTTTAACAATGTCGTGCTACATTGAGAAGTGTATCTTTCGTTTAATTTCACTTTTACCCAAGCAAATTTGGATATATGTGTTGTAGGTCTGTAAACAAAACAGAACAGAATAAAGTGCTTTGTTCGGAGACATATTTTAACCATTTTGAGCCCTAAAATTGTTTTCTATGGAAGTTTTCACACAAATTGTTAGAAGCTCCATCCAGGAGTAAACAAAACATACAAACAATGCAAAAAGTAAGGCTAAACACCACTTGTGAATTATACTTCTATAATATTCCATAAATATATATATATATCTCTATGTTTGTATCTCCAAAACTTTCTGTAATCAATGTACCCATGACTGAAATTGTCCATGTAGGGTTTCATGTGTGTTCTTGAAAAGACAGTCTGTTTTGCATCACCTGCCTCTATCTTCGAAACAGCAAGGCACTACCATTTCTGCAGGGCTGTCCCTGGTGTAACCCGATGTGCTTTTCCCAAGTGTTCCCCACCTTCACGCTCTATAGGCTGTTCTTCAGTGTTTGCTCTGACTTACACTATTAATTCTTAAATGTGTTAAGAAAGAAAAGGCCATTTATAGATAGCCCTTCCCCAGGCCTGAGGAAGAACCGGGTTTTGGAGGAATACTGATCACAAACACGGTGTTACGACGCACACTGCCCTGAATTATTTTCATAGTGCAGAAAGACAGGGTTTGCAGATTTGGCTTCCAGTGGGGGAGGAGGAGGAGCATGTGCGAGGGAGAATCTTCTTGTAAATAAATTCACTTTCTTCTCTGTGACTCTGGCAGAGGTGTCTCGTTTGTAATGCGATAGAAGTCCATGATGATAAACCTAATTATTAGAAGTAATGTTACTTTAGCGAGATTGCTGGCATTTTTACAATGTTTGTACAAGCATCAGCCATCTAGAGGAGAGAGACACTTTGGCACAAGCCAGACTTTTTCTTGGCCCATCATTTAAAACCCATAAATTATAAACAACCCCCTTTCACACTCAATAGGAACTCAGATCCTTTGCAACAGCATCTGATGTGATGAACTCCGGTCACCTATTTAAAACACAACTCATCAGCCAAGGCCAGGCCTGGGGCTGATCCCAGCCTTGCCTTTCTCTGCAAATGGGAGCTATAGCACCCCTTCCCCTCCTTCCCTGCTCCCTCTGCTCCAGACCCATAACGAGGTCACTGAGCCAGGGCCTCTAAGTGTTGGCAGTGCTGCAGCGGTGTCTGGGGTAGGGAGCTGCCGACAGCACTGGCTGAGAGGTGTCAGGTGCACTGAGCTTCAGCAAGGCCATGCAGGTTCTCCTGTTCAGATCAGCAGGTTTCAGGTCTCCACATGTTGGTTTGGCCCTTACAGCAGTCCACCATGGGTGGATAATGGGGCTGCAGCAGTTTCCCTGCAGCAAAAAGGACATGAGGCTCTAGTGTTCAGATGACGCTTGGTTAGCTCCATCCAGCCAATGCAGGGCTGAGCTGCCTCTTTGCACCCTGTTTCTTTTGAGGGGGGTCCCATCCATGTCCCTCTGTCTAAGGCCTAGTGAGCAGCATTGGGGCAGGGGAACCTAGGCAGGCACAGCCAGGGGTTCCCAGGGACGCCACTGTCTTGTGGGTGCCACTTGTGTGGGGCTGGGAAAAGAAAGGCAAATGCCACCTGCTCCATTAGCAAGCACTCCCTGGGCAGAGCACTTCAGGCTCCCAGTTCTGGTCCCTGGGCACCCCACATGGCTGCCACCATGGGACCCTGCCTGAGACACCCAGGGCTGCAGGCAGCCTTGCCCATGGGTGAAGATGAAGCAGCTGGCTGCACACCCAGAAGGCAAGGACAGGTGGGGTGCGGGCTGGCTGGGGGAGGCTGGCTAAGAAAGAGGGAGCCCACCAGTGTCAGCTAGAAGCCCCCTGGCTTTCTTGGGGACCAGCTGTGTCATTGTTGCTCCATGACAAGAAGTCTGAAAGTGGGATCCACTACTGGGGTCTCTGCACTCTTCCAGCCTTGTGGAAAGCCCTGTGGAACAACCTGCAGGATGGTCCACGCACAGAAGGGACTACTTGGAGAGGGAAAAAAGGGGGTCAAGGGACTGCCAGGGTGCTGCTGGAAGGGTGCCTTGTTGACAGCTGTTGGCTGGGGAGGGAGGGAAGGAGCTGCAGGTCATAATGCCACCTTTCTATGTGCCAGCCTGCCCTGCGTGCCAAGCGGCTGGATACAATGGCACCCAGTGAAGGCGCAGCGTGCTGCACAGCGGAGAGGCCCAGGCGTGCAGCATCACCACAGTAGACCTGCCTGGGAACAAAAGCTGGAGCCAGCCAGGCAGCACAAAGGGGTTGGTGCTGACGGGGCAATTAGGGCCGCAGTGGCTGGCTGCGCACCACGTGATGTTATATATTGATGAACCAGCTACCTCTGCTTTTAAAAGGTGCAAGATGGGCTGGACCAGAGCTCCATTGGCTGCAGCCACTTTCCGGGGACTAAGCAGCAGGTTTATGCCTGAACAGGCAATGGCTCTCCGTTCTCACGTGAGCAGCGGCAGTGGGTACAACGTGGTCCTTGCTAGGAGTGGGGCTGGTGGGGGAGGGAGAGGGCTGGCCCTATTAAGGGTCATCAATCACATGATGAGCACTTTTCACTGGACAGCGGTTCCTCCTACTTCTGCTAGGGCCTGAGCCAGCTGGGACTTGACCAGAAACCCTGGCCAGCAGAGGCAGAACCCAAAAGCCATGGAGTAACATGGCAGGTTGGGATCAAGCCCCTTTGTCACGGAGGCTGAGGTGCAAAAGGGAACACAGTGAGGTGTCCATGCCTGCACATCCCCAGGACTCTGCAGATGCTGCTCAGGAGCAGAGGTAGGCCTTTGTCTCCAACTTCAGAGCCCAGGGTCCTGAAGCTCCCTGAACTGCTCTGAGATGAACCCCAGAAAGGCTTAGCTGCAATGACTGTAAGCATAAAGCTGAACAAAATTAGCATGGATCTGTACTAGGCAGGATGAGGTCTTGTGGGTAAAAGTGATCCCGAATGTATAATTTGAACACTTGGGTTATTTTTTTCTTTATTTGCTGATGTGCAGTTTTTCTTGCAACAGCATAAGGTTTAAGAGAGGGTAGACAACCCTATGCTGAGTGAGGTGCATAACCTCGATCTTCCCTCCAAGGAACCTGGGCTACCTTTTAGGATCTCTGGAAGCAAGAAGGGCTAGGCAAAGCAGAAATCTTGGCTGCTGGTGCTTTGACACCTCTGTTTTATGCACAGCAGTGTGGCTTACCTCGATACCTCTGGGTTATCAATATGCATAATTTTTCCTTCCTACTAACTTCTCAGCCACTGAACAGGGCATTACGTGGCGCAGAGGCCTATGTGGAATTGCTCTTCTGGGCAAATCCTTACAGAAAGAGGGAGGGACTTTCCTCTTCTCTGTGTTTGTGCAGAGGATCTTTGTAGTTAATCACATGTACTGGGAGAGCAGAGGTCCCTGTCCCAGGCCTGCTGAAACTACCCCAGGGACAACCAGGACAGTGGAACTTGTGGCAGGGAAATATTGAGGGCAAAGGGAAACACACCTTCCTCAGGAGAGCACGAAGTGCCCTGCCTGCCTGCAAGGGCTGTGCTTGTGCTGGAACTGAGCCTGGCTCCCCCAGAGTGGCAGGATGATTCCTCTTCTTTGCCCTGGGGTCTCTGTACATCCCTGGTTTTATCCACTTTACAAAATAAACTCCCCAGAGCTTCTTCTTTTCTCATAGCCTTCCTCCCAGGGGCTTTTGATAGTTTGCCTGGGTTAACAGGGCCACCGCTTAAATCCTCGGTGTTTGCTTACCTCTCTTTGGGATGCTCACCCACACACTGGCTATCTTCATGCCATGGATGTACATCCATTCCTACGTATTGCTGAGAACCAGCTCTCCCTAGCTGGCAGTGTCATAGCAGCAGAGGGGCAAGGACAAGGTCATGCTTGAACCAGGCCTTCCATGTCATTTTCCTGAGGGCTGGGGAGGGATCTGTTGAATCTCCTATGTGTTAGTATTGTGACAAGCACAGAGGGTGGAGGCTTGCTCCAGAGAAGAAAGGCAACACGGTCCAACATCAAGAGGTCTCTGGCTCAGGGCTGCCACTGCTTTCAACACACACACTGTGCAAGCAGCCTCCCCAGGGCACTGCTGGTTAGTGTCTGCACCCAACAGGGCTCAGGGTTTTTTAGCTGGGCTTGTTCCTACATCATGTCTTAATTTCACAGTGGCTGTCAAAGGTTTTTCAGTGGCCCACGTGTTTCCAGAAGTGTGGTGGCACAGGAGTTGGTTTGGTCCATTGTTCTCACAGAGGTTTCTGCCCCAGCAGCTCCCCGGGCTCATGCCATCACTGCACTGCTTGCACAGATGTCCATAAAGCTCCCAGCCATTCTCAAATTGCCTTTGACAGCATTATGTTCCCCCCACTCTTCTTTTTAACCCACTGTTTTTCTTCCTCCTTTTGACACCCAGGGACTCTTTCCATTAGACTTCTTGCAAAAAACCAGCTGCAGTCACTCAGTTTTGTATCACTGGCAGTTAGCTATTTATGTCTGAACACTGTGAAATTCAGGAGCATAGAAAATTGCATCCCCCTCAAAAGCCAGAGCAGCAAGAGATTCTTTGCCTGTGTTTAGCCACTGATTTCCAATTTCCTCATCCTTAAACAGTCCTGCAAAAACAAACAGGTAACAAACAAGAAACTTGGTAATAGAATCCAGCTGGGTGAATGGAAAGATCTTATGCTGGTGTGAACATGGACAGCTCTTTTAGTGTTTAAAACACAGCTTTAGGTGTAATTAAACCAGTTGCAAACAGAAGACTCAAGTAAAGCAGCAGCCCTTCTCCAGAGCCAGTGCTGTCTGCTTCGCTGCAGGCAGGAGTTTTTTACAGCAGGGAAGACTGAAGAGCACAGATGCTCTCCTGCATGGACAGCCTGTCTCTGCTAAAGAGAAAGCCTGGTGTTCCTAGGCTTCTGTTTTGTCAGACGATGGTATTTTCTAAACTGCTGATTGCCATGGGTATGCTGAGCAAATTTGTATCATCCAGAATTCAACTGCTTCCTCAAAATGCAGGTTTCCTGACAAGGTGTATTTGATTAAAACTGTTCTAATTTATACCTGCATCCTCTGCAAATGAAAATGTAGGTGATCACCCATTATTACTGCAGTAGGGCAACACAGCTCAGAACAGTAAACAAGTCTGTGTCCGGAGAACAGCTAACTTCAGGTCTCTGAGCTTACAGCGGCTGCTCTGCCTGTAGACTCTGAGTTACAAGCACATTAAAGCAGTAATCTGTATAGCCAGCTTTTGCTCTGTAATAGTTGCTTTATAGCGGATGGGCTGGATGAGCTGGGGAGAAAGCGGGGCTGATAGAAGACTGTGTCGTTGGTTAGATGCATATACAGGGAAGTGCTCCTGTGTCCATGTGGGCTTGCATCTGCCTGTACCAGGGATGTGTCCTCTGCAGGAAAAAACGCCACCAGGCCTGCTTGGAAGCATTGTCTGGGCATAATGGTGGGCCAGCTGGGGCTGAGCTGCAGAGCACAAGTCTCCATGGGAAAGAGTTGAGGCTGAGTCCGTGAAATGGTCTGACTGCGTCTCCCCACGTCCCTTCTCTGCCATGAGTCAGACCTCTGAAATCAACAAAAGACCCAGAATTTTTCCTTCTCTGGGGAACCTGGCTGCCCTTGGGTGGTTGCACCATGTCTGGTCCTTGCAAAATTTGTGGCAGCGAGCAGCACTTGGCCAAGAGCTTATAGAGCTCTTTGGGCTATTGAGTGTAAGGCAGTAGATGACGGGCGAAGGCATTTCAATTTCATGCTTTTATTTAGAAAGAAAATGATTTTTTATAAGGTACCATCCTTGCATTTCCCAGCTGAGTCCACATCTACCTCCTAAACACTTAGATAGTTACACATCTAATTCAAAGCAGCATGATGTAGCCTTTCTTCATGTTCCTTGTCTGTCCAGTCCCCAGGCACCAAAGCCCAAGCATGCTTGCTCAGCACACCCTTTTGCTGTTCTGAACTGCTTTGACACATGGTTATCAGTTGATGACTTGGATGAAACCCATCATTATCCAAATCAAACATATGTATAGCTCAGACTGGATGGTCAAGCGTCACTTGGAGCCATTTAGGGAAAGATGATCACTTTCAGAGTCCAGGCTTCATAACCTCCGTGCCTGTTCCTGTTCTCTGCCGTTCTGGGGGGATGAAAGCCAAGAGAGAGAGCTGGAGGGTTTGGCTGGGCAGTGCAACTTGGTGCACTCTCTGCCGGCTGCAAACCCTCAGTAAACAATGCTGAATCGCCAAGGGAAAAATGAAAGCCCATTAACGGGGTGAGCCTGGGGATTCACTTTTGAGAGGCTGCAGAGCACTTATCTGATGGAACGAGACCATTAAGTGCCGCGAGGTGCAGCAGTCCCCCCCTCACCAAGGGTGCGGACAGCCTGGGGGTGCCTGCGCAGCCCGCTACTGCTCCGGCTGCTCCCTCGGGCTGCGGGGGCTCCCGTGGGAGCCTGCGGGGGCCTGGCCAGTAGCAGAGCAAGGGGAGGGGGCAGAGGTGGCCTGGGACGGGAGCCCCGGTAGCGGGAAAGCGCCGGCTCACCCACCCTCCAAACTCCCGGCTAGCGGCTCCGAAGTGCCCGGCGGCTCCGGCGAGTGCAGAGCGAGCGGCCCGTCGCGGGGAGGCCCCGAAGGGCTCGGGGGGCTGCCCGCCCGCAGCCCCCCGCCGGGCCTGGGCAGCCGGGCGTGGGCAGGGGAGCCCGCGGCGCCCGGGACCCCCGATGAAGGCTCCCCCCGCCGGGCTCCCATTGGCCGCGGGGCGGAACGTGCCGCCCCGCTCCCGGCCCTATATCAGGGCAGTATTGCCCCGGCGGGGCGCGGGGCAGGTGCGGGGAGGGGCGCTGCCCCGCGGGCCATGGACCTGGGGTACTTCCCCCTCGCCTGCCCGCCGGCGCTGTGCCGCGGGGCCCCGCAGCCCCCCTGCACCCGGCGGGGGGGCCGCGCCTTCCCGGCGCTGGGCACCGTGGCCAGCGCCGCGCCCTCCCCGCCGCCTGCCTGCGCCGGGGCGGTGGGGTGCCCGTCTGCCCCCGCCGCGGCGCCGAGCTGCGGCTACCGGCCGTCCCGCGGAGCGGGGCCGCCGGGCTACGCCACGTCCATTTTCCCCGGGAGCGGCCGCCCGCCGCCGCCGGCGGAGCCCGGCCGCCCCTGCCCCGGCGCGGGCGGTGGGGGGCCGCGGCGCCTCTCGCCCTGCCCCGGGGCCGCCCCCGCGCTCGGCTCCCCGGCCCCCGCGGCGGCCCCGGCGGCGCCCCGCACCTTCGAGTGGATGCGAGCGAAGCGGAGCCCGCCCGGGAGAAGTGAGTGGGGCGGCGGGGCGCGGGCGGGGGCTGCTCCCATCCCGGCTCCCCTCTGCCCTCCTCCTTGCCCCGGCCCCGACCCCCGCCTCGCTCCCTTCCCCTGTCCCCGCTGAAGCACGGTGTTTTTCGGCGTTGCAGGCTGCGCGGCGCCGTGCGGGGGGGAACCTCCCGCCTGCCCTGCACGCACCAGCTTCAGCACCCGGCAGCTCACGGAGCTGGAGAAGGAGTTTCACTTCAGCCGGTACCTGTCGCGGGCCCGCCGCCTCGAGGTGGCCCGCTCGCTGCGCCTCCGCGACGCCCAGGTGAAGGTCTGGTTCCAGAACCGCCGCATGAAGCAGAAGAAGCGGGAGCGGGAGGCGCTGGCCGCCCCCGCCGCCGCGCCCACGGGTGCCCCGGGCGGCCCCGCGTGAAGCCCCGCCGCCCCCCCGGGGGTCTGCGGGGCCGGGCGGGAAGTTGCGGCCGGCGGGGCACCCGAGGTGGCCTTTCAGGCGGGAGTGCGGCGATGCAGCTCCGCTGTTTTTTCTGTTGCAACTTATTTACAGTTTTATTTATGAGGATTCAGGGAACGGTGCCAGCCCCGAACGCTGCTGCTGAGTTTCGAGCCGGGCCGAGGAGGCAGCGGGTGGGCGCAGCTGGGAGCTAACGGGGGCTGCCGCTCCCTCTCTTTATGGGGGAGGGGGGGCTGCCCCAAGCTCCCGACCTCTTCTTCGTATTGCATTTAAAAAGAGATCCGCAGGCTCAGGCAGAGTTCACACAGAAGAGAGGGAGAAACCCCGAGAAGGCAGAGCAAAGGAGAGCAGGGAAGACTTCTTACGGGAAGGGGCAGGGATGGCCACTGCCACCAGTATGAGTCCAAGATCCCCTTTTGAAAAAAGTGCCCTTGTGTTCTGTCCTATCCTTCAAAAAATGCTGCAAAAAAAGAGGCTGTTTATGCTTGTATTTATTCCTCATTCGTTCCCATTCCTTTGCTGATGTGGCTGATTTAGTCCAAAATCTGTTCAGTAACTGTGAGGGAAAGTTTTAAAAGAAATAAAGTCATAGGAGGAACACCTCTTCCCATTCAAACTGCAGGGGTGCTGGGATTTTCCTTGAAGGGGCTGCCCATGACCGGGCATCTGCTGGCTCCCAGCACCTCTTGTGTGCCTGGGCAAGGACAAGACAACATAAAGCCTCTTACGAGCATCCAGGGCCAGGCTCTGAGATCATCCAGCTTTCGCAGGCTTGATTGTATCTTATGGTTAAAGAAATGCACCATATTAAATCAGTTTGCAACAAATCTTACCACAAGAAAAACCTCAAAGACCTGTTAAAGTGCAGAAAGATGCCTGGGTTTGACCACAGACCTCTGCCAGTGAAAGACCAAGAGGATTCCTGGATCTTTTACTTGGCGTACTTGTTCAAAAAGAGTGATGATGACTGATTCCTCCATGCAAGCGCAAAATTCACCAGTGATCCTCACTTCTCACAATTTTGTCTTTCCCAGAGATAAAATTCAGTATCAAAGTGGACAAAGGAGCCAAGTTTAGACTTTTCCTACCTGTGACTGGGAAAGCATAACACCAATGCAGAAAGGAATGACATCTGGATTTATGGGAATGTGATTTTATTTATCTGTGGCACAAAACTACTTTGGACAAGTCTCTGCTCTGGATTTCTCCTGGGTGTTGGACTTTAAGGTGCAGAACACATTGTAGCACCAGGGGAGATGGATCTCAGAGGATCTGTGACTGCTGCTGTTTGGAAGCCAGCCCCAGACACCAACATTTGTTGGTCTTTGTTGAATGCTTCCTGGGCAAAAGGAACAGAGAGAGCAGATGAAGGTGGAACTTTCAAATCAGCAAGTCCACGACATAAGGGATACTTATTCTCTATAGTACCTTCCATTCCCCAAGGCACCCTTCTGCTTACAGGCTTTTTTATGAAGATTTCTCTTCAGCCGAGGGACTGGGAAGCCACTGCTGATGGCAGCTTCAGCAGAGGTTAGTGGGAGCCCTGGGAAACAGTATGCTCCCAAAAGCTGGACAGGTACATTGGAATGATGCTGCGGCAGCAGGCTTACGGCTGAGCTAGGGCAGGAGGCCTCCTCGACAAGGAGATGGGTGCCCCCACAGTGAGCATCTGAGGGGGGGACCTCCCAAGACAGAAGTGTTTGGTTATGCATCATATCCTGACTGTACCTGGAAAGTACAATAAAGCTAGAGGCTCATGGTTGTGCATGCACACAGAGACATTTTTGTTCTGTATATGGTGTTATGGTTCATATCCCACTGGCTGGTTCACTTCATGGGTTATCACTGAAAAATTCTCAGGATAGAAGTACTCGTGTGAAACTAGTTGCATCCAGATTATGGGGTTTGCAGTTCTTTATTAAAGTAATGACACCAAACAGGCATACTGCAGGGTGATCATTCATTGCAAAGTAGGAAATAATATTTCTGCCATTTGTTTTGGAGAAGATGCTATTTAAAGTAGAATGAAGCAAAATCTGGTAGAATTAATGAAAATTCAAGTAAATCAAATCTGTTTTGCAAGCTGAATATTACACGCAAGTCAACTACTATCCAACCCTTTTCACTGTTTTTAAACTAAGTTTTTACCAAGTCTCCTGTTAGTACTCCTTGGTTTTTTTAAACAACAAATAAGCATAGACATGTAGCCAGAATAACCCATCTTTCTAAGAGCATATGGTTCACATGTGAACTTTAGAAAACAGCTGTGTTTTCAGTTGCCTCCATATTTGTCACATGTCTATGGGGTTGCTGGTTTGGCAGGCTTTTATTTTCCTAATGATTTTGACATTTGTGCTAGGCACTTCAGGTCAGAGGAATGTTTTCCACACTGCTGGCATGCTCCTGTGCTACCAACATGGAAAGAAAGATTCTCATTGATTTCAGCGGTGCTGGATCAGGCCATTAAAACACACTAAGTCTTTTATAATGAATGTTTTCATGCTGTATATTTTCCTGTATAAATAAATACATGTGCCGGCCTTGTAGCAGTGCACAGTTCTGTATCCATCAAAATGACACAGCCTGAATATAGAGAGATTTACTTGCAAATTAAGATGAAACCTTACAACTCTTTTATGGCAGTCTGAATCAATTTGCTACTATGAACACAACTATATTCTGTTTTAAGAACCAGTACTTAGTACTAAGTGTAATTTCTGCTCACATGACAGGGCCAGTTTAATAGGATCTTTCTTCTTCACGAAGAGTGTTAGCTGTATGAGGATTAGATATTGCTCCTTTGCACCATTCTGTCAGCAAGATACCCTGAGGAAGGAGCTAATGCAAGTCATGTGCTAATTCCTGAATAATTAAATAAAAATGCCTGTGATATACATGGGTGCACACATGAGACAAATAAATGATAGATAAGGTCTAAGATTCACTCATTTCACATTAATCCCAAGAGTTGTATCTCACACATGTTCAATTTGATGCCTAGCAGCTGGAATCAGGTTTTAGGTTAGGCAGATAGAGGTAAGAGCACAAGCTGCAGTTCTCCCTGCAATCAGAACAAAATATTCCAGACTTACCTCAGTAGATAACCACCACCATATAATTTATCACAAATTATGAAAATACTATTTCCTGGCCTTATTTTCCCTCAAACATCATTAGAAACCGCAGAAAGACCATTCTATTTCAGTCACATATTAGTGTTTGCCTACTGACTATTGCTCAAAGGGCCACAGGCTACAAAGAGATGTGAAAAAAATAACTTTTTTAATGTGTTCCCATTTTGCCTGAAACAGAACAAAAAATTGATTTGGAAGGCTTCTAAGGAGAAGAAAGTTGTAAAATTACTGTTCCTAAGTGGTATATGTGAATGTAGAGATTTCATATCCTTTGGATAGGTACGTGATAACAGAAAATCACACCTCTTTGAAAACCAAGCTTAGGCAAGAACCCAGGCTTGCTTGGGTATCTGGCTTCCCATGCGGAACTGAATGAGTATGTTATTGCTTGCAAATACAGTACAGGGAATGCTTTGCCAAGGGTCAAACCAACGACTCTGGTTTATGGTATGAGCTGCATATACAGGTTTATTTTAAGCATGAAAGAGCACAGCAGTAGGCCAGAAAACAAAAATATGCAACCCAATCACCACGTTTTAATCTCCTTTTAAAAGTGTGCCATTTCCTCTATTTATTGGTAAAACCTGGAATGGTGGCTTATGCATAAAGCAGTATAGATTATTAGTAGAGAAAAACAGACTATTACCTCTTTTAAGAAAAATCTTTGCAGGCAAAATTACAAAATGGAAAGACCTCCTTGTAGTTCCGAGCACTTGTCTCTAGCAGCTAATAAATCATACTTATGATTTGTCCTGCGCCACGCTGTTAGCCTAAATTCCAAGGAAATCCCGAGAACACTTGCAAATCCCTGACGACCAAGGAGAAAGATGTATGGAGAGAAACCCCAAATAAGACATGGTTGTTACCAGTTTAACGTTAAGAGGTGACTGAAGTTTATGGGAAACGCATTCTTTTTCTATTGGCAATATGTGGTTACATATAGCTATATGTATATGTGGCTCACTTAATCTCAACCATCATTCTTTATGGCTTTTCCTAATGTCTGTGAACTAGAGGAGTCTTTGGCCAGAGAAAGGCACTCTGTTGAAAGAAAGAAAGGTGAACCAAATGACAAATCATTCCATTCCCTATTGTAACAATGTCTGTTATTCACCTCCCTCCCCAGCCATATCTCAAAAATGCCACCCAAATAATTCTGGGCAATATATAGGAAAAGATACTACCCAGAGCCAGTGTCTTACTGTATTTTAGTTTTATCCAGAAATCATTTGCTGTTCTTGAGCACCAGCCAAGTGAATAAAGTAACCCTCAGCTGTGCAACATGTGAATCTTCCTTGGCTAAAACTTATGCTTGCATAGAGTGCTAAAATCTCAGATAGAGATAACAGTCCTTAAGAACTATTTGTAAGCAGGACAAGGCTCCCTTTATTATCAGACCACTGGCCCACAAAAAAGCTTTTCATAAACAATTTTGGTTTTCTTGTGTTTTTGTTTCCCCTAAAGGCAACAGCCCCTGGTGATTAGCAGATTGAAAACCAGCAGTTTAAGTAAACAAACAAATACATGAACAAATACAGTCAGTTCCTTCTCTACCAGCCTATCAGACTTCCCACCACCTGGAAAATAGATTTTTTTACTACACTTCATCAGAAAGCATAGTGTTACAAATAATAAACCACAAGAATTTTCAGTTTATTCTGAAAACCGAGGCATTTTTTAACCAGGATGGTGCATCACGCCTTATGAAAATGTTTAACAGGTCTAACTCAAGCAGTCTGGCCCATGGCCCTGGCCCTGGAGTGAGACCCCTACATCCACCAGCATGGGGGACATACCTAACCTGGGTGCTTGTGCCCTTACACAGAGAACAATGACCTTTGCAATGCATCAATCCATGCTGCTGTGGGTCTGCATAAAATTACACCCATGTGTGTTCAGTGTGTGAATTTAGTGGATCAGGAGAGCTGCTTCTGCTGGGCAAAAGAAACCATTCCTTCTGCCCATACAGCCTATGAAAAACACCCACACCCCTGTAATATGATTTTGGTTATATTAGTATACCAGAAGAATCTGAGAGCTAAGGCTTCTCAGCCATTACTCTTCATCTTAACGGTTGTGCTACACTAAATCTACATTCCTAATGCCCCTTTTTATGTTCCTTTAACAAGTAAGCTAGATTAGACACAATAAAGTTTAGAGTGGTATTTGAAAATAGATAAAAATCTCACTAAATTTTTTAATGACTACTCAGATCAGATTTTGCCCAGTTACTGTTCAGATAATGGAAACAGTTTCTAATCCTGGCAATCTCTACTATCAGATCCCTATGCTAAGCATAGCTATTGGAATAATTATTTGTAAACCTCACACATATATGGATTTATAAATTATACCATTTATGTGGAGTGACATTTTCTTCAACATCCCAGTGTATGAAATGCAATTATAATTATCAAACACTGTTAAAAGCCTATCAATAAAACCTTCTATCCTTCCCTTTAGAAATTTAGCTGAGTGAAAGCGTGGTAGGTACGTGACACCAATGGATTATAAACCCCATCTTCTCATGCTGGAGAGACTAGACCCCAAAACACAGTGCATGCAATAGGATGATGTCTTACAATAGGTCCAAGATTTTCTAAAATTTTGTAATTATAACCAGCACTGTGACTTTCATTCTAATGTGACCAGGCAGACAAAAAAATGGGACAGGACTGTTGAACACCCTTAATGTCAGGTCTCACTTAAGAAATGGATCACCTGGTGCTTCTGGTTGATTTTCAAGGTGGTACCAAATCAAATAGATTTGGTAATCTGATTTGGGACTTCACAGGTGTGAATTGTTGCAGCAAGAATCACAGGAGAAAAGGACTATCAAAACTCTGGGGCTAATAATAAAGGGAGGGGGGGGCAGGGGGTAGGAGAGTGTGTGGAAACAAAAAAAAGAAAAAAGCATTACAACCTGTCTGCATGTTGTCAGTGTCATCTATGATGCTTGTTTTGTCTGTCACCTGTGATCTAAGGCCTGCAACAGAGCTCACTCACCCCAGAGGCAGATGGCCATACTTTCAAGAACTGGAAGAACATGGCTCTGGCTTGTTCTTCTGAAGATTTTTTTCCTATGTTTAAAATCCATTGTATTTAATAAAAAGCTGATGGCATGTCTGGATGTTGTTGGCAGTGGTCACATCTAGAGAGGGACAACCGGATCTGCTGTCACTGCCAGCCTGCAATTTGTTTCCTAAAGCCTTCATCAGCTGCAGGCTAGCCTAAGCCTCACTGGTGGCTGTATGACGTACAAGCAGTGCCACCAACTGCTCACATGTGCTGGGTTTGTCAGTCTTAGGGCTTGTTCTGCATTGGTCCTGCCTGCATTTGATGATGCTGATAGTTGAGACTGACTGGCCATCTGACCCATCAGTGTAAGTGTTCTGTACCAGAGTTGAGATACATTGGCAAGCCCAGGCATTCATTTTACTAAACACATTTAATTCTGAACATCTGACTAAGAAGGCTTCAGATCCTAACAACATTACTCTTGTAACTTTTTCCAGCCTTCAGGGAACTGAGAGGAGGTAATGGATTGGGGATGTCATGCTTACACATGGCTGCTAGCTGGACTAGGTTGGAATTTAGCTAGCCTGTGCTCTCTGTACACTCATGGTAACTGAATCTGGCTGATGTGGCTCAAAATATTTCTCAATCAGGCATTCCTATTCCATGTCTCAGTGTTCAAAAGGCTTCAAAGTGCATATTCTTTGCAAAATGTCCTGAAATCATTGCTGCACTATTTTTTATTTCTGGCTGCTTGGTCCCAAACAAGACCAAAGGAGACACCTGGTGCTTTTCTCACATCCTTCTACTGGTGCCAGGAAAAGGATCAATCAGATCTGCCACATCTCCTTACAAATCTCAGGAGGTACCCAGCCTCACCAACTCATACCCACTACTAAAAAGACAGTATGTTTTTAATCTATATACGTTCAAGTTATTTCAGTTAGCATAATTTTTCTCCTTACCACAGTTGTACCCTGGGGAGAAACTATGTCAAGTATGAACTTCTACAGCTGTAATGAAGATAATGGCAAAACTCCTCTTGTTCCTTTTATGGAACAAGGCAATGATTTTAGATGGAGCAGATTCAAATTCTGAAGTTTCTGCTATGTTGTATCTAGTGAATCAGTTCTCAGTCTCCCTTAAAAATATAGCAGGGCGCTCTTGTACGGTCAGGCTATATGTTTAACCTGGAAGTGTTGACAAAAAAACCTAGAGAAAAGCTTCTTATTTATGAGACGTGGGGGAAATGATTCAGAAAATAGAAAGTTACTTCTATGTAAGCTTTTCAAAAAAGGTTTCCCATTTGGAGGCAGAAAGTTTATAAAAGGTCATTCAGCTCTCCAGTGTTTAGCTGTAAAAACAGAAAAGTCAGTATAAACAACGCATTGCTTCTCTGAGGACTAAGTAATCAAGCAGAACAAGTCAATGGCTCTTCTGCTGAAGTGAGATGGACATCGTGAAAAGCCAAGAGCTAAGCCCCATCCCAGCTCAGAAGAGACAGCACTCATGAGAGATCAACAAAGTTCATGTCCCTGCTCCAGCTTGTTGGTCTCCTCCCTAGAGCACTGCCCAAGGATATGGATTCCGTGAATTCTCTACCACTTTCTTCTTAGATGTTAGAATTTTCTGTTGGGCTTTCATGTTGCAAAAGAGTCCTATACATACAACTGATGAGGGTCTTTTGTAGGTGGGTCTTGCTCTTTCTCTCCTTCTGAGATCTTTTAAAGGGGTTTTGGTTTTATCCCAGTGTGGAATAGCAACACATTTTTAATCTCAAAAATCTTTTGGGACAAAGAAACCATTTCCTGCCCAGCTCTACAATTAATCACAGCACATCCCTCTTACAGTGTGCTACAGATAAATAATTCATTACAGCTGCCTCTTCCCTCCACGCAGGCAGTTGTGATCATTTCTACAGGAAGAAGGAGAAAGTTAATTCTTTCTATGCCGGCCTCCAGAGAAGGATTTAGATCCTCTCACAAGGAGCTTTGATGAATTAATAAACCTCCTCAGTATTTACCACACTTGTCCAGAAACCGAGTTCAATTGCAGCTCCTTAATTTTCCAGATAACATCTTTAGAATTTGAGAAGACTTGCCTAACCAGTGCCTACAGTCAAACTGTGAACAATTATTCTTACTTTCATTAACAAGATGGGTCAGGATTTTGCTGCAGTATGAGCTATACAAATATCAGGATGAACCTTTACAGCCATTGCTACTGCAAGTTGGAGTCATGATTGCTGCTTTGACATTTGTGCCATTTTGACAATGCAGCCCTGATCCATGCTTTAAAAAAATTATTTGCTGGTGTCTGGTCAATTAGGGATTATAAAAAGATAGACAAGAGTGGAAGCAGTCTGTTAACACAGCTTGGATCCAAGGGAGCCAAAAGTAGAGTCAGTTTGGCAGGGAGGGGAGAGGAAGACAGCGCAGACCAGTGCGGTAGCATGAGCAGGGCAACCAGGGCAAAGTCCCATTGAAGCCATTAGCTCTCTTCTGGGAGCTCCCCCTTGCAAGCCCCTCTGATCTGAGATTTTGCTTAAAAGCCAAATCTGGTCCTATATAGCATAAGCTATGTGAGCTCTGTTGCTCTAAATCCACCACTTGAGAGAAACATGCTCCACATGCAGCTGAGACACTGCCAGGGTCCTTGGGGCATTGATGGCCTGACCAGCCTCACCTGGGACCCCCCTCACACCCTGCCCATCAGCCCAGGGGATCTATTTAAAGCTCAGCCCAGAGCAATTGCCCTGTTTGCCTAACCATGGTTCTTGCTTAGCTGGACCCTCACTCATGAGTTGATGTCCCTGACCTCATGGAGGTGTGTGATGCCTTGGGCTGAGAGCAGTAGGATGGGCTGTGGCTGTAGAAGCCCTGCCAGCCTGCTGAGCTTCCCTAATGAAAATTAAGTTAAAGCGGGGAAGAACAAGGTCCGACTTCAATATCTTAGCTATTTCAGAGCATGGGGAAAGCTTCCTCAGCAGCTGCTGTGAGTAACAGAGATATGCAAGAGCCTGGGGGCTGGCAATGCCTCCAGTGAGTAAAACAGTGCAGTTGGGATTTCTGCACAACTACTTTGATGCCTGCTCAGGGCAGCTGCAAGGACAACAGATGTGCTAAAACAGACTTGGCACCTCTGAAAATCTGACCCTGCTGAATAAAAGAAGGCAGGAAAGGAGGTGAGAAAGGGAGGAGAAAATGATTCATCTAATGGCTTTCATTCACAGCTTGAGATACCCTGTTTGCTTTCAGAAATGCTATTCTTGTGCCTCTTAAAACTCTACGAAAACTCTTTCTATCCTCATGTGAGTTGTTGGAAATGCATCAGCATTAATTGATTCATCAGTTACCTATGCAGTATCTTCCATAAGTGCAAAGTGGTTAGTGTTAATACTCTGACTACTGCATTTTTTCAGAAGCATGTTCCTAGAAATCATACCTTATCATGTTTACACAACTATTAGATCAAAATTTGTACCTGCCGGAGTATGCAAATAATTGCATGTTGCTGATAGTGTTCTCTTAATTTTATCATTATAAGATATGCATGAACTGCCAAAAAAAAATCTTCATTACTTTCTCTGTCATGGATGCTACCACAGGACATACATGCCAGCTTCCCAAGGAAGTGCACAGGAGCTGCAGAGGTGAAAGTCTGGCTTCAGGTTTGATTTCAGGTTCTCATATAAAATGGTACCTCCTTAGTAAACTCACAGGATTGTGTGTGTAACTGAAAAACATGCAGCTTGGCCCATACTTGGGCAATTTTGGCACCACTCCTCACACTGAAGAACAGTGGATTGCATGAAATAGCTGATAGGAAAAACACTTGCATTAAAGATATACTGAATGCCCTGTGAGATCCATTTGATCATGCTAGTCCAGATCCATCTGTTTCTGTTGCTCTGTGTGCTTTGCCAGACTGTTTAGTGTACAGAGAACCTCTGGCATGAAGTCATGCTAAAAACACCCTCCTGCTGCTGCCTGGCACTGGATGTGTTGGCAGGGAAGGATTTACTCAAGTCTTCCTTCATTGCAGAGATTCCCAGCAGCCATAATAGCTTTTTAAAGACACTGACAGGCAGCATAGTGCAAAGCAGCCCCCAGGATGCCCTAAGTTACACCAGAGGGGCCGCCTGGCCACAGGCCAGGTGAGGAGAAGGTGATTCAGGGCTGGTTTGTTTGCTGTCTCTTGCTACTGCTTGGCCTATTCTCAAACACCAGCCATACCACACAAGCAGTCTTCAGAGGTTTCACTCATCAGTGAAATTTCCACACAGTTTTCTTTCAGAGAGAACCATTCCTAATTGAATCTATGACTGGCAGCACTCCTGTGCCTTGAAAAGGCCTGGCTTCTTAGAGACCTGCTCCATGGAAATGGAAAACAGCGGTTTGGGCAGAGGACCCCTGTCATGTGCTGAGAAGGTGCTCTGCTGTATGGGCCCAGCCAGTTGTCTTGGGATGAAGAAAGGTCATACCGCAAAACAGAACAACTCTGCAGTGTCCTCTGTCACCTTCACAAACTTAAGAATTGCAAGCAACACCTAGCAGAACCAAAATTTGGAGACTCTCATTCAACTGTCTCCACTTTCTGGTGGTTTGTTTAATCTTATGTCCTGTCATACACTTGGCCAGCTAGACTGTAATTCGAATGGCCAGCAATAGTGGATGTGTTAAAAAGCTAACAGCTTAAAAAAATGCAGGAGACCAAAAGCCTTTCATTGCCATCTTCCAATTCTTCTTGTAAAAATATTCCTAACAATTATATCTGCAAAGGACTTATACTACACGTATAATATGCACATTTTATTAAATATTAACATGGAACAAAAGAATACAAGCTAAACATACATGTTAAAAGCTGTCTAAATAATATTAAGGGAACTAAAAAGAACAGTCTTTTTTTTTTCCTAGGCAGAAGATTTATCCTATTCAAATTCTATTCTAAATGGAGTGTATGTGTGTATGGCCTAGCCCTGTTTCCCCAGCAGACAGTGTAACCCTAGCAATTAATACCTTACCTGGTAAAGGCAGTCCATGTGGAGAGATGCGCTATGAGAAAACTACTCCATCTTTTGGGCATGCCTGTGTAAGGTGAGACTCTTATTAACAGGTAATGGTTCTACTAGATCCACTCTGGTTGACTTTCTGAAATGCAAAGCCCAAGGGACAAACTAGTTTTCCAGAGGTCCCTTCCAACCCTCACCATTCTTTGATTCTGTGTGATTCTGTAATTCTGCCTTTTGGTTTCCCTTGAAATCCTATCTGAAAGTGCATCCTTCCCTCAGCACTGAAATCAGGCGCTAGTACCTTGGGATCTGCTGTTAAGCTTTTAAAATCTGTGAAAACTGGGGAGCTTTCCATGGCATGGAGTAAGTATTACCAGAAAGTTTGTTAATTGTGTGACCAGCTGAAGAAATGATTCACATGCAGGCCCTGCAGGAAGCCAGGCTCACAAGACCGATGACTTTCTTCAAAAAGCCGGGGGAGGCAAGAGGAGTATCAAATAAAGGTAAAGGTGGTGATGGAGTCGGTTTCATTATTACTATCTATCATCACTGCAGGTCTCCCTGGAGGATTTCCTACAAGATACTCTGCTAAAGCAGTCATTTTAGTGGGAGCAGGGAGGAGGACTGGGAATGCAGAAAGAAAAACCACTGCTCTGACCTGCCCCAGAGAAGGGAGCTTAAGCATCTGTGTCCTGCCACACACTGGAGGCATGGGCTGAGCATCATTCAGTTTTCATCCTGTTTTGGCTAATTGTTTGGATTTTCATAGATTTCTGCTGGTGTGTGTTTGTTGATACTTGCTGGATTATTTCCCGATTTCTGTTCCCTGACTTAGTTTGTATCATCCACCTTCATTTCTGGAGATGAGCTCTTTGTATTGAACCGAGCTCTACAGAGAAACCTTCCTCTTTAATTGGTGCTAATATTGTGGATTTGGCCTAGCTCACACCTAGTTCAAGCTCAGCCTTATCAGGGCAACTTCTGCACTGTCTTGTGGTTTTAGCCTTCTAAATACTGTTGGTGGTGAAAGGACTCAAATAGGACACACCATCTTAATTTAGACTGTTATAATCTTCTAATACAAAGCCACACAACTACTCAAGACTGCTCGGAGTTTCTATAATTCAGTGCTATCCAACTTATAACTGTAACTAGAAATGCAGCTTTCAACAGCATTTAAAAATAATCAGTCCTCTTCCACATTACTGTTTTCAGGCCTCGGTCCATTGTTCCAATGTATTTACTGGCTCTTCTGCTTTTGCCCTAATATCATGCTTTGCTACCGTGTGAAGAATATTTTTAGTAATGACACTTTGTGATTCAATAGTAAGCGTCACCAGGACTTCCACATACTTCGCAAACTTTAATACATTTCTGTATTTGTTCTATATCTTCTAGTACTTGTAAGATCTTAGAAGACTGAAATATCATTGTGTTGCCTGTCCTTCACAGTAGAGTAAGTCTATTTGATAAAATGAGATAATCTTAATTCTCACTAAAGTGTGGCTAGATAAATGAGGACCAAGAGGCACGCAGAATAATGGACCACATCCACTATGCTCTCTGCAATCTACATATTTGATGTATAACTTAATTTTACGGCTTTTTCCCAAACTTTAGATAGTCTTAATATTATGGAATCAAGATTAAGAAATTAGTGCTTGTTTAAAGGCAAGGTGTACACCTCAAAATGCAGAGTTTGTCTTATGGAATCTTAATGTGAGATGAAGAAAAGGCAGCTGTACCCTTTACTGAGTCCCTTTAGTTATAACTTACTGTCCCCAAGACACTTCAGGAAGCATTTTGGTACCAGGACGTGGAGAAGGACATATCCAGTATGCTCAGTAAAGAAAGCACCTAAGCTTCTCAGAACAACCTTGTGTCAGATTCAGATCATTTAATGCCCACCTTGTCTCCCTTCCTCTGTGATTTGTGTTTTAAAGGTCAAACAATTAATGGCCCAAGGGGTACACTGTTCTGACCTGTCCAGGGGAGCGGTGTGTTCCAAAGCTGTGCAGCTAGAAGCAGCTCTTTCGTTCATGTTTGTATCAGGGAAGAGTTCTGTCTCACCATCAGCGTGGCAATTTCAGGTGCTTAGAGGCTGGCCTTTTTTCTGCTTTCAGCCTCTAAACCATATTTAGCCGTTTGTGTTAGCTTCAGAGAACTAATGAGATAAAACCCACGCGTGTGTCAGAACTCCGCACAGATGAGCGGCAGGGGAATGAAGGCTTGAGTCACCTTGCTGGGGAGACCCTAGAGCTGGTGACAGCATTCCAATCGCTCTTTCTACACTGAATTAAAAAAACCAAACACACCCCCTCAACAACCCACGAAGAACCCTGTTGGGACTCTTCCATAAGAAAGGAATGTAAAATAGTCTAACTTGTGTCTTTCAGCTCCTTAAGATACTGCCTCGCCACGACACGTGGGGTAGGCTGAGCTGCCCTTCCATCCCAGTAGAGCCTCCCTGTGACTGGGGACTCAGCCGCAGCAGCCGCGATGTTCCATCCCGACGCTGCCCTGCCGGCCCAGCGCAGCCTTGCCCGGGGTGCTCCCCGCGGGGCCACCGCGCGGGTTGCACACGCCTCACCCACCAGCAAGCAAGAGCTGCAAAACGCCAGCAATGCTCCCTCCGCGCGCTCGCATTTCATTTTGCTACCAGAGTAACGCTGAAGCGCCCGCGGCACCTCGGGGCCAGCCGCCTCTGCACGGCAGAAGGCTCCGGCGGCGAGCGCCAGGGCTGGCCGTGCCCGGGCCGCCGGCCGTGCCCTGCGCTGCCAGCGCATCAGCCCCGGCTTCTTCCCGCTACTGGCAGCCCCCGGTTCTGCTTTCGGTGCCCGCGCACTCCCCAGTGCGGAGAGTTGCTGCGCCGTGGCGAAGCGCGTGGTTCCGCCCCGCTGGGGCTCCCAGGGGACGCGAGTCCAGAGGGACGGCTCCTCAGACCGGACCGAGGCGGGTGACAGCAGCTCCCCAGCGCCCGGTTATCCGCAGGCGCCGCTCGGTCGCCCTCCCGGACCCGCTGAGCGCCGCCAGCGAGCAGGGCCCCGCGCCGCGCGCGTGCCAGCGCCGGGCCGCGCTCCCCGCCCCGCGTGCCGCCGGCGGGCGCAGGGGGCCGCGTGCGGGGCCCCGCCCCGGGCGGCGGGGGCGGGGCAGGCCCCGGATGCAGTTGCTGCCCCGGCGGCGCGGCGCCCAGTTCCTGTGCGTGCCCTCGGCCTGCCTGTCGCCCACCCTGCGCGACATGTCGCTGGTGGCGGAGGCCTTCGTGACTCAGCTGGCCGGTGAGGGGCGGGGGCGGGCGGGCGGCGGCCCGGAGAGCCGCGGGCGGCCGGGCCCAGCTTCGCGTCAGGCGCCGCGCTCCGGGTGGCGGCCTGAGGGTGGCGGCGGGGCAGGAGCCGCCCGGGTCCCCTGGGTGACCCCTCAGGACGGGGCTGGGGCGCCGTGGGAGCGAGCCGGCCACTCGTGCCGGGAGGGCGGCTGCGTAGGGCCAGCGGCAGACCGGGGCTCCGGGTGCCGTACGAGGCTCGGTGCCGGGTGCCTGTCCCCTCGCTGGGCCCCGAGGGCGGTTCGCGCTGCGCGACTCCCCGCGGAGCACAGGTTCACCCGGCCCCCTCCTTTATGGGGTCCCTAGCCCCTAGCTGGGCCAGAGCGCCTGTTTACTTTGATTTAATAACTTTTCTGTGTTTAAAGCAATTAACTTTTCCTCAGTCGTCCAAAAAACTGCGTCGTATTTGTAACTTCAGCAGCTGGAGCCGAGTCCCGCGCTGTGGGAGCGCTCGGCGGGTGCCGGCCTCTCCCGCTCCCCGCGGGTGCCTGTGGCGTTTCCTCTGTTGCTCTTGGGAGGCTCAGAAATGTAACGGCACCTTCGCTACTTGTTAGTGCTCTTGTGGTTTGCTGCAGCCGGGCCGTTTAAACTGCACGTGAGCCTTGTCATAAAAGAGAAATGTGTGTCACAGTGGAGTTATTTAGTAAAAAATTACGTTGATCTGCTCTGAAGCAAAAAAACCCCAACCAACTCTTGCACCTCAGGTAATTCGTTGCTAGGAAGTTCAAAATACATTTAGTGTTCTGCCTCCTGAAAATCAGTGTGTTGCCCAGTTTCCCCTTACTTGTTATTTTTTGTTACAGTTTTCTTGCTGCTCCACAAGCTCACAAGCCAGAAATACTGCAAGGAAATAGCATTCTTGACTGTTAAGGAGGAAGGTGGTGTTTTGTCTCAGAAGCTGGGCCTTCTGCCATTTGGTAGAGGCCCCAGCATAACAATCTGAGTTGGAATCTCTATGGTGAATGTACAGTTTCCAGAATAGGCTTGCCCCTGCCTGGTGGGCTAACTGAAGGTGTTGGATCTTGAATCTGTGTGTGTAGAGGTACCCATAGTCAAGCTTGAAAGTTGTGCTGGGCTCTTGGGTTGGCGTTCATTAATTCATAGATGTTAGCACAAGTGGTGCTTACATTCTGAGGGCCAGAGCCCTGGATCCTCAGGATGTGGAGAATACAGTCATGATCAGCATTGTTTTAGTGCCATTTACTAGCCTTTAGTATATTTTACTTACTTGGTGGAACACAAGGATAATGACATATGTGAGTAGGTGTTGATTCTGCTGTGTTCCTCTGCTCTGTGACCTTTATGAATATTCTAGAGTGACAGCTTGCTGATACTTACTTTCTTCTGGAATTACAAATACAAACTCAAAACTCTACTGTATGTAGGCATCTCATTGTGTTCTTATTGAAAGTGCTGGTTTTTTCCGCAACAACTTCCTGCTAAACGAGCAGATTGTTGTGGAATACAGCAATGTCAGATCCAAATTAAGTATAGTGTAAGGAAAAGGCATATTTGAAAAAATGGAAACAAGAAGAAAAAGTTCTGCAACAACTGGCTCTTTCCCTCCTTGCTGAAGCATTCTTCCTCTGTTCCTGGAGAGATTCTTGCCTCCCCTTCAGGGTAGTTGCATGCTGCTTATAATACTCAGACTAATGTGTTAAAAATTGTACTATTAAGGTGGTGCTTTCGGGGCATCAGAGCTGCTCAAGTACTTCTGGATCCTTCTGCAATTTAATAAGCTTAAAACAGTAGCACTGCATCTTTTACCTGTCAGTCACAGGTTAAGTGATGCTCATTTTCTTTCTATAGGTAAAGTAATATGTAGGCATCTAACAGAAAAATACTGTCAATACTCCTTTATTTTTTGCAGAGCAGGAATGCTTGGTCCTTATTTTATTAATCTTGTACTTCTGCTGGATATGCAGCTATTTACTGTAACTCAAGGTGCAGTACAAATCCTTGTTGCAGACCTGTCCACTGAATCGTTCTTTAAAACAAAATTATGACATATTGCCTTTGCTTTGCAAAAGCGAATCAGTGGCAAAAGCAGTTATCTCCCTTGAAAAGAAAAAATACCTTTGCCAGTGAGTTGTGGCCTTCTTGGCTCGTCTGTACTATGTACCAGTCCCTGACTGGAACTAAATGACTGCAGAATCACTCACTCTGTGGATATGGAAGTTTTTTTCTAGTGGAAAAAAGAAAAAATTTATCTGGGATCTTGGCCAATACCCACCACGCTTCTGGATTTCCTGAGACATTGCACAAACACAGAGAACACTTATTCTGGTACCAAGAAGATATAAATATCCTGCAAATGTAAGAATATTTGTGAGAAAGACAAATGGTGTATCTGTGAGGAAAAAAATACCACTTAACAATGACACTTGTTTTAATAGCGTCTTGTCCCCATATCTGTGGTTGTGAATACTGCCTTTCTTTTATGTAGATATGGAAATGTAAGAATGATAAGAATGATTGAGGATTTTTTCTGTGTCCATAAAAATAAAATTTGACTGGCTTGCCATCAAGGATCCTGTTCATGAGGATGGTCGCTTTGTCGTGGCAGTTGCAATGAATTACCACTGCTCCAACATGTCATAGCCATAAAGCAAGGCTCTTTGCATGCCAGTGTTTAAAGACAATCATCCCAGCATAGGTTGTTTTCTAGAAATGTTTTAAAAGCTTAAGGGAGGGTTTTACTAGAGAAGAGGATCATAACTTTCTTCTACACACTGACTTGCTTGTGTATGTGTTAGAAAACTTCTTTTCTGCACCTTATGCATTCACTTCTGATGTCCCTATTCTAAGGTTTGTCTTGACACAGACTGAAACACAGAAAATACCATCTGAACATACGAAAATTTTTTTTACTGTGAGGATGTTTTAATACTGGAGTAGGTTGCTCAAAGCAATTGTAGAGTCTCCCTCCTTGGAGATGATCAGTACCAAACTGGAGATGGGCCTGGGCAACCTGCTGCAGCTGACCCTGGACCTCCAGAAGTGCCTTCCAACCTCAGCTGTTCTGTGGGAGCACCAGTTGCTCAGCCTGCTTGCACTGCTGCAGTAGTTCTGCACCCTCTGTGTAACACACGTTCACCTGAACATGCTGAGCACAGCCTGCTGCTGTAATGAATTAATGATTAAGTACAAAATGATGACTAAATCACATCTGTAGAGTAAACCACTTGCTTTAGTGCCATTCAACTTTTGCCTATTCAGAAATATAAAGAGGTTGATGCTGTGTCTCAAGGTATAATAAACAAATATTTCCATGGCTTCATGAATTGCAAGGATGTTGTCACATTTTAAAGCATCTGTTTCTGAACTGCAGAAAATATTAATTGGATAATATGGTAGAGAATTTGTTTAGAGTAGCTCGGCATCAATCATGTATTAACGGGATAGGAAATGAGTGTTTATACTGTAAGAAGAATTAGAGTGCCAGCTTTCAAGTGGTCCAGAACATTAATCTTCCTAACTCTAGTAGTTTTGAGAAGCTGACTGCTCAAATAATCTGTAAAAGATTGTTGAAAAGATGTTTAATTGATCACTAAATTACTCAATATGCTTATCCATACCCCAGCCCCACCCCCCAGTTTTAGATCAGTGATCAAAAGAGAGAAAATAATGTCCTTGTTTGTCCTTTGATCTCTGGAAAATTACTTCTGTTTATTGCTGTTGAGTTACGTCCAAAGGTCTTAGGCTAGTTTTAATACTAAGGGAAATGAATGCAGTTTGAAAAACAGATGCCCTTCTGCCTTTAGATATTTTACATTCTTAGTGAGTCTACCTCCAGTGTGACATGCCAGAGCACAAATAAATCTCCGATGTGCATGTTTAATGTATTGAGACAAGCTGCAGTTTGGCTGAGAACAAATACATTGGGAATGAAACCTGACCACCTGAATTGTTCCTGCACATAAAGACATAAAATTTAAATGGAGTATGCATTTTGTGCATCAAAATGTGCATAGGTAAATGTTAACATTTCCTGCATGTGTAAGGTGAAAAAACATAGTTATTCTTGCTTAATAACAGGTTGCCTGCAGCACAGATTGTTTAAGGCTTCTGCAGAGGTGCTTGTAGTCAGAACCAGGCGATTCGAAAATACAAAATTTGTCAGGCTGTATGATTTTATCTTACAGTGTTCTTTTACCTGTGCTTTTTTTTTTTTTGGTAATGAAACTAAAAGGAATCCCTTTAACTCTTGTTCAGTTCCAATAAAGAAGTCTCTTACACTGCTCTTGCCAATTTATGCTCAGACACGTACGTTTTATGGCTTGATTTGAACCAGTCCTTTGAGTGGGTTGCCTATCTAGTCTTTTTTTAGGTTGGGGGAAAAGTTACTTTCACAATTATTATAGTACAGTACACAATTCATTTTGAGATACTGTTATTTTTTGTTTTTAAGAAGCGATACAATTGCAGTTTATAGTAAGAGTATGCTTCTGTAGTTGTTTCTGGCTCCATTAAAACTAAGCAGTCTTTCTCTAATCAGCATTTTATTGTTACATGTTTTCTGCTAAAGTACTGTTGTCTTTTCTCATGCCAGAAATGAGATTGCTCTAGAAATAACAGTAACAAAGTTAGTAAATGAAAAGTAACACTTATTTTGCTATTGTCCAGTTTGATTTGCAAGTGAGCTTTCATCCGTTGTAGAATGCTTCAAATATGAGTGCTGCTTAGGAGCCTAACTGTTCAGCTCACAAGAGGTCATAGAAGAATGACTTTGGAGAGAGACCAGTTTCTTGTCTTTCTCACTCCTTTTTTCTCTCTGGTCCTTGAATGTTCTATTCTCTGACTGTCCTCAGGCACTAACGTGGTCGCTTCCTGTAGGTTTGTGCCCTATGAGCCACTCCCTTTTCAAAACAAGAATTGAGTGAAAGAGCTTGGTTGCTGTCCTTTCCTCTAGGTGAACGGGTGTCCAATGTTGCTACGCTGCTGGGCATTTTCAGCTCTTTCTTGAAAGTGAGTGAGAAACTGCAGATGCATGCAAGTCATGGAGAGGACAGGGAGAAAGTCCGCACCAGGTTCTGAAATTTTTATTATTATTATTCTTTTTAAATTCTGCTCTTTAGTTATTGAGAAGGCGACATAGATGGCACACAAATGTGGATTTTTTAATACAAAATGGAAGAATTTACATGTAGTAGTAAAACCTATGAAATGCGTAGGAAGGATTGGAAACATCAAAGGAAAAAATTACAATGGTGCTCCAAAGAAAGAGGAAAAATTGATACCAGTCTCATTTGTGGGGGAAAAAGCCCAACCAAAAAAATGGAATGTGTATGCTGAATTGGAAAGAAAAAATGCTGAGAGATGGGAATTTTTAACAGTTCTGCCTTCTAGCTGTTGTATAATAAAATTGAAGCCAATGTCATGCTTGCATCCCTAGCAAGAACTTTCCAAGTCCAACTGCATGTTTTTTGGTTTTTTTTTTTTTTTTTTTTTTTTGGGGGGTGGCATTTGCATTTGAATACCATATTGGAGAAACTCTGGAGGCATTGGGTGTGTTCACTGAAAGCCTTGGAAAAGAAATGAGGAAGGCTGTGAGGATATGATTAAAAGAACAGGATAACATTTTCAGATTTTGAAGTAGGGAGTCTGCAGTGTTTCCCAGAGGTGAGGAAGAGCCTGAGAGGTGCTACTGCAAAGACCATTGTCTGTTTTGGGATGACTTAAAGACTGTGAGCCCTAAAGCACCATCTTTCCCCTTGCTAGTGGCAGCGCTTGGCTGGCTGACTGCATCAATGCTCTGTTTTTACCCTGCAGAGCTCTTCTGCCTAGAGGTCTCAGCTCTTCTTGCCCCTTTTCAGGACTCTGGCAGAGTCTTATTTTGTCATCACTTGTAACTCCTGGTACCACTGTGCTCAGGGCTGTGGGCAAGACAGGAAAGGGACAATGCAGGGGAGCCTTACTGAAAGCCCAGAGGGACTAGGGCTGGGTGAGCAGGAATTCTGTGTGTGGGGAGCAGCTTTTGGAGCACCTGTGGGATATTGAGGTCCTGTCTGGCTGGACAGATGTGTAGGATTTCTGTTGTGGATCAGGGCAGGGGTGCTGTGGATGAGAAAGCAGGGAGCTCCGGGCATTTTGCAGAAGTGGTGTTCAGACTGCCTGCCAAATATCTGTAGGGGAGGAGGAGTTCAGACTACCACAGAGAAGAGGGGATCTCAATCTAAGAGAGCTTTCAAAGGACTGATTTAAAGTGTACAAGTGTAGATAACATGGCTAAGAAACATCCCAGTTCAGTAAGGCACTTAAGGCATTCATGAGTACCATACCTCCACTGTCCTACTCTTCACAGCTGCTGTGCTTAAAGTTTCACTTCTTGAGTCAGGGCCAAAGAGGGGCAAGGGACTTAAGTAGCACAAAGGGAAGGTATTGATTTAGAGATCTATAAAAAGGTATGATTAAGAATTACAGAGCTTCTTTGAGATGGAGTATTTATGCTGAATATCAGGAATAAGTAAAATAGCTCCATCTTGTCAGGACTTTATAAATAAATGTTTTGAGATCATTTAGCTGGCACACTCTCTTGTTTTTTCTGAATAAATCCAGATGTTGATTTAGGAGCAACTTCTATTTATGGATTTAATTTTGTTGAGATTTTTTGGCCGCCTCTGCTGGTGGGAGGTGTGATTGTGCAAGTGGGGAGATGCTGAGTGATCTCTCTCCTGTGGCCTCCCCTAGCAATGAGTGCTGAGCATCCTGGATGATTGAACTGCAGATGTGTATGCTCTGGAAAGTCAACTCAAAGATAGTAACAGAATTGGACTAATGCTTAAATACATGCAATTAATAGCTTTCTTGGAGGGTGAAGAAGCAGATTGTGTCATGCTAAATGGCTGCTGCAGTAATGTCACACGCTGACTGTCTTAGTGGTGCAGCCACAGGAAACTCAAGTTTGAGAATTGTTGCTGAGATTGAGTCTTTATGATGACAATCTGCTTGATCAATAATTACTGAACAGTCATGATTTACGTGAATTGTAATAGCTCTGTGTAGGAGGCCTGGGATGGATTTAAGCAAATGGTGTAATTATTTGATACATGATTTAATGCATACGGTTTAACTTGTGTGAAAGTCGGTTTTCATTTGGCAAGGCACTATGAAACACTTTTTAGTCCTTTGTCAGCAGAGCCAGGGAGTTGCTGATGTTTTCGTTTTTTCTTGGCCCTTGTTAGTTTACAGGATCAGACCAATTACATGAAATTGATCTGTATTCAGTGTGGGTGGGTTGGACTGGTGGTGGGTCTTAAGGAAGCTAATTCACAACTTTCTCATACTTCCTTTATTGATCACTGTTAATGTATGAGATACATATTTTCAACTGCTTTGGTTCCAAAGTGGCCACAGCTTCACTGTATTAATCAAAATATACCCCTCCACTTATTTTCTGTAATAACGGTATAGAAACACATAAATTCTTGGCCTTTTCTTTTAAAGTAATATATTACTACTTGAAAATATGACCAATTTGTATTATGAAAAGAGAATGAAGTGATTGTCTGCTTCTTTTTGATGCATCTTAATGTCAAGTGGTGAATAATCCTCTTTCCTTCTGGAGTCTGTGCGATAGCGTTCTGTGTGGCTTTCTTTGGGTTACTACATCTAGAACATAGTGAGTAGCCGGTCACCCCCATAGCACCAGTCTTGGGAAACCAGAAAAGGTAACTGTGTTCCTGCTGACGGTTATGATGTTTGCTGTGTAATGTTTGGAGACTGGTGTGTAATGTTGGATGTGAATGTTGCCCAGATGTAAGACTAAATTTCTTTTTAGTGTTTACTCTTGTGAGAAAGCAGTTTTGAGGTATCTCATTATAATTTAATCAAATTTGTACCTGGGGAGAGGCTAAAGGAAACTGGAAATAATGTGTAAGTTAATCTCTCCAGCTGTAATATTGCAATACTGTGATTCAAATTAATGCCAACTTTTTTTGGTGTTTAATAGAGGATATCTTGCCTCTTGGCTCTTTTAACAGGCCTTGTAGTGCTGTGTGAACCAAACTGGTAAATACAGATGTTTTAGCTTTCCTCCTTTTTATGCAAGTTTTATATAAAAGTGTTTAAGAGGAATATATCAGAAAGAAAACTGATCCATGCAAATGTGGTGACTTTAGAGAAGTAGTCTTTATTTCTATACAACCCATAAACTTCTTAACATTGCAGGAAATTACTCTGAGAAGATCAGATGTTCACTAGCTAGATCCTAGGCTCATCTATGCAACAGCACACAGTGAACTGCATGGAAGAGGTTGTTAGTTGACTGAGTACTGTGTTCACAGAAGCAGGAAGAAGACACAAAAGGAAAATTGCTAGCATACTGAGAATTAAGTAAATTTTAGTTTATAGGAGATTCGGGGCAGAAATTGTCTTGATTTAATTCTCACTGTATAGTTTTTCACTATTTGAGAAATAATCAACAGGATAGTAATATTGAGTCTTAATGCAGTAGTCTTGATTTTTATTAGGTATAGGCTAGTTTTATAACAGGAAACTATTGCGATCTGCATTGTCTTTCAGAAATGTTCTTGCCCCACCAAAATTCTATGGTATTGCTAATAGCTTGCAACAACCTAATTTCAAGTTGAATTTTTCCTACAAAAACTTTTAGCCTGTTGATAACTTAATTTCCTGTGCAGGAGGGAACATCTTGATGCCTGGATCCAGAGGTCTGTGGTGTTTGCTGTGGCTGATATTCAAGAATGCTGTAGCTTGACAACAAACAGACTAGCAGGGCAAATCACACTGCATACCCTTCCACTTGAAACTGGCTATTCATACTAGACTGCTGAAATGGCGGTGTTGTTGTTTAGCATATTACATGATTTAACATGCAGAGTATTTTGTGGCTTCTCATTTCCATAGAGTCTCATTTTTTGAAGTAACAGAATTAAAGGCATAACTGTAAACCATCATTTCATTACATCTCTTTCATCATTGTGAAGGTGGATGAAAATGTCTGTTTCCCCCGTCTGTCCAGGCAGCACTGACACAGGATGAATAGTTTCCCAGTAGAGTGTAGGAGTTGAAACTGAGTTGTGTACATGTATAAAGAGACTCTGAACAGCCTGGACAAGGAATTGGTGGGGCTGGGGCACTGTAGAGCATCTTGGGAATGTGGTACTTCCTCTTGCATAGACTTCACTGGGGGAGTGCTATTGCAGCCTCTCATTCTTTGGATTAAAATTCAGCACTGTACAAGTACAGTATGTCCTGTTTTGAGAGCATTAGTTGGAGCTGAGATGTGCACAGGCCTCAGGTAAGCTCCTGATCCCCTGCTGGTAGTGGGGTCCAGTGCTCTTGAGTATCTCTTCTTACAGCATATGTGCGTTCTTCTCTCTTGCTGTCCCAAAAGCATTTGGGTGGATAAAGTCTTAATATTGAAATCACAGTCTGAAACATCTGGAAACGTTGAAATCAAAATGCTAGTTGAGTATCTGTTTCTGGCCTTAATGTTGCTCAAGTAAAACATTTCACCACAAAATCTGAAGAATGCATCTAATGCAATACATTTTTAGTGGCAAAGAATTTTATGTGACTGTCATGACTTATTGTGTGTTTTGGAAGTTTTTTACTGAGAGCAGAGATTACATATTTTCTAAGTCATTCTCTGACGTGACAGGTGAAGATTCTAGTAATCTAATAGTTTTAATGTTTTAATGGATAGTTGCAAACCCAAGTAATTAAAATTCCGCTGGGAACATGCAACACAGTTCACAGAATTTTCTTCTCGAAGTCTAATTTGACACCTGAGAACCCTGTTAACACTTTGAAATCACATTTTCTATGCTAAACTGTTAATAAATGAAACTTTGACTAACAAACACCTTGAGCTTAGTGAAATTTTCATGCATTTTTAGTCATCCACAAAACCAAATAAGATTTTATGTAGGTGATTTACTTGCTATTTTACTTCTCTGGTTGTTGTGATATGCTGCATCTGCTGAACTCTCAGCTCCTAGGATAACAAGGCTTGCAAAGTAATGCTTTCTGTGTCCATCTCACTCTAATTTTCACTTCCCAGTAATTTTTGAACTCAAACTCACTTCAGACAAATGCTACAGGGAGGACTGATCCTGCAGATGGTTGTTTCCTATACCTGGCTTTAAAGCAAGCAGTTTGGTAGAGGGGAGGCAGGGAGAGACAATAGTATGAGGTTTGCTTGTCCTGAACAAACAGCAGACCATCTACATGAAAGACTAAAATTTGAATTCGTTAAGCATGGGAAAAGTTTCAGTAGGGTGGGAAAACAACTTTTACTAAAGACTGCACGCCTGAGAGACAGACCCATTGAAAACCACACAATAGTAATTCCTCTGATTATGAAGGCAGAAGGAAGAACCAAATAGTTCCTAATTCTGAAGATATGTGGAGAAGCTCTTCCTGTAAGGCATACTTCCAGGCAGTTATTTAATCCTGTGAGCAGCTAATGATAAAAATGTCTGTTGCGTAGGTTCTAACACATAAATGTGATTCTGTGTTGAAAGCTTCTGAAACTGAGTTGACATCACATTTGTTAATTTTCTCTTTATATACCTAGTGCCACAGTAGCTGTGGTTAGCAGGGAAACTAACATCTACAGACCGGAAGATTATAGTTGCCAAAGGATAAACTGGATTTGACTTCATTAGTGCACAAATGATAAGTTTGTGAGGAGTTATTATAGCATTAATCAACTTGATGGATTGGAAATATGACAGAACTGAAGCAGTGTGTAATATTAGTGCCTATTATTCTACAAATTATGTCTTCACCTACATTCATAAGGCAAGAGTCATTGCCGTACATTAAAGATGTTACACACTTTCTCCTCTCGTGGAGGCGTGTGACAGCCCTTCAGCAATTCCTCCTCTTCTCTTCCTCCAACACGGTTCTGATCTCCCTTAGCTGCATCTTTTCACCTTATAGCTAATTGAAGGTGGCTTGGTAGCTGATACATGAGCTTAGCTTGCACTTTACAAACCTGGACCTCTCAGGTAGCAGTGTGTATTTAAACTTCTTGCTCCATCAGAAAAAAATATTTAATACTCTAAACACCTTGGAAGAAAGAGTGAGTAGAAATTGGAAGATATGAGATAGATAGCGAATGAGTGTTTAATTCTTTGATTTTCAGAGGATTACACAGGCTTTGTGTATTTACCTCTGGTGCGGCTGAACGTGATTGGCTGCGTGCAATTCTGAATGCATGCTGCAGAATATTTGTTTTCTGGGATATGAGTAATAATAAGTGAATCTTAACATGAAGTTGATTGTTTTAAAATCCAGTCCATACAGTGACAGCAAAATCAATTGTCTGGTCTGTGTGAAAAGGACTGGAGGCTTCAGTTCAAGCTCATGAGCATGTGTCCACCTTGTCAGCATAGTCGGAATTGTGACCTCCCTCTGGAGACTTGTCAGGTGCCAAGTGCAGGGGCTATTATTCATTCATTTTCTTGGAACTGCTGAAATTCAGAGTTTAAGGTATACTGATAACGAAGGCTGAGATTTTCATATGGCTGTTTGACAAGTAAATGTAAAGATGACAAAAGACATATATTAGTACACAACTAAACTGCGAATGAGTGAATGCAAAGATTTTAAACTACCCTTGTCCTTTCCATCCCTCAATTTGGGCATGTGCTTTTGTGTACTAAGACTGTGTGATAAAGACTTAATATCATGACTAATGAAATTAGGATCAGCAGATAATAGTTCATGAATATCTGTATGTGATCAGTGGAATGTGGAAGGAAAATATAAGCTGATAAGGGCAAACAAGTTACAAAAAACCACTCTACTCGTGTTTTAGTTTATGGCATGGATATGGCATGCCTTACCAGCGGTGTAGTTTTGGGTTCTATGTGCCGAGAAGCTGTTACATATATACGTATATCTCTATGGCTGCATATAGCTTAGTGCCAGGATCAGACTGGAATTACTAGTGTTTGAATTTCTTGAAATACACCAAGCATTTTGTTGGAAGATGAAAAGTTCACTTCATTTTTGTGGGCCTGAAATATTTCAGCCATGTTCTTATGTAAAAATAGGCCATTTCCAGTTGGGCTGGAATTCAAGAATGCAATATAAATCTGACATTTCAGTCTGAAGAGGCTCAGGCAAAAATTTTCAGTAGAAATGGGCCCATGCAATTTGAAGTTCTGTGTACCGTTCTGGACATGTGAAAAGGATGTTTTCACTGGTTGGCTGGAGTATTTGAGATCAGTGTGCCTTTGTGACTTAGTTACTTCTGTAAGTATCTCAGTCTAGCACTGATAGTTTACTGAAGTATAATAATAACATTCTTAATTTTCTCATTCCATTTGCTCTTCCAAGACTTCGGTGGACCTGAAGAAATGTATGTTAGATAAATTATTTTAAACAGTTAAGACTGTAATACCACAGACACTATCTTGGTCTCTTTTTATTTAAAGAAGTAAATGTACTTCCACCTCAAAAATTTTTACTCCAGGGCAAAACTTTAATGGAGGTGTGTAAAACCAATAACTGCTACAATAAAACATAAAACATTTTTTCATGACACTTAAATGTGATTAGTTGCTTTCTCATGCCCATACTAGTATAGCTTTTGTAGGCGCTCTGCCTTAATGTTAGAGGCCGTGACCTTTGCAAAACTGTGTACAGTGTTAGAAGCTTTACAGTTCTATGTGACTTCCATAGAAGTTAATACTTCATGAGTATCCAAAAAGGATGATAGACATTTGTACTTTCTTTCCCTTCGAGTTCTGAGGGCAAAGGCACAAAGAATGACCTTACGGAAGCCAGTGACATCTTTCTGTTTGAACCGCACAGTTATTTATAGACATTATTGCTTAAAAACATTAAAGTTATGAGGGCATTAATTTTGTTTACAAATACCTAGTTTGGGTAGAATGCAAGTTTTGAATTGGTATTTTAAAATAGATTTTTTAATCAGACATTCACAAGGAATGTAAGGGAGATGAAACAATGTGGTGACCTGTTATCTTAATGTTACCATTAACAGTAAATCAGTACTGATCACTGTTTTTGCGTTCCCATAAATTCAAGTGGTGTATGACTGATTAAGCGCAACGGTTCTTAATGGAAGATGTGATTGTCTTTTATTTTCTTGCCTTTTTTTTTAACAACTGTTTAACTGTTTTGAACAACTGATGATGCAGTTTTGTTAATACATATTGACATTCCCATTTTAGGGTTGACCAGTACATCATTTAAAGCAATAAGTAGTCCCAGTTGTCCTGGTGGATAGGTTTCTGATGTGCCCAAGCACCTGACTTTGTGGTATTGTATAGGACCAGTGACTTTCATTTCCCCAAAGCATTGCTCACACTTGGTTTGGAGGTTTGTGCCTATCTCCTCTGTGTGTTGTTCTGTTCTTTCCAGAATTCTTTGTTTAGTACCTTAATAAATAGTTGATCTTGAGAGTGGCCAGAATTGTGATGGGGATGTGCACAAGGATGTTTTTATGGTGGAGGTAAAATAGCTGCTTCAGCTGCTTGAGAATTAACAGGGCCTTCTGTAACGTAGCTTGAATTTTAGCTTTTCTTGCAACATTACATTTTGGGACTTAGTTTTCTGCTCTGTGTTGTCCCCCTGTGAGCAGGAGAGAGGTATGGGAGAAGACAGTGGCAATGGGGTGATTTTAGGACAGGTTAAATCTTGCATCAGCATCGTTGCAGTTTGTGTTCCTGCTCTAGGTAACGTTTGTGTTCAGTTAGCATCTGCAAGCACATTGTTGTTTGGCTTGCTTAATTATTTCCTCTTCTTTCCACAGCCACAGAGCCTTGGCCTGAAAATGCTGCATTGTATCAGCAACTGAAGGGTGGGTACACTGTTTGTTGCAATTAATAATTACTTTATTTTTAGAAAACGCATTAAATATGCACTAAGATAATTAACGGCAAGGAAGCACAGAAACTGTTAAAAGACTCCTTTGTGTTGTTTGTCTGGTCAGAGGTTTTAGCTACGCTTGCATCTGCCAATATAAACCAGCTATTCATGGCCTATAAGGTCCTTGGTTTATTATTGACTCATTATATTGGCTGCTGTAGGCAGTGTAAAATGATGTGGTTGCAGGCACAGTTGGCAGATTTACTGCACCAATAGCTGAGGCAGCAGATTTTTGAAGTCTTGTGGTAAAGTGGGCTCTCGGTAAAAAGGAACTGTTAAAATGTATAGGCTAGGATGGTTCAGGCTCCCTTTAGCAGCTCTTCATATATCATCAGATCACATTATGGCCCCCATTTGGGGCTCAGCAGCCTGCTACAGTTGTCAGAAGACTGCAAAGTAATGAAGACTAATAGGTAGCAGCCCTAGTCTTCTAAGCATGGAATTTTTATTGCAGTGAACTTGTCATCTTTCTTTTGTGTGACAGACCTAGACACAGTGTGCAATATTAACTGCAAGCCACTTTTATAGGTTTCTGAATGCTTTTACTTTTTAGCCAGAGGAGTTATGAAGATGTGGGTTTATTTAACTTTGATTAGAAGAAGAGTAATTGGCATAAAACTCAAGCATTTGGTTGTTAGTTGTGAGTATTTCTTATTGTACATTGGTGGTAATGTATGATAAGTGCAACTGCATTTGCAGGAGAAATATTCCTGGTATTCTTTTTTTTTCTTTCTTTTTTTAATGTTCATATCATAGGTTTTCTAGACCAGCTGCATAATAATTATATATATGCTCCTTGTATTATGCATCAGAAATGCAGTCTAGAATGGCTTACAATTACAGGTCAGTAGCTAAATGGACACTTTTTTGTAATTGTGTTTTTTGTTTTTCTTTCAACAGAGGAACAAATTCTGCTTTCTGATAATGCATCTTCCCTTGCTGTTCAGGTAAAATGTCATCTTTTCTAAACTAAAGATGTTAATTCCATTATATTTTTTGAATAGTTATCTAGCTTAAGTAACAGCATTTAGTGAAATGAATAAGTTAAGAATTATTTCTGTCAAAATCAATGACTTAGTTCCTGTATCTGATGTGCCTTAAGGACATTTGTGAGTCCTCTTTAGAGTGCTGCTGCTTGTACTCATATTTATATTGGTCTATATTTGTACAGTATCTGCTTATCTACCTGTTCTGGGAACTGTGCATGGTTCCTATCTTTTGTCACTTGGTATGGTAGTTTGTCTGGTAACATCTTGCATGATACTTGCTGGGTATTTAATTCTCGAAGCTAATACTGCCCCAGACTTGAGGCATGTTTGCTTCATGCTGTGGGTGTGAAACCTCTATATGTCTCTGATAGGTTTTCTCAATTTCATTATGCGTGCAGAGTTGAGATCCAATGTGGTTTTTAGAAATAGTCCATATAATTGACAAACCTGCATCTCTAATTGACTTAAAAGCACCTCTGTGGCTGTGAAGTCTGCATAAATGGCATTAACCTGTTAGGTTCAGTTACCCCAAATCTCAAGGGGATGTTTTCCCCATTAGCAAAGAGGGCCTGACTGTCAGAAGTGGTGGTGAGCAGGATGTCTGTAAGGTTCCTGTTCTTCAGAGTAACTGCTGCTGCTTTGTGTAGTAGGGAGTTGCACTGTTCCCCTGTTTCTTGCTTTTTGTGTGAGTTTAGCTCAGAGCAGCTAGAGCAAGCAGTCTTTGAGTGCGATCCAAAAAGGTCACATCTTGTTTAGTTGAGGTGAGACACTTGGAAACTTTAGCTGACATGATCGGTGAAAAGGTTGGGATCATTTGATCATGGTAATTACTTCCAAGATCTCTTAACTTTTTTCCTTCCAGTCTGGCAATCTAGGAGGTACCTCTAAGAGTAAATTCTATCACAGCAAGAAAACACTCTTATCTTTTCCTGGAAAGAGGAGTCATCTTTGGTACACAAAATAAATGGGGCAGTGTCTGTTTGTTTGGGCAGTGTGTTTTATATTGTGCCTCACAGTTAACGCAAATAAGTGCTTTTGTTGCTCACTTGATTTCAGTGTTCCTTTTTACTCCAGAAACTGTATTCTTTTGTGGCTGTCATGAATATTCTTGCCATCTAACAATATGTGTAGGTGTGGCTTGTATTTAAACCACAGAAAAAAGCATCAACATAACCCTAAAATTTCCTTTTCTAATGCATCATTTTGCTTTACTGTTTCCAGTCTGTTGTTATCCTACACGTGTCACTTAGATGATAAATTATCTATAATATATTAAAAATGCTTGTTTTTCTTCAATATTCTCTAGCTGGACAACTGATAGTAGCCATGACTATAAATATGGCTCTGGTAGATATCTGATCTTAAACTTTATAGAACAATTTTGTATTAGGGAATCATATCTATTTTGAAGAATCTCTGTAACATGGTTTTGACTGCAAAAGAATAGCTATCCTTGGTGTCTTTGATCCATTTTGAAATGTTACTAGGATCTGTAGGTATATATTACTAGCTTAGTGATCAGAAAGCTTTAAATATACTGGTGTATTTTGTGTAAGGAAATTGCTGAATTCCTCTGGTTTAGAATTTCCTTTTTATTCTGATGAGTGTTTATCTTTTTACTGGGTATCTTTTTGCTGGGGGGTGTGTGTGTGTCTTTTCCTGAGGAAGAAATGGGAATGGGGGATAGGAGGAGAAATAGGAGCTAGTACCTGGGACTTTTTCCCCACTATTGCCATTAGTTTTCCCCCTGTTACTAATTTGGGGCATAGAGATAGCACTAGAGAAGATACATACCTTGTTGATGGTTTGTTGAACATCCATGTGGTGAAAAAGCATCAGAATTTTGAGTCCCTCAGATCAAAAGAGCGTGTGAATCATCAGATCTTTAAGGAACATGGTTCACAACAAGACTCTAAATGTGCTGCAACTGGTCTTTCAGATCTTTCTCAGAATCTCCTTGCAGCACCTCTTCATAACGCTGTTCTGGGATAGCGCTCAGAGGACATATATACAGACAGCTACATATAAAATAAAGAATAAAATCAGATGTCATAATAAGTAATTATTTAGAGTAAAAGTTGACTGTTTAAAATTGATGATCCTGCAATACAGATGGCATTTCATGTACCTCTTTTCAACAGAGCAGATCAAGCAGACAGCAGAGCAAGTTACTCTCAGTGTAGGTGGAACAGACTGTTGCAGGCATTTTGTTTGAATTAATGAGTAGTGAGGGCTGCAGACTGAACATAAGAAGTTGGTTGAATCTAGCTGTTTTAATAATGATTTGGCTTATGACTTCTCATTGTGCAATGAAATCTGGACTTCTGACTTTAGCTGTATGTCAGATAAGAGAGGGGAGGGCAGTGTCTTCCATTAATTGCTAAGTAAATGTAGTGGTGCCTTCAATAGTTAAAAACCAACCAAACCACCCCCCCAGAAAAATCCCTCTCATCTGTGGAACCTTTCTGCTGATTCTTGTAGGGGTTTTTATTTTGTTGTTTGTTTTTTAATTCTGCTTCTGCCCATTGTTGTTCTTGGAAACAGACTAACAATTCCTTTCCCTTTTACTGGGTTCACCTTCTTTATATTTGCTGAAAATGCAACATAACTTCAAAAGAGCTAGTGCATTATTGCTGGTACATCTTGGTGTTTGCACTCCTTGTTCATTAACTTGAAGTATTGTATTATACAGTCCTGTTGAAAGTGAAGCCCATTTGATCTTAGGCTGCAAAATCTTGATATTGAATGAAGTTTTATTTTCACTGCAAATGAATTAAGATCAAGGAAAATACTAATCAGTAATGATTATCCAGCGACAGGAAAGAGAATGTTGTGTGTTGAATGAAGGCTCTGTTCTTCTTGTGAGATGTTCAGCCCTCTTCCCATTAAAGTTAATGAAGACACATACACCTCCTGGGTAACATGACTCATGGTTAAAAACCGTTCTCTGCTTATTTGTTATACAGCTTCCATTACACAGCATTCCTGCTTATCAGTCTTATGATAGTAAGAAAAGCCACCAAACCCCAGAAAGGAATACACAACTATATTTCAATAACAAAACAACTCTACAACTTCAGGGATGGAAAAATGGAGTTTTAAACGAATTAAAACTGAATTACCATAGGAGAGTATATTTCAGTGTGAAGCGGAGAGCCTGTCCAGGCCTCGTCTCCCTTTGAAACCCGGTGCAGGTAAAGCCTTTTTTGTTTAGTGCCTGGATGGAAGTAGTGTGGCTGCATAGGAGGGAGGGGGTTAATACAGCTGTGCTGTGCCAGGCCTCTTGCTTCAAATGTTAGGACTTGCTGGGAGGAGGAATGTGGATGTTGAGACTGCCTCTGTTATTACAGGTTCTTCTGAAATCTTTATGCAAGTAGTGTCAGAGTCTTGCTTAAAAGGCTGTCTAAAATGTTCAGGATTGTGGAAATTCTCATAGCTGTCCTGAGGTTATAGAGCCTGCAGCTCATTATGTTAAGATATGTATTAATTGCTTGTGCAATTGATGTCCTTATAAATGGTCTTAATATATTCCAGGAAAGCGCATTTAGAATTGTCTGTTCTTAGTCCTGAATGACAGAAGGATGTTTGGGCAATTTAAAATTGTGTTACACAGACCAACTGCTTATTTACTTCAACAAGTAATCAAATGAATGTGTAAATCATGCATGATTAATTGCCCTTGACAGATTTGTGATTTTTTTTTTCTTGAGTGTGTGTGTGTATATGAGCAGTGGTTTGTTTTTTTCTCTAGGCAAAACATTAGCAGAAATTTGAACTTGTTGCTGAGGCTTGAACAAAGGCTTAGTACTGAAATGAAAATCTGACAGTCTTTTTTTTAAAGAGAATAAAAGTTGGAATTCTTCATGATGAGAAATGCAGTATCAACATAATCAATCTAGCACATTGCGTTGTAGCTGAAAACATGCTTAAATCCCAAGCCATACAGGTACTATTTGTGAGTGAAACATCTTTCATATAGTTCTAAGATGAAATTACCCCTGAATGAATAGCATCTTCATTTATCTTCAAAACCTGTGTGCTACCAGTGAATCTACTCTTTCTGCATTCTACAACAAGAATTACATTATACCATTAGAGCAGTGTTGTGCTGCAGTGTAAAATAGATTGTTTTGGAGAATGAACGTGGCTTTGCTATAAATTACATTCACAGGTACAAAGGAATTTGTTATTTTGTTTAAAATAGTCACAAATATAATTAAGCTCTTAATTTATGTTAAACTACACATGTGGCCATTACCATAACTGGATTAGGAATTTAATCTGTCACTCAAAGAATGATACTGAACAGTTTTCATTTATAACCTTAGACACACTATTTCAGTTACAGGGTCTGCAGCTGTTTGATATGAAAACTGAATTATTCTGTAGATTTGTTCATGGTTTTTAATTTTAAAATGTGTTCCTGCAATAAAGTAGAGAATAACTCTTTAGTTGTCATCACATATTGTCCTTTGTATGCTCATGAAATAATGCAAAAATGAAAACAGAAAACGCCTTTCACTCTTTTTCACAACAGTATTGTATAAGTGCTTTTAGAAGTGCTGCTGAATAAGAGGTGGCTTGGAGTGCCTCGTTCTTTATTAAAAACTAATCATGAATATATCTTCTTCAAATGAAGCCTGGAGTGTGCCATCTGAAAATAGTGTTGCTCATGTTGGGGATATAAGTTGCGAACTATTTGAGTCTTGACATAAGTAATTTCATTCTTGCCTCTGATCTCAGAAACTGCAATCTGGATATGATTTACATCAAATTGTAACTAATTTTTAATGAGTATATGTGTTTTGCTCATATGTATTATTGTGCGAGGGGACTGAAGGGGAAGGGAAGAGCATTGTGGTGGAGCTTTGAAAGGGTGATTTGCTGCCTGATGTGTATTGTATTTCCAGCTGACAGTGTCCAAACAGCCCTTCCTTAGCTGGGGAGAGCAAAGAGGAAGGGAGAACAAGAGTAAGAATGGCATCTGAAACAATTAACTGTAAAATACAAACGTCCTCCCTCCCGTCTCTTAATTCTTTCCCATTGTATTTCATGCACAGTCATTTTCCATCCTTGTCATCATAGGAAGACGCAATGGCATCCCTTTCTTGCATTGTTTCGAGGACAGCGGCAGTAGCAGAGACGAGAATGTCAGTTGTGTGAGAAAAGGAGGAAGGGGAGGGTGGGGTGAGTTGCCCCGTGGCTGGCTGTGATTTCTGGGCTCTGGGCTTTTGAATTGGGCTAAGGCAGCAGAGAGGTGATTGCTCTGATTATTTTTTTAGATACCTGAAATCCAACATATTACCTACATTTTGAATTTGAAATTGGTCAGGCTATAAGAAAACAAAATAAGCCTTAAATTGATTGTGTCCTTTAAGCAATGCTGTTGTAACTGTACTCTGTAATTCTGGCAGGAGGTGTCACCTGCCATGATTGAAATGAATGATAGGCATAAGATTGGTGATTAATACTGTAACAAGTGTCACCTCAGAGCTTCCTATCAGCCCTTCTGCACATAGCTGCTGATACTTCATTTTCTCGCAGCAAAAATATGAACTGGCTTGTTCCATGCTGACTTCGAAAACAGAGTGGCTCATGCTACTCTTGGGGAGGAGAAGGCAGTGCAATGCAAACCATAGTCCTGTGTGGATCAGCTTGTGGTAGAGCAGGAAAGGCGCTGAGAGGCTTCTCCATGCCTTTTCTTCAATTCGTTGTCCTCACTTCCACAGTCTTTGTTCCCTAGTCTAGAACAGTAAATACTGGGAGGGCAGGGAAAGACAGACATAATTAATCTGGTGGCACCTTTTTATCTCCCTCTCCTCTATTTTCCCTCATGGACTTGCAGCCCCTCTCCTCCTCCCTGTTTACAGCAAGATCTCCCATTAAAAACAAGGTGCACAGAGGCAGTAGTAACTTTGTAGGCTTGGTGCTTTCAGTCTGGAAGAAGAGAGACAGCATTGCTAGAAATACATTGTCCACATTTCTCCCTTTCCCTGGTGCTGGCAGAGTAGCTGATGCTACAGGTAGAGGGGCTGAAAGAGCATGAGAGGGGAGACTGTTGGCCTGCAGGGAAGAGAGACAGAATAGGGCTGTGTTGGAGAGAAGCTGAACAGACCCCATTAAGCTGAATCTTTATTTTGTAATGCCTTTACCTGTTTCTTATATTAACCTCATCCAAAGAAAGGACACACTTTGTTCCAGAAGTAAATTAAGTGTTTGTAGTAGACATTATATTAAACATAAGTTACTAAACTGGACAGTTTTCCAGGCATCTGCTCCAGTCATTGAATGCTGATACAGCACAAGAAATCGGGCCCCTATTTTTAAAAGTACAGAAATGCAAAGAGTCAATGGAACATATGAATAAAAGAGGCACTCCTGCTGATGCCAGGGGAATAAACCCAGTTCTTCCTAACTGAGATTTCATTATCCTTGTTTTATGCTGCACTAACTAGTATGAGCCATGAAATTACTCATTCCTTTTAAAAGCCTGAGTGTTTTTGTTTGATGTCCTTCAGTTGTAGTGAATGCCATAGATTTATGCCTGAAGGAAGTTACCTTTATTTGTGTAAAGCCTATTGGGAAGTAATTTCTTGATCTTCTGTAACATGGGCAAGGGGATATGAGAACATTAATTTCTCCTTTTTATCCTATTTGATTCAAATAGTTAACTCTTTGGATAGGTGTTAAGCGTTAAAAAAAAAAGTTTATCCTTTCCAGCAGGAATTCGGTTCTCCTTTCCTTGCTTAGAGTTTGTTTAGGAGAGTTCTTTTCAAAGTATCAACAAACATTTTCAGTGAACATCTTTACTTTGGACTGGAAAACTTTAGATGAAGTAATGTGTACCAGTTTTACCACAGACGGGAGAGATAATTGCCAGCCCTACCCCCCGCCACCCCTATTCTGAAGAACTGCAACTGCTGTAGTATTATTGCATGAGAATCCTAGGTGCTGGAGGAGATCCAGGTTGTAGCCTACAATAGTCACCCTGTTCGTTCTTTGGCAGTACATTTTTTTTTTTTCCAGAGGAGAAAAGAGTGGGAAATCTAATGCTGTTCTTTGGAATTACAAGTCAAGGTATGACACGCTATGCTCAGTTAAATGTCTTGTTTCTAGTTTTGTTGTTACAGTCTTGCTTACCATTTTTAGGTGAATTTTCACAAGGGCTTGATTAACTAGCTTATGTCACTTGGAATTCAGTTGGCCCCTTTCAGTCCTTTTTTAAGTTGATCAGTCAAATTTATGATGTTAGCAATAATCTCTGATGTACTAGAATAAGCATGGGCCCTTGATCTTTCAGATTGCTCAGCTTTTGATGCTGTGTCTTTGAAGGGGTGTTGATATCTTCATGAATCTCAGCAGAACTGCACTGGGGTGGTTTCAGCCTTCAGCCTTTTGCCCTTCACTCCAAAAGCACTCAGAGGAGCTAAGCTCACTCCCTTTTGCTGGTTTCTCCGACAGGAAGAGTAAGGGTTTATTTGCCTGCTCAAATTATATGTGTGAGGTACCCAAAGGGAAATGAGATGCTCTGAGCTGAAATAATCAGTGTTTCACTGCATCTTTTATCAGGGTTGGAAGCCATGACAGTCTGATACCATCTGCACACCAAATGTGTTGGTTCTTGACATTCTATGTGAGCGTCAAAAAGGGAACAAATCCTCCCTTGATCACTGGGCTAAAGTGTTAAATGAGATAGAGACTCACAAAAATTGCTGCTTTGTCCTGTATTCTCTCTGTATGATTTCTTTGATCTGTGCCAATTTCAACTATTTTGGTAATACTTCATGCCACTTACTATCTAACATCAGTTACTGTCTAAAATCTGATTTTGCTAATTGAATGCATCAGAAAAAAAATTTTAGAGGCTTTCTGGCAGTGGATATTTGTAAGAATGCATTGGTCATGATCCTTGTCCATCTCTTTTTCTAAAAGAAACCATAATTTCCATAAATATGAAATGCATTCACTGTGCTTGAAAACTTGAAAAGTCAAAAGCACTTATGTTGCTAATACTTCCAACGCTTTTCAATGACATCAGTGGAAGAATGTAAGTACTCTCCTAGCAATGCAAATTGTAAGGCTTATTTCTTAGTCTAAGCCCTCATAGTTTGGGATAGCACTGCCTCTTTTTATCAGTTGCCATATATTTTTCAGTGAACTTGAAGGCTCTCCAGTTGACCGTTAGTTTAAGCTGAATCAAGAAATGGATACTGGCCTATTTCTCTAGGTAATGATTAGTTCATCAGTGTAGATTCAGTAAGGATTAAACGTGTCTCATATCGTGGGGCTTTGCTTCACTTTCCTGCTGCAGAACAATTTTTAAAGAGCACTTAAAACTGAATAGGTCATGCTTTGGATGCAAATTACAGCTCAGCATATTGGTCTTTTAATTCCCTGGGTGTCTGTCTTTTTAAAGATGTAATTGTGGGTTTAATTTTTTTATTTTTTATTTTTAGGTTTATGGTATGGCACAAAATGGTTTTTGTCTTCAACTCTTTCACTGTTCTGTTTTCCTTTGGTTTTGTGTTTCATTACTATTGCATCACTAATCTTAAAGCCAATCCTAAATACAGACGAAGATTGAAGTGTAAAGCTGTTAACACGTGGATGCTGAAGGGATAGCTGGAACAGGCCTTGTAATGCTTCTGGAGAGGCAGCCCCAGTGGCCACTGTTCCTGAACTCCACAGGAGGACTGCTGGGGTGAATGCAGAACCAGATGGATTTGTCCAATTTTAGTCTCGAATCACTCTTTAGTTTCCCAAGCTCAGTCATCTAAAAAACATTCATCAGAACTGAAGATGAGTATTCCAAGGAAGTTTATTCAGGTTTTTGGTTTGGTGTTTACTTTAGGGTCATCTTTTAAATTTTTTAAAAATTATTATAACCTCACTGAGGGTGGACTGACTTCTAAGTTTACTAGAATCTGTGCTTTATTATGCAGAGTAGCAAACATTTTGTTTAGTTAATATTTCTTCCCAATTTAGAGCTCAGTTCTGGCTCAACTTCCTCTCTCCTCTTTTCTCTTAGAAGTGTGAAAAAGGCACATGGTCCCGGCGTGTTTGCATTTCTGAGATGCCAAAATGGCAATGTATTCTCAATCCCCTTTGCACTAGGCCAGAGGCTGAGGTAGAATTTCCCTGCCAAATGTAATAAAGGTTGATATTCTTTGATCTATGGATGTTTATTGAGAAGGAGAGAGAGAAAGGTCAGATTCAGATTTTTGATGGAAACTTGGCTGAGCTCTTTACACTGAAAAGATTTTATTTATAGTTCAGCCTCTATGTTGAGGACTGTTTTTCACAGTCATGAACTGTTTTTGTTAGAAACCTTGTACACACAGTACCAATGTATGATGTGATGTACAGTAGGCAGTAATTTGCTGAAGCAACTCATGTAACTGAAGCGTTCTGTGCCAGTGTGTCTCATTTTTGACATGCTGATATGAAAAAGTAATAGTTCTCTGATTCACCTCCTTTTGCTTAAATATGTCTCTGTACTTAAGTTATTCATGTGTTGCCCTAACTCCAGTGCTGTTCAGATTTTTTTCTTCTAAACCTGCAGTGAGAATAGTACATGGCAGTTATAAAAGTAATTTCTAGCTTAATGCAGAATTGGAGAGTTATTTTAGTGCCTTACTGCAAAACAAATTCATTTAGGAAGCCTAGACCAAATGAAACTTAACATATTTTTGAGATGAATTTCAACAACTATGGACTAAGTAGTTATCCTGGTTTAACCCCAGCCGGTAACTAAGTACTACCCAGCTGCTCACTCACCCCCACCCCTCGGAGGGATGGGGAGGAGAATCAGAAAAGAATGTAAAACTCGAGGGTTGAGATAAGAACAATTTAATAATTGAAATAAAACAAAGTTAAGAGCAATAATAATAATAACAATTATAATGAAAAGGAGGGAGAAGGGAGAAAAATGAATCCAGAGGAAGGGAGAAAAGAAAACAAGCGATGCACAATACAACTGCTCATCACCTGCTGACCGATGCCCAGCCAGTCCCTGAGCAGGGATCTGCAGGCCCCAGCCAACCCTCCCCAGTTTATATACTGAGCATGACGTCCCATGGTAGGAATATCCCTTTGGCGAGTTCAAGTCAGCTGTCCTGGCTGTGTCCCCTCCCAGTTCCATTTCCCCAAGAAACTGAAAGGTCCTTGACTTGGTATAAACATTACCTAGTAACAACTGAAAACATCAGTGTGTTGTCAACACTGTTCTCACACCAAATCCAAAACACAGCACTGCACCAACTTCTAAGAAGAAAATTACCTCTCCTGCCAGCTGAAACCAGGACAGTAGTATGGTAGAAGTTCACTCTGCTCCTCCCACCCAAAGAGGAAATTCTTTGGAGCTGTTGTTTGATGCCATCAGCTCCACTGCAGCACAGTACTGTTGAGATGATGTTAGCTACTGGTAGAAATTTCAGAAGAACAAAGTCTGTGTACCAGTTGAGTTAGAGTGTATGTTTTTGGTGTGTTAGATTGTGCCCAGCAGCGGCATAGGAGCATGTATTTAATAGAAACCAAAGTCTCTGTATTCTTCACTGTTTCCAAAGAAGTTGCATATGAAGCCACCGTTTGGGCAGAAGACATGATGCATTTAACAGTAGCTGGAACAGCCTGGACTTTACTAGGTCCTGCAGAGCCAGGAGGCAAAGGAAGAGACCCTGGGCTGAAGCAGACCAATGCCTTAAATTCTTGTTTAAGAATTAGTCCTTTGGGTATTCTTACTGTTTGCATGGAGTTCGAGATGCTAAGACAGCAAAAGCCTCAGTTTTTGGTTGACTAATGGGTACACAGACTTAGAAAGTGGGGTGGTGTCAAATGTGGCCAGTACCTTGTATCGTCTTTGGTTGATAGTTGCATCCTTAAGCAGCAGTGGAGGTTCCAGCTGGGATTAAACACTCTAGATAGCAATTTATTGCTAAATAGGGCAGGAGCTGCAGTATTTGGCTTATGTTGATGATGACTAGTACTCTGTGTCTCTGTCTGCATGTGCATGTATAGTAATTGGCTTCGGAGTAGTGCATTAAGTTAAAGAGTTACGCTGAGGACATCAAAAGATGTTAGAAACCAGGTTTCTGGTGGATTTTGCAGAGCCTCCATGGTTCTGAGGCAGCCTCTTGTCAGCCATAATCAGTGTCGTGTGTAGCAGCTTGTGACCATAGTTTCTTGCTTTAAATTGGGATTTGAATTTAAGTCATCTAAACCTGCAGGAGCCAAATGTTGTAATGGACTGTGCAGTTGTTGAATTTGGTTGGAAAAGGACCAAAGCTTTTGGCTTTTTTTTCCCTGGATTGGGTTAGGTTTGGGAATAAAGGGCTTGGAAGAGCACAGGAGAGAGGAGAGCGGGGGCTGTTTGGCTTGTTTTGTTTTTTTCCTTGATGGATACTGCATAAACCACCAAGTTAGGAACAGGACTGATGCCGGTATCAGTTCATGTCTTATGGTCTCATTTAGTGCAGATGTGGGTAATCTCAAGGTTAAGGTTTAGGTTACTTTGATGTCTATGATTATGGTCTCAGCATCTAAAGCTGTGAGAGTGCAGTTTACTGCCAGGTCCTGCAATTTGAAGAGGTAGGAGGAAGCTCATGTGGAAAGTGCCATGTTACGGCAGCATTTTTCTTCATGGTGGTAACCGTCTTGGTGTATGTTTTTTTGACCTCAAGCCACTGTGGATAAATAAGTATAATTTTGGAATCTGGAATTGTGACCTGTCTAATTGCAAAGACAAAAAGAATGGTAGGACTTAGCTGAGTGGTGAGAGACTCCGGAGATTAAGAGGTACTTTACTGGCCATGTTCTGTCCAAATTACAAGTATTTTTTTTGATATTTTGGTATTTCAACAGAAGCACACTAAGGATTTTGTGGTGATGGTAGGTGTTGGCAAAATTGTATCCTACTGAGAATGCTTTGAATCTGAGGTTACAGATAGAAGCAGTAAATCGATCACTTACGCTCTCCATGATTCACATAAATTAAACATCATAAATACTTCCTCCCAAAGCAGGCTTGTGCTCTGACAGTATCATAGAGCAAAACTTCTGGCAGCTATTGTAAATATAATGTAGGAAGGTACTGTAGGTGTTCGCCATGTTACACCGCATGAACTTGGTTAGCCGGCTTTAGCCAGAAGAAGCAAGTACTACGATTTTCTGGAGGGGCAAAATGTCACTTAATTTTGTACAGCCACAGCACTAATTGTGTCTGTCAGATACTGCTTCTCTCTGCTTATGTTGAAAAAACAGGAAAAATAGATAGAATTCCAGTCAGTGACTGGATGATAAAACAGTTGTCTAAGGAAGTTAAAACCCCCCTTGTTTTTCTTTTACCTACCCTTCTTTCTTCCTAAAAGCAGTATGCAAGGAACTATACTTCATAAGCGATACTAGGAACTGCTAAAACATAGTCAAATGCATTGAGAATAATACATTTGTTTGTCACTGGTCTATTAATGCTTTTAAAATGTGACTCTTTGTTTCCAGGCCTTTTTGCAAATGTGCAATCTGCCAATCCGGGTGGTTTGCAGGGCAAATGCTGAGTACATGTCCCCATCTGGTAAGTGTGGCCTTCATTAAGATTACTACGTTATACCTCCATTTTGATACCATGGCAACTACGCCTTGTCTTGCTGATAACAGTCGGTCGGTGCAACCGTGCGCGGGTTGCCTTCCCCCTTCCTCTTCAGTGCAGTTTCTCCTCTGCAAACAGTTAAAACAAATGCAAAGTAACAGTGGCACGGTGTGTAACTGTGCCTGTGAATGCGGTACCCATACAAAGCATTCAAACAGTTTAGATGCCTGGTGGAAACCTTTTCTCAAATGCCTGAGAGTGGTTGTGTCCTGAAATAGAAAGACATATGTTTCCAAAAGTGGCTTTATTCTGTATCCAGGGAATGTTCCAGTGAATGCTGTTATATTTTCCCATTGCTGGGGTGAGACGACGCTGGAGAAAGATTATCTTTTGTTACCCTGTCTGGGATATGATGCCAGGATGTTGATACAGGAGAAGACTGAAGGGTGCATTGTCGCTGTTCAGGGTGATAGAGGATTTAAATCTTCCTCTGATCCATGAGTCTGGCAGAACATCCCAACTCACCAACAATAAATAAAGCATTAGAAGGGTACACAGCCTGCCTTTTGCTGGGGATGACTGGTTGCCTAAAAACATCCAGAGGCCAGCTTCAGAAGGTTAACTAAAACCCAGAGAGAGTTGCTGAATGCAGGGCACAGACGTCTGGCAGTCCTTGCAGACTGTCCCAGATTTTTGTTTTGTGAGGAGGTGCTGCTTTACTGATTACCTGGCTCTGGTGACTGCCACGTGGAAGTGCTTGTCAGTATATGTCTGTCAGCTGCATGGGTTCTGCTGCTGCCATTACTGATATTTTTGTCAAAAGCAGTGGAATTAAGCTATTTTAAAAAAAAAAACAGTTGCCTGGCAGTAGCAAAAAATCAGCAAAATATGGAGAGAGATATATTATTTGTTGGTAAATAAAGTAGCTTTGAAATGCTGAATTCATGCACAGAGGAGCATCTTGTGTGCGCAGGAGTAGGAGTGGTGACAGTTGCATGTTTTCATTTCTCTGCCACTTGCACCCCATGTCCACACTTTCTGGCATCTGACGTTGTAATTGGGTTTGAACACTTCCTTCTTCTGAAAACAAGGAGCATGAGAGGGAAAACGATACTGCTTCAATTTAAACGTAGGTAGAAATACATGTATTATTTTTGCCCTTACACCTGGAGTCCCTACTATTTTTATTCACTTGCCACATGTTCTGTCTTTATATTGGTTCAATCTTTAATGATAATTCAAACAAGGTTGTCATTTATTCCCTTCTCCCTCCCCACCACCCTCTGTCTCGCAGCAGCAGACAAAGATCTGCATCTCATCTTTTTTGGGGAAGGTTATTTATCTCATAGTTGTCATAATGATGAAACCCATTCTGAGGGAGTCAGAAGCACGATACCAAAGAATTGTCCTGGTATGTGAAGTACAGTCTGACTGAAACCACTGAATTCTGCAGCACAGAGAAGACTCTGTTTCCTTCTGCAACCTGCAGTGTGCGGATGCAGATGAAGCCTTTCTTGGTGTGGTGCACTTCATTTATTACCCTTAGGCCGATGAGCCAGTGAGAAGTGAGTGTTTGAGCTAGGCCAAACAGTAGGTATTTTGTGTTTCATTGAAAAGAGTGAATGTATTGCTAATAACATATTTGGAGTCAGGCAGGTACCGATCTTGCTCTTTGTGCTGTCTATGGAGAGCAGAGTTTGCCCACAGTGAGAGGTGGGAAGGTAAAAGGGTGCAGTGCCCCACTGCACTGGGCAGGCTCATTTACTGCCTTTGGGTTTGAGGACATTTTCTGTAATACAAAACATCCAGCATTTATCTCTGGTTTGTGGATTATTTCAATCATGTAAATAATGCTAAATGATTTATAAGTTTGGTGTTTATCAGTTGCACTTGGATGAAGATTTGCAGAGCAAGCAACCTGGTTAGGGTGGATTGGAGCAGGAGTCCTCAGCTTCACACGCTGAGAGCTGGGAAAAGGGGCATATGGCAACTTCTGTCGTACTCCATGGCACGCTGTGTGTGACAGGGCTTCCTCTTGTACCCCTGCCTGCCTTAAAGCTTTGGCTTGGTTCTGTGTGTAAGAAAAGTTACCAACCAGAGAAAGACTGTCTGTTTTTAGCCCTGCTTCACACTGGGCTATCAGGGCTCAGCTTCATAGACTGAATGGTCAGCCTTCCTAGTGTTACCCATTTTTGCTTCCATGATGGTGAAGAAGCTCCTTCCTCTGCCTGGCCCTCCAGATGGAAAAGCTGAGTCTCATACTGAGAACCTCTTCCTGACCCCAGGACCACGGGAGCTTGAAAATGCCGGCTCACAACTAGAGAGTAAAGACTGGGGCAGCCAACAGGAGCCGGCTGGCCCAGTCATTGGAAATCTAAAGGACCAGAGGAGGGAGAGTCAAGACCTTGCCTTGCTGAGTGTGCATTTGCACTTCCCCCTGCTTGCTTTCCTGGGCATAGTGCCACATCTCCCATCATTTCAGCAGCCCTTTCCCTGACAGTGGGATAGGAGGGAGGATGGGAACACGCGTCGTAAAACTAGCCAAGGGCTCTGTCTGCTTTCCTGGGATTTCCCAGCTGTACTTCAGAGATACGTTGAATTAAGTCTTTCCGGCAAACCAAAATCCATTATTAAAATACAAGTCAATAGATCTCACTCAGTAACTTTGAAATACACAATTGCAAGTATTGTATGTAGAAAAGGTTTAGGAGGAGGAAGATGTTTGTTATTACAGACATTCACCAGGTGAGCTATGCATTAGAGCTTTGCCTGTGCTCATTTGAAAAAAAAAAAAACAAACAACAAACCAACCCCTAAAACCACTGATGCAATATTTAATTGCTTTGAAAATTGTAAATTATGTTTTACAGGTATAAAAAGCTCTTACTAAAATACATTTCTCATTTTACAGGCAAAGTTCCCTTTATTCATGTGGGAAATCAAGTAGTATCTGAACTTGGACCCATAGTCCAGTTTGTAAAAGCCAAGGTAATAGTACATTGTTTTCAGAAATTGGTGAATAGCATGTTAGTCCTGCTTAGCATTGTGCTGAATTGATGTGCTCTTCTGGAATGTTACTTCATTTGTTAAAATAGTGTAGAAATGTAGTGCTGTTCTAAAGAAAAGATACCCTGGCATAGAAGTTTGTTGAGGTGGAGACGTTTTTCTTTGTCATCTACTCAAATTCTGGAAGCAAATTCTATGCAGAATAGCTGCATAGCAGTGCTAGTTTCTGAGAACTTTTTTCTACATGCCCTGTCTCAGGATCTCAGAGCTCTTAAACCCAGAACTGACTGGTTTAAATTCTGAAGTGTCAGGTACTGTTCAGATTTGCCTTTGCCTCCACCCCCCCCCCCCCCCATATTTTAACCAACACTGTCTTTTCACTGAGCAGTTGATAAAGCTGTATCACAGATGTAAATTTGTGTTTACTTCTTGCCACAGAGGTACACTAACCTGGGGCTGTGTGCTCAAACTGTGTTCATCTATAACTGGTAATAAGTCTGTATTTCTTGTAGGTTAGCTATGTTACGTTAAAATTTTTATTTTTAATTCTAAAGGATACTGTATGTAAAAATAGCCTGTGTATTTTGTTACTGAGCTATGTAAGAGATCAGGGTCTGAGCCAAAGCTCATTGACTTTAGAGGTCCTTGGGTCAAGCATTGCTGAATATTCCAATACTATTTCTTACACGTTTGTCTTTTTCTTTTTTCTCCCCCTCCCCCATTTAGGGCCATTCTCTCAGTGATGGGTTGGATGAAGTCCAAAAAGCTGAGATGAAAGCCTACATGGAATTAGTCAATAATATGCTCTTGACAGCAGAGGTACAGCAAACTGTAGTAACTCCACACACTTACATAAGTGACTATAGGCAAGAAAGCTTGAGGATGTTTCTCTGTATTGGAAATGCTGCTTATTCTTAGGTGAGGTCAGCAACTTTTGGGGTGAAAGGAAGCAGGAATAAGTTCTCTGTGCTCTATAGATTGCTTGCTGAAATGTTCCTCTAGACACAAGCTGCCTGTATGATTCCCCAAACTGAAATGTGTCATGTATCTGTAGATGTAACCAACTGGAAAATGCCAGTGGTTCCTGGGGTCCTACCCCAACCCACAGCTGGCCAGGCATCCTGCGATCACCTTCTACAGTGTGTGTGCTCGCATGCCTAGTGGGAGGCTGGGGTCCTCTGCGGTTTGTGTCTGTGGCCAGTTAACGAGATGCCATCCCAGCATGGGAACTGTGTTGGAAATGCTGGTGAGCTGCAGGTGGCTGAGCAGCTGAGGGCTGGTAACCTGTCCACGGAGCGTGTGCAGCGGGAGTGGGCTTTTGGTCTCAGCTTGGTCCTGGTGCTGGTGAAGTAAGGACTAGCAGCTGAGCTTTTGCCTTCCAGTTCTAATTTCTTTTGTACATTCAGAGGTTTAACAGAAGGAATGAAATGGAAATTTAATCTAATATAGAAAAGAAAATTCTACTAGTGAGAAATTATTGTCTCTGTATTCTGCTTTATTAGGAAGTTTTAGTAAGTGTTCTTTCTGTTCCTAGCTCTATCTCCAATGGTGTGATGATGTTACAGTAGAGGAGGTGAGTGGTTCTGCAGCATTTATCTTAATTAAAATTTAATGAGAAAACACTTTCGCTCACAATTGCAAGTCCCTACTCATAAATGAAACATTGAGGTTTATACCGTTAATGATATGGTCTTTTCACTTTAATTTCGCTTGCATATACATTTTAGGGAAGTTGTGTCATTACTGGAGTTAGCTGACTGCAGAACAGATGCGGGTTTTGTATGTGTTTCTGAAGTAATAGTTTTAAATGGTTATGCTGCAAACTATAAATTCTGCACAAATAATTACAGCATGTCATACAACTCCCTTTCTCTTTTACAGCTCCCTTTCTGATAGAAGTATTTGAACATTAGCTATTTTATGCATAGAGGTATCTGTATTTTCTTATATGATAACACGGTACCTTTCTGTTTCTCGACAAAGATTACTCACCCGAGGTATGGCTCTCCTTACCCGTGGCCTCTTAACCGCATTTTGTCATATCAGAAGCAGTGGGAGGTAAGGCGAAAGATGAAAGCCATTGGATGGGCTGGAAAGACACTTGAACAGGTCAGTATGAAAAGTGAAGCTTTTTTAGCCTGTTTTATTTTTTCTTTATTTTTAAAGGCTTTGAAGAGTAGCACTTTCTTGAAACAGATGTAGGAAAAATATATATTCTGTACTTAAAACATTATCTAGAGTCAGATATTTGCCTTCATCAGCAATAAATCTTACATTATGTGCAACCCGATGGCGTGGGAGGAAGGATGTTTTACCATGAGTCTACATTTCTGGTGATGTTAGTTTAGGCAGTAGTCCTGAAAATAGGTTTTAAGTAATGGCCCCCACTTTCTGTATGGTGTGGGGCACACTTTGCAGGATTGTGGCTTCCATTGTCAGAGATGTAAAAAAAACCCCCAAAAGCAAAGTAGTTTTGAGGTGTAAATTACTACTTTTCATTAAGCTGAGTTATCAATGTTATGGGAAGCACTTAATCAGAATTGCCTTACATCAAATGTTAGATTAAATAACTCTTAGCTACCTGCCTCCTGTGTAGGTTTGATGACTGACTGTAGCAGCTTCTGATGTGCCAGCATTGTATGTACCGTGTTCCCACTGTCAGTGCAAATAGACGAAGGAGGTTATTTTTTGCAGTGTTGGTATTTCCCCTGACAATACCGATCTTTTATCTCTTGTGTGTTTTGATAGGTGCTTGAAGATGTAGATCAGTGTTGTCAGGCTCTCTCCCAGAGATTAGGAACACAACCGTATTTCTTCAATAAGCAGTAAGTTACTCTTTACTGAAATACTACATCCAGGAATGTGAGATACAGATATATGGAAAACTCCTGACTTATTTTAATGCTGCATGATTAGTTGCAGACATACAAATGTGTGACTGGAATATAAACATGAAGTTTCAGAAATAAGTAATTAAAGGTTTTAAAAGGAAAGTTTATATAAGTTTCTGGCATTTATGATTTAGTTTTAATCCTGCTTGTCTTCTCTACAGTGTCTACCACAACCTATGTAGGGTACAAATGTACACCTTTATACTGTGAGTTTCTTATTAAAAATTATACATTTAGAGCTTTACTCTAATTTCTTGGGTAACATTCGTTAATAGGTACAGGGGAGTGAATGTATGTCATACCATCCTGAGCTGGGCAGCTTGTCTTGCCCTTCTTAACACCAGGGGCAGTTCTGAATGAACTGAGCTAGCGTGAGGGTGCCTGTGAGTTGTGAGGACTGGGGAGGAAGCTAGCCTTGTGTCAGCAAAGTGTCAGTTGCGAAGTGAAAACTAGAATTCACATTCCCAGGGGAGAAAAAAGGAACAATCTGGCCTTCATGGGATGTCTTCTGCTCTCACCAATTTATTCCAATTGCAAAATGCTTTTTTTCCCCTTTGTTTTTTTTCTTACTAGTATTTTAAAAACGTTACAGATTTAAATGACATCACATTAGCTTCTTCTTGTCTCCTGTGCGTAGAGAAGACTAGAAATGCTCAGGTCTGGGCTTCAGTTAACTACATCTGGACAGGGAGATGTCTTCAAAAGGCAGCATACGGTCTTGGTTACTTTTCTGTGTGTGTTTTTGCCCCTTAATCTTTTCCAAGTTGGGTGGGTAATGTAAATTGAGTGGATACAGAAATACGCATTATAGAAGAAAAGTTTGAATTGCATCTTCTCAAATCATTCTTAAACATAGTATAACCTAGATAAAACATTGTTTTATGCTTTTCCCCCCCCCCCCCCCTTCCTCTTAATTTTGTGTGAGATAATAGCTGAGGGTCTTATTCTTCTGCAGATGTATGTGTGTATATATATATATAAAAAAAAAACCAGACCCAAAAGACATGACAAACACTTGCCCTTGTTACAGAACTAAGAGGTAGAGTATGGTTTGATACTGGATCAATACCTCTGGCTGATCTGGGAAGTGTTATTTCCACGGTACCAAAAGCAAAGAAAGATGCGATACTGAGAACTAGCAATGTGCGTATATACTGTATACACAGTTTTCGTGCATTTGGCAAATTCAGTGTTGCCTGGTTTCTTCCCTGTTCTTCAGTTGTGTGGCTCCCTAAAAATTATTCAGAACAGCAGGATTTTTCTTGATTAGAACTTGTCTTCCAAAATACCTGTTCTTTTTTCTGTTTGTTTTTACAGACCGACTGAATTAGATGCTCTGGTATTTGGACATCTGTTCACAATCCTTACTACTCAACTAACCACTGATGAACTTTCTGAAAAAGTGAAAAACTACAGTAATCTCACAGCCTTTTGTCGGCGAATAGAGCAGCAGTACTTTGAGGGTCACGATAAAGACAGCTCCACAACTGTTGCAGCCCGATCTGCTAAGAGGTCCTTACTGAGATAAGTGTGTTGTTTGGTGGTTGAGGTAGATTGCATTTCAGTTTTGGGCTTTGTTATTCAATTAATTGATTTCTGAGAATGGAAATGTGTGTTAGCTTTTTAAAACTGCCAAATCATTGTGGAGAAAGAAAAAACTCTAAATGCAGTTTTTGTGTTGTAGAATATACCATGCATATTTAACCTGAAACAACTGTATGGGCACTTCAGTTTTACTAGCCTGTATGCCACTTACTCTAAAGTGACCTTGGACAAATACTGTATCTGGATAAAAAAAATAAAATACTTTAAAAAGTCTCTCTCTGATTTTTCTAAATGCCTTTGTAAGTTTTATGTTTTAAGGTTTTAAGTTTGCCTGACAGCCAAAATTCATTCAGAAACTGGTGACAAAAACGTCTTGGAGCTCTGCAGCACACAAGTGATGTGCTTTTACTGTCAGTTCTTATTTTGTGTCAAAGTGGCTCCTGGCTGTCATTACTTCTTATGTGTCCTACCTCTGCTTTTATTTCTTGTTCACCTTCAGGTTTTGGATTTACATTTTTTCCCCTTCCTATGATTTCCCTGTTTTAATCCTCAGTTTGTCTTGCTTTTTAAGAAATGAATTTGCTAAGTAAGTGTATGTTTCCCCTTCAGTACGTTAATGTTGCTTCTGAACTTTGATGTACTGGCTGGGGCGGTTCCTGTAGCAGAAGGACGTGGTATGAGCCTGTGGCTGGCATGCCTTGGTCCTTCTGCCTCCGTATCGCCCTATGGTACACGTACACACAATATACTACAGCAGTAAAGAAATATTGTGGTATGCCCAAACCCCTGGCAACGTGGCGCTTTTCAAGGGGGAGTTCCTGTGTGTAGCCAGGGGCTCAATTTCACTAGTATTTCTTTGAACACATTAAATGGCACCACTCTGTTCTGCTTTGTCAGTTATACTTGACACTTTTCCAAAAGCACCAACAACTCCATGAGTGTGCTGGTGGCAAAACCAGTCCTCATGCACTCAGGAAGTCCTGGGCACAACTGGGAGCCAGCTCAAGCTGTTTGACTTAGTAAGAAAACAAAACGGTTCCAACTATGAAACGTATTCTTTTGACTGTACTCCTCGGTGTCAAAATACTTAATGGCTTGAACTGGTTATGCAATGGTCATGAGGTTTTTGGCTGCCATTTCCTTCTCTCTTAAAAACAGAACAGGAAACAGCTGTGTACCTTGGACTGGCTGCTCTCCCTCCACGGTGTGGCTCATGAACCACTACTGCTTACTCACTCCTACTGCCGGGGACCACTCTTGTCAGCTTGCTTGCAAAATAGAGCTGAATTTTTACTGCCTGCTTCTTGATACAGGATGTAAGTATCAATGTGTAAGGGGGGCTTGGCCTTCTAGCAAATAGCTCTTTGCCATGAGAGGAAAGTTAACCTTGTCCTGCATTTCAGTCTTAAAATTCTACGTGTGCACATTGAACATCAACTCTTGACTGCTTAGTGACAGTTTCTGCTATCAAAGTGGTTGGTAGCTGAGAACCCAGGTATTTCTTTTAAACCTGCTCTTACACAGTACTGCAACTTCTGGGAAAACTGGAAGAGAATTTTGTTGTGGGGTTTTTCTTAATATTCACTCCAAACTACGATATACAGTACTTTGAGAGAAAAGCACTCTCCAATGGTCTCTAAGACTAGCAACGCCACAGTTACGGAGAAGTCCCGTGTGAAAACTGAAGTATCTTAATCCAGAGCAATTAGACTTGCCTTTTACCTCCTGGTATTTAAAGCGCCATTCATGAGTAAAGATTTTAACCTAGCTTCTGTGGCTTTGGCAGTTCTTCTACCAGTTGAATGAACTACAGGAGTAATTTACTTCATGGACTTCCACACCTACCTATGCACAGGCATAGACTTACATGCAGTCTAAAAATGTGTAAGTGGGTGTGGATTCCTCTTCTCAGAGCTGCAGAGGCCATCAGCCACCTTGTAACCAAATTTCAGCAATTGCTTTGGAACAGCATTGAAAACCATGGTTTTCTCTTTCGGCAAGGTTTCTGTGCGGCAGTGCAAGCACTGGTAAATACAACACTTTGAATGCTGAAGAGCTAGTTAATGCAAATCTTGTATGGTAACACAGAGCAAGCTTTCTAACTTCAGAGGATTAAAACCCCTCACTAGGGTAGCCACATGCATTAACCCACTTTGAATGTCTCATCTAGAAAATGTACTCAAATGCTGTGGAAGTGGTTTTGCAGAAGATACTGATCTGTTACAAAGTTTGTGTAAATCCACTTGAGCTATTCAGACTGCATTTAAGATAGGGAGACAAGCTAATTAGACAAGAGTTTTCAATATTGAAGAGAGAGGACAAGCAGAGACTGAGCTCTGGAAGCTAAACTGAATAGTTTCTGAAAATTTAACCACCCCTCATTCCTTGTGTGTGGCTTTGATAACTTAATTAGTAAAACAAAATTTAAATGGGAAAAAGCATTCCTTACTTCCTGACTGAAGAGCATACTTTCTATATGGCATGTTTGCCACAGAGCTGGTTTGTAGTTCAGGCTGCACCGCATTCTAGGTGATATCTAAACTTAAAACCACAAGGAAAACGGCTCTGCTACCAGGTTGAAAATAGCTATTAAAATCCTAGGCAAAGGACGTACTTTGTAACTCATAAATACAAGAAACCATTTTGCTTTTTGAAATGACATTGCTAGCATGACTAGCGCTACAGAGCAGACTGAGCCGAGCACTGAGGACCAATGTCTGTAAGCTGCGCTTTACCTCTGGGAAGCTGCAATCCTATAAAGGACACTGAGGCTGAAAGGACACAGGTACTGATTGCTCCTGACATGCTGTGCACAGTTCAAAAATGAAAAGTTGAAACACGACCAGCCATAAAACCAGTTAAGGTTGGAAAAAACCAAAACCAACCCAAACCCAATAACTTCTCTAGCAAGGGAGTTGAGCAAGCAAACCAACCTGCCTTATCCAAGGGCAAGTGAAGAGGGCTTGCTGTTGGTCTGAGTGGCCCTCTAGTAGGACAAGGCTGCACAAGTGCAGTCTGTGAGGATTTTACTCTTGGGTTCTGTGTTTTCTAGAAGATCTCCCATGACTGATGCACAACTGCTGCACCAGAGGCAGAATCAGGCTGGGAAGACCTGTGGTCTTATTTCATGTAGCAGGACAGTGTGGATGATCATTTTCTTTCCTAGCTTTTCAAGCTCAAAAATCCCAAGCTCTCAGAGGCTATTTTCAGTGACAAAAGCAGGCAACTGGAACTTCTGAAGTTTCCCAAAATTAAGACATAAATTAGATCTCTAACAGAAAGAATGTCAGGAGCAGCTGCTCCATGGCTTAACATACATTCTCTGAATATGTCCCACTAGGGGACTCAACCAAAACAAAATCATAAAAGCACGCATAACTACAAGTGAATAGATGCTAGAGTCTGAACAATGTATAAATCACCCACAGTGGTTTGCTTCTCCTAATCTTTTTGTTCCACGAATTAATAGCTTCATACGGAGATGCTCACATTGAGCTAAATGCTAGCTGGAAAGTAGAAGGTGCTTTCCTTGGCTGATGGAGTTCAAACAATTGAGAAAGTCCTGGTGAAAACAGGACCACTCCACTCCTAAGATGCCTCTGTGTAGTTGTGGATGGGACTAATTTTGGTCAGTGCAGACTCCTGGTTGTGTCCTTGCTGGATTTTGGTGTCTGCTGCTATCAGAAATGTGTCATGCCAATTCCAGATGTTACGGAGGTCTCATTTGCTTGACCAGCACAGCACTGTATGCTTAGCTGAACTGTGGATCCCATGTACCCTGCACATACAGCATGGGAAATGGAGCAACCACCCTGCTCCACCGCAGGCTGTAGCAAAACAGCTTGTGATTCAAAGGCAGCCAGGATTTCAGCCACAGGCTAATTTATAGTACTGGATTATTGCTTCCAGCTGGTGGCCCTTCCTCAGCCCCTGGTTTTCCTGTCCCTCTCTGAAGAAAGCTCTCCTTGACTGGGGAGTCTCTGATGCTACATTTCATGATTTTGTGATGACATTTCAAGACAGACTTTATGGGAAGGAGCTTCAGTGATGGCAGCTTTTGCTAGGATCTACCACTCCTCACATACCAGTTTGTAAAAATTACAGTCTTGAGTGGTGTTAATGAGATATTAATCTGCTATTTTCTCTGGCTTTTGTTTTATTTCCCCTCCTCCCCAAGGAAAGAAAAATAACCTGGCAATCTCCTGTTTCTCAAATGCACTTAAAGCTCAGTGTTGTGGAAAAAAAGAGCCTAGCACAGCCCGGCACACAGAGAATGTTGCTGAGCTGTACTTAATGATGCCTCTTAGGATCAGCTGTGCTGCTAGAAAACACTTCATTTCCTGTGGCTTTCTTTCTTTCCAAGCAGAGTGCAGCTCCAATGGCTCTCACAACAATTAGCACCCACTTGTTCTGCAGGTTTGAAGTTTTTTGCATTAGTCAGGTTGAGAAATTCATGGTATTAATCATGACTGAAGTTGTTATTTATCACCTGCTGGGTGAGAAATAATAATTTTGGCACTACTGGGGCAGCAGGCCAGAAGTACCAAATTAAGTAAAACATCTAAACACTAGCAAGGATCATTTCTCTGATTAATGAATTGTTACAAAGAAAAAGTGCTACTCGTTATCTGATCTTAGGATAAAAGTAGGAGTTGGAAGTGGAAAGCATTAGCAAAGTCAGGCTATACCCTGATGTAGTTTGAAACTTTCCTGGCTGATCTCTCTTCTGGCATTCACTAACTGCTAACATGCGCTTGTCTGTGTCACAGGTCCACAACACTTGGCACACACACCCAGTGCCAAATTTGTAAAAAAGCAGCATTTGGCAGGGAGCTCAAGGCCCATTGTGTAATCTCCTCAAAAGAAACGTTGAAATGACTTTAACCTTCTAGAGCTTGTCTAGGCTGGAAGGTTTTGCCACAGGGACAGTTAAAACACCATTGTGTGATGGCAATAACAAGGGTGCAGGAACCAAACTCAGTGACACCAACAGAATTCAGTTTACACCCAGGTAATTGTATCCATACTGGGGCCGTTGGTCACCTATGGCATTAAAAGAGCCCACAGATTGCAGCTGCCTGATCAGAAGTGTTTCACATGCAAATACAAAAAGGGTTGGCCTACACAGAAGTGAGGAATGTGTGTGCTGTTACAACCCTGAGCTACCAAGTCACTGTGATATACCACGTCCTCTCCCTGCAAAACCATTGTGGGGAGCTGAGGTGCAGGTCACGTAGCAATGCCCACAGAAACGCTATTTTCTAGGTTCATAAATGAGATGTAATACTGACTGTTAGCCCTGAATATGATCAAAGAACTCAGCCCAGGAGAGAAGTGCCACCACTGAAAGCAAGCAGAAACTCTGGGTACAATTTTGTTTGCTTGTTGAGGTTTACAAGAAAAAAGAAAAATAGAGTTTGAGAGACCCTTTTTGGCTCCAAGTAATTAATTTGCTGGAAAGAAGGCACAGGCTTTTTCCACAGAGAGCATCAACCACTCCCATCTATTGCTGCACACTTCAAATTTGGTACTAGCTGAGGTGAAGCACTTTGCACTGTTGACACAGACGGACTGCCCCTGCTGACATCTGTGGCAGCCAAAGCAATGCCTGTCTACCCAAACGCGTGTGCCCAGAGGCTGACTTGACATAGTGAGCTGACATGAGAGGTCAGCATGAACTTACACCTCTCGTATTTGGCTTAATATTAACAGTAATGCAGTTTGTCAATAATGACATTTTTGTAAGCAAGCTTTACATCATGTAAGTGCTCTCTCAACTAGATCCTTTTCTTCTTTTTTTTTTTTTACCCTAAAAGTTTACTCTGCATCGAAGAAAATTAGAGGATGTAGGGCATGATTGTCACCTTCCCTACAAGCACTCTCAAATCACCAGTCTTGCAGGGCTTGTGACCTCAGTTCAGCGATAAAGATTTGAAATAAGAATGAAAAGGATGATTGTTCATAGAAAATAAAAGCAGCAGGAAAGGGCTTGCAAACAGAAGACCATCTTCCTAGTCTAAGCAGGCAGCCATCAGAAGGTATCCAAATGAACTTTGTTGCAGGCACTGTGGGGAGGAACCAGTGCAGCTTAGCCATGACAAATTCAATAGAGCTGGAAAGAAGACCAGCCATCACCCAGCTGGTCTGATCAAACTACAGCATGACCCAGAGCATCTTCTTCCAAGTTTGTCTTCTCTCAGCATGAATTTACACATCTCAGATTGTCTCTGTTACCCTCTCATGGCTGGTGACATCTCTCTCTACTTTCAGCTACAAAGTACAGTTTTGACTTTGAAGCTATCTGTTGCTGGTCACACCATTCTCTCACTGCTGAGATCAACAGTTTTGTGACTGATGCACAGGATTATTGCCTGAGATTATTTTGTGAAAATTATCCGCGATCTCTCAGATGTTATCACTTGGACTGTTAGATTAAGAGCTGCCCGCCTTCTTTTCTTGTCAAGACATTAAAAATTTCCCTTTAGGTCCAGTGCTCTTTCTAGCTTCATTCCTGTAAATCCCTCTAAAATTCCTTCGCAGTTTTTGTCCTCGTCTTCCCTCAGAAGTCCTAGCATCTTGATCTATGATGCCTCCTAGCCAAGAAGTATTTAGCTGAGATTACTGACTATCTCCAATCTCTTTCATTTGCAGATTTAAGCCTGTGTTGTGGCATGTTGAGAGCCAGTTGATGAAGATCAATAGTTTGGGGGCATAAAGAAAAAAAAATATGGTTTTTTTTCTACTTAAATAAACTTATTACCAGCATATTTTGTTGTAGGTTATAATGTTTAGTGAAAGGCAGGTAGGTTTCTGCCCACGTGTGTAAAGATCACAGATCTGACTGACTTGTGTATTATATGCAAGTGTGAGTGCAAAGGTCTTGCTCTTATGCCAAAGCACACTTGTAGCAAAGCCTAAAAACACTGCTGTGGAAAACACTGCCCATCATCTGATGGAAATGCTTTTGACACACAGAGGACAGCTCCTGCAGACTCATTTCTATGGAGGTGCTTTCATTTGGTTCAGTGCATCTTCCTGGGGCCTGTCCTGCTGTCCCTTATCCCTGACATCCTTTTGGGATCCCTCTGCCTTCACAGCTGCTGCTTCAGGGTCTTGCTGCACTGGGAAAAAAAAAGGGGCTCACCTTTAGGAAAGGCTTTCACACCTGTGGACTGCAGTCCTCCTTCTGCTTTGAAAGATTCCTTGTGCCAATAAAATCACTTTAGTGTGAACAGAGAAACTAGCATGCTTTCTAGGATTTGTTTAGGCAGAGGGAAGCATCCTGCAAGCATACCACCTTCTGCTCTGTGTATCTATAGTGAGTCCAAATGCTACTGCCTCAGGAAACACATTGAGTTTCCATGAACTATGAAGCCTAAAATCTGCTTTTCTAACTCACTAATCACAAACAAATCGGTGTTAATTATTTTCTTGAAGTTTGACAAAATTCAGCATTGGAAAGATGCAAAGTAAGATGAAAACTCATTTGGATAATGCAGTTCTCAAATTTCTTTGGTAACTCTGTATTATAATACTAAAAATTACCAATGTAATAACTGTGATTTACTGAGAAGCAGGCTGAGAAAAGCTTGGAAGGGCAACGAGCAGACTCCTCACTCCTGAGGGGGTTAAAGTGCAAAATGTTTAAATGAGGCTTCCAAGAGAAAAAAACTGGTAGCAATAAGAGAATGGAGTTCCCTTTCAATCCCTAAATCAGCACAGTGAGTTCCTTGGTATATTGTCCTCCTCACCACAGTGAATTGGAGCCATCTCTCGCACCAAAGCCAGCAGCAGTTATTTGATGCATACTATTTGAAACGTCACTGATCTGCAATCAAACAAGTGATTTCTAGCCAAAAATTACGAAATACTTGGCAAACTTAGCCAAGTAGATGAGTCAGACAGAAAAACCTGCCTGACAGAAGAGTAAGTCAAGCCACAGCAGTTGCAAGTAATTTGTCCCAAATGTGAGCAGGGCAAAATCTAGAGCAGGAGGCTGGTTTCCCAGCCCCACGCGCCAACCACTGCACTGCATTCTTTACTGCTTTTTTAACCACAACGGCCTCTGAAAATCACTCTTCAAAGGCATTTCTTGGTAGTAATAAATGAACGATCAAAACCTAAACAAAGAACCCAGCAGCTGAGATGATGCAACTTAGCAAACAGAAATGATGAAGATTGCCTTGTCCTCTGCTTATTTCCAAAAGAATAAAGCCCAGGTAATTTATAAAGCCTTCCCCCTTCTCCTCTCCTTTAAAGCCCCTTGGGAGTTACCCAGGAGACAGCACCACTTTCCTCTACTTCCCCATCTTTAAAATACATTCATTCCAGTTTTCAAATTGCTATTTTGTAGTGCTAAATCTCTACCCACACTAATTTCTCCAGGTCAGAATCTGACCCTGATTTGAACAAAATCTGGAGTCAAATATTCACACTAGAATGCTTTTGCCTTGCTGCATGTCAGATGCCATCTCCCTGCAAATGTTTCACACACCTTGGAGTGCAGCTTGTGGAACTGATGAGGTGAAGAGCACTGCAGAGCAGCTCTGTGCTGGTAATCACAGGACTGAAGAAACACATACATCATCTGCCACATAGGTTGGCATTTCAAGTAAAAAACCTTCACTATGTGTAAGATGTTGGACAAATGATGGCCATATGCATGTTTGTCTCTGTGCAGATGTCTTTGCATTCTCAGCTAGGAAAAAGCTGAGGTAGGCTTTTTTTGCCGACAGTTTAATATTAGTGACACAGTTTATGTCCTCTGCAAAAACAATAATGGGGGATAAGGTGACATAAATTATTTGCAAATCGTTTGACATATGCAGGGCATTGTCCTTGCAATAATCACTATCAGTCTGTCAGTTTAAGATATGAACCGTGCCACTGCTATTTTATATCATTGTGTTAAGCTTTCACATGTTGTAATTTTACAGATTTGTTCTTTGGAGAACACTGCAACACAAATCAAATTGTATTATGTTTAGTCATATGCTGTGCGGAGCACCTCCCTGCAATTAGGGGCGGGGGGAGATGAGGAGCAAACAAACAGTCCTAGATAAAGGGCAGCTCCTCAAAAGTTAGGATATTTCCCAGATACCATTACTCAACTTTCATGGTCATTATTCAAGGCAAGAGGAATTATTTAAATTCATGCTAACATCACTTGCTGGCTGCATGAACAAAGTGAGCACTGGAAAGCACCATACTGACAGATCAGTTTAAAACACCCTTGTCTGATTTGTTTCTCCATAACAGTCAGGCACAACATTTGATTCTTATGAATAATGTGGGTTTTACTAAAGTAAATATACTGATTTCTTTTCAACTCACAAAAGATCCTTTCAAGACCAGTAGGTGCCTGTAGTATTAACTCTGCTTTCCATAGACATGCAGAATGGTTCTGGAATAGCAATGAACTCAGCATTGTCTCTTTTATTCCAGGCAAATTAATTCCTGTAGTATAGTCTAAAAAAGACCTAAAGTAAACAGCTTATTATTAGTCTTTTTTTTTTTTTCTAAATTTGAACCACAGATTACCGTGGGAGTCATTCACAAGTGTATTCTAAGTGTATGTATGCGATGCCAGATACCTTATACTAACTGCTTGAGAAACGTATTAGTATGTACGTGTGCTTAATTGGTAAAGGAGTCAGTAGGAAATACTGTAATATGCATTCTGAAGTATCACATTTCAGTGACTTTTTACTATATTTTGAATAGCGAAACGTGATTTGTTTTCCCCTGGGAAAGTTCCCTGCATTCAGTTGTCAGCAGAACAGAATCCTTCTGCTTCCAGTGAGCCCTTAAACTAGAAAGATTTATTGCACTTACACCCTTGAAAGAACATATCTTTTTCTTTGAAGGCAGCCATTATCACCATCCCATTTTATATCTTTTCTGATAAGTGCAGGCAGTAAAGCAGATAAACTCCTTGCATACCAATTAAAGACACATGCACACTAAGACAGTGTATACTATCAGAGATGCTCAGAGTAATATTCTTCCTAGCACAGTAGATATATCTAAGGAGTTTGACTTTTATTATTCTCAGCTTTACACCTCTGACATTTCTAAACCATGGAGGAAATTAATGAATTCTCACCCAAGACTCCATTGTCTAATCTTGCCCCAGTGCTCATGAATTATGGAAAATGACAGATCAGCTGATGACGTACAACAGGCTATTTTAAAACCACCCTTTTCCACAAAACCTGGGCCATGAAAGGCTCACCACTGTATTTCATGCAGTCACCTGACAAAATATTGGTCTCATGTTAATCGATACCTTAAATACAGTTATTTTTTCACTATATTTCACTCACTTCCTCACACCCAAGATGTTGTGATGGTTTTTATGCACAAAAAGTATGAAAGCCAGACCCATGAACCTAGGAAGCTTCTTTTCCTACTTTCAGGTGTGATGCCAAAGTACAGTCCTAACTCTTAGCAACCTACTTTGGATTCTTCCATTTTGAGATCTCCACAGACTAAACAAGAGCTCAGTAACATTTTAAGGTTCTTAAGTACAATGTCCTCCACCTACCTGTGTGACTGCTGCTTCTAGTGCATTTTTCCAAGCAGACAAAAGGCCTTTGCTCATCCTGAATGGTGAGACCAAGAGGATTTGTATGAAAAGGCCCTCCCAGGTGAGATCATTGCCACAACTAGGCTGTAACGACCAAGAGCCATATTAGCAGCTGCAAGCCCTTTGGCTACGACATCCCACACCCTCTCTGTCCCAGTTAGCATGCAAATTCACTGGGATAGGAGCCACTCTGTAGTGTTTCTTTCCAAACAAATAAAAGCTCCTGAGCTTTATCAAAGGCAGATGATGTCAGCAATGCCAGCTTGCTTGGAGGAGCTGTTTGGACAGCCCTGCTGGGCTGGATGGCTATCAGGCTGTTTGGGCTGCCCTGCTCTCCTCCCACATTGGCAAACTGCAGCTCTGGGCTGCTCCCAAGTCACCACACGCCCAAGGAGCCCCACACATTCAGCTCCTTTTTCCTTCTGTGCTCCAGTGTAAAATGAATTAGTGTATTTACTCACAACATTATTGTCAGGTGGAAAATTAGCTGTCTGCAATATTACCTCTGAACTTATTTTTACTTCTCCAAGAATCTCACCCAGAGTGTTTCCTGAAGTACAGCATCTGAGCACATCAGTGACTTCCTTCTGCGTGGTTCCTTGTGCATGGTGGCTGAGACACCAGTTTTTCTGTCAGGGTTCCCTTTAGACAAGAAACTATGGAAAGCACTACATCTCATTCAAAACATCTGAAAGAGCTGAAGATACAGAATGCATTAATCAGTAATTAATATAAATAAAAGAAACACTCTTTCATGTAGGTGGTAATAATAATAACACTTGAGTTTGTTCTAATCCATCTTTTTGTCAAATGAAGCACCAGGGAATTGGCAACAATCAGAGTATTTTAAGAGACTCTGTTTTGATTTGCAATATGAGGTTTAGCCCTGTGTTTTAAAACCGATAAGCTAGCCTTTAATATGAAGAGGAATTCTGCTATATTTTTATACCCAGCTTACAAGTCAATTTTCCAAATTAAGGCGGTGCCTTTTCACTTTATAAAGGAATTGCAAAAGCATGACAACATCCCATTGCACAAACCCTGATAGCTCCCTTTCTTCCATATTAAACCACTGAGAGCAGCTGGAATAAAGGGCTTCAATCCTTCCAGAGAAACAGCATCTTCCAGAACATCAGACAATCCCAAAATCCTTTAAATAGCCCTGTATTTGTTATATTTAGTGACAATTACACAAGTGACTTCCTGACTGCAAATATGATTCATTACTCTGCAGCAGAAGTAATACCTCTAATAGACTATGCATTGAGTTGACCCAAAATAGCTGCTGAAGAATAGTTGTTCCTGAACTACTCCATGGACAGATTTTTTAAATTATTGTAACCATATATAAGAAGAACAGATTATCCTGCCACGTAATTATTTAGCAATACCCCTAAATCTTTGTGTAAACTAAATTTCAAATGTGGACAACAATAAGCAATGTTTAATAAAGAGTTTTTAGGAACACTTTGTCTGGAACTTGCTGGGAGGTTATAAGCCCTATTTAAAATTAAACAATTTGTATTCAATCTTTAGTCACCCTTGAGCTTCACTATTATCAACACTCAAAGTTAAAAAAAAAAAGACAAGAAAAAGAGAAAGTAATTTTTTCTTCTAAGTAAAGGGAGTAGAAATTGAGTATTTCCAAACCAGCTAGACCTAAGGACACAGTTGCAGCTCCCTCCCCACTCTGGAATAACACAGACAACCCCACTGAGAACAGCACTACCCCAGGGCCTGCAAGCCCATCTTTGACAGGATCGTGCTGCCCTGCTCTTGATTTTGATGCCTACACAGTGCTGAGCAGCAGGGTTTCACTGCATACAAATCATTAACAAATCAGGAAGCTTGGAAATGATCTGAAAAGATTATCATGTGTCCACTTCCCTACTGCAGAGCCTTACACCATGAAGACAGCCCTATTTCACTTGTGCACTGTCCCTGTCCTATGAAGGGATTGCTCACAGACCTGCACTTCACATCTTCAGGTCATCCTCAGTGTTCAAAGCAAACCTCAGCACTGCTGTGTGCTGTGCTGGCTCTGTCTCGCTGACACAGGGTTCCTCAGCACAGCTCTCCGAAATTCACCACTGCAGAGCAAGGGAAGCAGCAGGGCTGTGGGTGTCCCCTGACAAGGGGATTTTTGACATAGCCAGATCCACGCCCTCACTCCCAGGGCAGGCAGTAAGTAAAGAAAGACTAGGGGAAAACTGGAATATCACTCCCTCCCTCTCACTAATGCCAACTGCAGTTTATCTGTGAACTTCAGAGAGGCCAAAATTTCATCTGTATTGTTCAGGATTTCTGCAGGCAAGGCAGCCAGGTATGCTCAAGGGGAAACCCAACCCTATCAGCTTTCAAAAGAAGCCACAGAAATACGCCATCGCCTTCACATCGATGATACTACACACACAAGCAGTAATCTTTCGGCTCCTTTTTTATTCCTTTTCATAGCAGCCACTCGGCATAACCTTCCAGACAACAGCTGCTGCCCAAAAGGAAGGCTGGGAGGCCTGAGCTGTGCTCAATATGAAATTGTCCAGGTGGGTGCTCTCAGCTCAGCTTTAAAATTTTTATTATTTTTCCAGCTTTCTGTCCAAGTGTTCTGCCTGCTCCCCTCATTAGAGCAATGGCAATTTAAACTAAAACTCACAACACGCAATGGTTGATGCTACTGCTGAAAAACCTCACTGATGAGGTCTCAGAGTAATCCCAGTGTCCCAGCTTACTGTGCATCTCTCTGTTCTAGCTTGTTAAACAACATTCTACAATGCTGGTATGTAATCTAAAAAACATCATAAGTAATAATTAAACATTAAATCAGATTAATTCCAGGCTTGTTTGCCCTTGATAATAATATTAATTCTCTAGAGACGAAAGCAAGACAATTGTGTGAAAACAAAGCACAAATAAAGTCCATAAAATACAGAGGAAATATTTCCAATATTAGTTTTGTAATATGGAGTATTCATTTTGTAATATGGTGGTGACATAAAATATGCAGCAGCAACAAACAGAGGAAATTTGATGGACTGCCAAAGCTGTTTCTCCTTAAAATGCACATTGCTCTCAGTTAAGCTTGGCACTGAGACAAGACTGCCTACACAGGCATTTTCAAAGGGCTCTTTCAAGGCTGACGTGCCACTTTCAGCTCTGACATGGGATCAGAATTACAGCTGAGGAATCAAATGAAAATCCAACCAGGCTGTGTGGGACTTCCTTAGAGAGGAGGGCTACAAGAGCTATATTTGCAGCCTCACAGGGTGTTCCCATGCTTGCTATCACCATATCAAAAGTGTTCTATTTATAGACAGCAATTTGTTGGTGCCAGGCAGTGATGGGCATGTGATATGAGGGTGGTGAGGCACTAGAACAGGTTGCCCAGAGAAGCTGTGGATGCCCCATCCCTGGCAGTGTTCAAGGCCAGGCTGGAAGGGACTTTGAGCACGTTGGTCAAGTGGAAGGTGTCCCTGCCCACGGCAGGGGGGTTGGAACTAGATGATCTTTAAGGTCCCTTCCAAACCAAACCACTCTATGATTCTATGATATATGGCTGTTGGCAAAATGAGTCTGTCCATGGGTTATCACAGCTCTAATTAAATGAAGACACAGGCTACTGAGTTAGGGTCCCTTTCAATGGAGCTGAGAGGACAGCAATCTCCACAAGAGCCTCAGAGGAGGACAGATTCATTTGACTGATTGCATGATGTCTGAATTAATGGTCAGGAAAAGAGCTATTATTGTGCCCTTGCTGGTAGGCTGCTTCAGAGAGCTTTTGCTGTGCTATCTGTTTGAGTGTGGAAGCAAAAGCAATGCACTCCTCAACACACAACCAGCAAACCAGGAGCCTGGCTGATGTGGCGAGCCTTTCCTGGATCAATTTTACAAGGCTGAGTGTCTGATAAATAATGAATGTTCAATAAGCTCAAATACAAATACTTTGCAAGGAGCAGGCTGTTAGTCAAACCAACGCTGCTCTAACCTTTAAAACAGTTTTCTTGTTTTATTGACAATGTGGGTGGCAGAGACAAAGCAAAGCAGGGCACAGTATAAACCACAGCACCAAGCAACTTTGGCTCCTGGTCTTCTTTGTGTCTCCTGGTTTCTGGGGCTGGGAAAAACTCAGTAATTAAATCCTTGTAGCTAAGCTGGAGCTGCTGGGAGCAAAGGGGTGGTGAGAAATTTCTATCAAATATCAATGGCCCAGCATGTGTTTGACAGGTGGGAAAACCTGGTTCAAGCCCTTGGTGTTGGGGGGGACATTTTTTTTTTTTTAGTGGGCTTAATTCTTAAGAAAACGTTGTGCTGTTCTTGGTGCACGTAAGAAACCTGGCTTCTCTCAGGATTTCAGTAACCTTACAAAACTGGAGCAAGTTTCAGAGCTAAAATTAAATTCACAAGCTGTAGCAGGCTTGTAAGCTGGAACAAACTTGCAAGCAACAACGTGCTTCCAACATCACATTTGAATGTAATGCTTACATTTCTAAGCTCTTCAAGATCACAACAGACTTCTAGCTAAATGGAATTAACTCCAGACTAGAATCTGTTCTATGTGGCTCACATCATCTCTCACCAGGTGGTGGTGGATTAAACTGTAGAAGAACTTCAGTGTGACCCTCTAATCCAAGTGAGACTCCTCAGTCTCCTCCCACACCAAGTGCAGTATCTAGGTTTGCTTCTATGACAGATTCTTCTGCTTTTGGGAGACCTCCACTATTAAGTGAAAACCTCAGAAAAGACAAACTAAGGCCACAAAAATGACAAGCCAGCCTGGTCCTCATTTCCAATTTGCTACTCTCTTTGGGAGCCAATAGACAATTTGTATATAAATAAATTACAAACCTCCACTAAGCCACCTGGCAGTGACCTCCTTGAGCCTTTGGCTCTAGCTGAGCATATTGCTGAGTACCAGCACTGCTAGGTTGCCCCTGGAGGTGGTGTGGCACCGGAGCAGGTCATCCAGGGAGGCTGTCAAATCTTCATCCTTGGAGGTCTTGAGACTTGACTATACAAAGCCATGGCTGGCCTGATTTAGAGATCGTAATAGTCCTGATCTGAGCTGGGAGCTGGACTAGAAACCCCAGTGGTCGCCTTCTGCCAGCAGCTCTGAGGCTGTGACTCTCTGTTGGTTCTTCTTTGCTTCAGCTATCTGAAAATTTAGAAGGCAAATTTTTTAGACATGCATCTCTTAAGAAATTCTCTCTAAGGTAGACATGGACTTCCACATTTCCCCAGGAAGAAACACAGCTACTTAGCCAACAAAAGAAATGCCTCATTGAGATCTTGTTTTCAGGAGTTCAGACAATAGCCTTTGTAAGTGAATATGTGAGAGCTGATACAGACAAGTACACTGAGGAACTTAATCATATCATATTTCTGTGTGATCAAGATAACCTATATTAACCTGTTAACAGTCATTTAAATATTTAAACCAGTAGATCATACAAAGAAAAAGGGAAGATTAAGTTTAATCATGTGGCTCAGTTCTATTGAATATATCTGTGAAGTGGTATTTCCGGTTATCTGTGAGTGGAAAAGCATTTACTTACTAAATTATTTCTCACATATATAGGTTTAGGACTCAGTGATTTGTGTGGCCAAAACCATCAGATAATCTGTTCAACCATGTAAAATGCAGAAAATCTCAACTGCCAAACACCGAGAAGCTCATGGGATCCATCTTGCTGTTATGGATCATTGCAATTACAGAAATGGTACCTGTGTATATAACTTTAAAGTAATTGCTTTGTTTATATGTAAGGGAATGCAAGTAAACTTGCTAAGGTACTTCTTGGATATCAATTAATCTTTGGCAAAACATACAAAGTACACTTTCAAAAATTTCCTTTAACTTCCATGGAAGTTACTTACACACTGAAAATTAAGCACACACTACAGTGCTCTGCTAGTTAAAGATGATACATATACGCAAGTTCGAGTCCTATTTATATGCGATTAAACCATAACTAGTATGCTATCTTGTTCCTCAGTTTTGAGAATAAAAATTAAAAATCCCCAAACCACTGCAACAAAAAAAATCTCTTTATTAAAATCTGTACTTTTCTAAATAATTTATAGCTTGTATAAAATGCAGCTGCACCACAGGGTCTGGGCCCCATGGCCAGTGTGCAAAAGATGCTCGCTTGTGTCCTGGAGATGATGCTTTTGCCAGGCGCCATGAGGGACTAGTGGAGTGGCATCTGCAGAGATTGCATTACTAAACACTGCTGAATCACCAAGCTCACACAAACTGAGTTTCTTTACTGGTTTACTGTGGAGGGGTTTTTTACCTTGCTTTTGTTGGAGGCTTTGCTGAGTGTGGTAGATTTTTTTCACAAGAATAGGAACAGAGTAGCAGAACAGCAGGACAAGTATCCCACCAACTTTCCTATGACAATGCATGGAAAAGTTTTTCAACATGTTTAATTTTTTTTTAATAGGAGCAAATAAACTTATTTTTCTCTCAACTTATTATTAGAAATGGTTAAACATTTTTATTTGATTAAGGAAATAATTTTGAGCCACAGCAAATCTCAGCTGTTCTGATTAAGATTTTTGAGAACAATAAACAATTCAAACCATGGTCTTGTAATTACAAATGTGAGCTGATTTTAACCATGCTAACACCTGTATGAGAAAAACAGAAATATGATGATATATCATTCTGTGTATTAGAAACAGTATAAAAATGCTCTAATTTCACTACACTCATTTCTGCAATGTCCCTTCTTATGAATTTCCTAAAAGAACCCAGAATTATTTTAAAAAATGAGAAAATATTTCGTTAAAAGTTTCCTCCTTTTTTATAGTCTGCCTTTACTAAGACTTACTGAGTACTCCTGAGACACTTATTCATGAGCCAAACTTATTCAAATCAGCTTAAGGATAGACAGTATGTGTGCACATGCATGTTTGTACACAGATTCAGTCAATATATGAGTTCATACTGCTGTAATAAACTGGAATAGCAAGAAGAAAACCCAGTGAGAAATACTGCAGAAGAAAGAGGTAAATAGGGAGGAATTACAGAAATGTGCTAAAAAAGGTATTTCCCCTTTATTCACTTAGTGCTGATTCATTCTCATTAAATGGTAAATTTAGCTTTGCTGTCACTACTCAACACCACTATGGTATTACAGCTAAATGCTACTTCACCAGTAATCTGTTATTATAAAATGAACTTTTATATTTGAATATTCAAATATTTATATTGGAATAAGTGCATATTGATTTGGCTCTTCCATGAACACAAATGCCTTTCTAGCAAGCAGGGACACCATGTTACAGTGAAGAAATATTTATTTACAGCATTTATTGTAGTGGCTTCTGGAAAAAAATTACATATTTAAACTGTCAGCATTAGGACTTGGAATTTTTTTTCTCTGTGCCAATTTAAAAGACTTTTTTCCCTTTTTTTATATGTCATGGCTCCAGGGCTCTTCACAACAGGGCTCTGCAGAGTCAGAAACAAATCATCATTTGCAGTCAGCATGTTTGGAGGTCTTATTCCTATTAACTCTGACTTAAGAACAAGGTCCAATTCCAGAGCTGTGTTTTGATCATCTTTCTCTTTCAGCTGGTGGTTGAAGACCATCTGAGACTCCCTACAATCACCATATACTCTCTGATTTAGACTGTTAATTTTCATAATGATACAGAGCTGGTGCTGATCCTCCTTTCATTCCCAGACACTCTTACTACATGCTCCCCTGGCTACAAAAATTTTCATGCATACTTTAAAGCAATCTGGGGCTGATTTATTCAGTGCACCTGCACGAGGCTTGAGGGAACATACTGCACCGCCCATCCCCTCCCAGGCACACGCATTCCCTCTCAGACTTCTTGGTCACGACCCTGTCTCCTTCTCCCTCAGCCCTGCATTGCATGTCTGAAATGTTTTGCGGAGAAACATGTCCAAAGGATGTTGGTTAAGCAGTGGAGAGATGGGGCCAGGACGCATGTGCTGGGTCTGGTAAAATCTGCTGCTGTTTGTGTTGGCTGTCCCCTTGGTGTGCTTTCCTGGCCTGGGCACCATGCAAAAGAGGGTGTGAAAATGCCTTATGACTTCACAGCACATCAGAAGATAGATATTGTGATATGTCTTCAGGGAGGAGGTATGAAAATGCAGCTTTGGGGAAAAGCAAGAATATGGCAGTTGTTACAGTTCCCTGAAATGAAAGCTGCTCTTTCCATGATGCCACCAAAAAAGTAGAAGTGCCCTGGAAATCTTACAGGTCCAGCATCTGGCTCTTAGTGCAATCTTCCTTTCCTTCATTAGGACTTTTGTCTGTTTGGATGAGTCAGAGAGCAAGTCCCCTTGAGTTACACAGCAAGCCAGAGAAAATGAGAGACCAACAGTCTCCCTGCACGGATAGCACTTCAGCTACGGAACACACGCATGAGGTCAGTGCTCCAGCCAAGGAAGCTAGCAGATCTGTCAAGCCTTCTTTGGACGACCTGTTTAAGGATTAATCGTATGAATGTTTGCTCCACAAGGTTCTGTGTACTTCAGGCACTGTTTTCTCCTCCAACTTTTTAAACAAGGAAACACTTCTTTCCTAGGATTCAGGGGTCAAGTTTGGTCCCCTTTTGACCCTTTGAATTTGCCTGCTGCTGCTAAGCTAAATGGTGGTGTGAGGTAATTTATTTGGGATCAGGGTTAAAGTGTTAATGAGAACACCACATTTCTCTGAAGCTCAGCAGAACTGAGAGCAGCATTCTCAGCTGAGAGAAAAAAAAGAAATCCTCAGCAGATACTGGAGCCAAGAAGCATATGGAGCCATTTTAGCCCATGGTTGCATAGCTTCTTCTCAGGTTTCAATGAAGTAAATCTGAAGGGCAGTTTGAATCCTAATATATGTGCAGGAAGTCCATGCATTCAGGATTACTATAAAAGCAGGCTAATTGGAGCCCTTCTCCAGCGAGGTGCTGAGAGCCCTTGGCTCCACTTGGAGTTAAGAGGACTGGTATGTTTAGCACTGTGAAGGATTAGGCTTCTAAATTTCCTACTGCTGATAGCATGTTTGCTAGGAGGATTGATTTGACAAGGGTAGCGATGTATGGCCATTAAATTGTTTGCAGATTTGACCTATCTGTCCATAATAAGAAATAATATCTGAAGTGCCATAACTCTGTCAAACATTTCAAAGGAATACTTGTTTAAAGATCGAATGCATTATGTAATCTCATAATGTCAGATTAGGACGTAAAACTACAGAACATGACACAGAGCAGCATTACAAGACATACTGTGTCAGAAATTTTATAAACAATTTCTTCTGGACCTCTCACATGTTATCAGTTTGAGTAGTGACTATGATGCATTTAAAATTTCTTCTGGCAGCTGGATACAAAATGATGTGGCAAAAAAGTGACTGGAAGTATCACCCAGGGGCTCTTGCAAAAGCATTTTTCCATAGCAAAACTGTACAGACCTGCAGATTTTGTCCTGGTGTGAGGGAACCTATGGAGAGAATGGGAAACGAGAAAGGACAGCAGAACAATCAAAATGAAGGAAAGGAACAGAGCCTAGTCCTGTGTGTTATTAAACTGAATCACAGTTCTCAGTTGACAGACCCAAAATAATTAATAATATAGTAAATGGAAAAATCTGTTACCTACAGCCAGCACAAGGGCTTAGAGTTACCCAGTGCTTATACCTACAATTCCATAAGCATCATTTTTCTCCATATGGATTTATTTTTACTACATGTTATTTGCCTGAGTATGAGACTACCTAGGCAAGATAAATATCTTTTACCTTGGAAGGACCTATCTGATTTCTTTTAAGTATATAGCACTTTGGAATTTGGGGAAATAGAAAAGCAAAATAAATTCCCACAAACTAAATCTAAAATCAAGACAGGTTCAAAAAAACAGAGCTGAGAGGAGAGAAGGAAATAAACCAGCACTGAAATAAACAGTGATCATTTTTTATGAGACTCATAATAAAGAAAAATTATTTTAACTTTCCTTAAGTGACAACTAGTGGAAAAATAGGAAGCAGCTAAAAAAGTAGCATTGAGCCTGCTAGGCTGGTGAACATCAGCTGGAGTTGCCTTTTCTGTGATTTTCCTTTTATGTTTAATCTTCATCATTTTTATGACCTTATTCAATTCAAAGTATGTATAAATGTATATATGTATATAAAAGTATATATAAATGTCATATGCAGCATTTTTGTGAATTGAAATTTAATCAAGCAGAAGCACATGGTGGACACCTTCAGCAGCATCTGCCTTGGCCAGTGCAGAATAACAGAGCCCATGAATAAGTGCTGTGAATGCAAAGGTCATGATTTTCACTCCCATGTCCCACCCCCACCAGCCTGCACCACTGGCAGCAGAAAAGGGGTTAAAATGAAGCTATACCAGGGTGGGGACCAGCTCCACTCAACTCCTGTTTTTCCCTCTGCAAAGCAGTGTGTGGTGAAGGGACTGCAGCCCTATACAAAAGATCTTGGGAATTAAGAGCTCAGGCCTGTCAAAGTAGCGCTAGCGCTCTCTGTGACGTGCCACCTGTTCTTGGAGGAGCCTGGAGTGCAGCAGGGAAGGAGTGCCCCAGATATTGCCTCTCTGGCCTTGCCGTGATGCTGTGCCTTGGGGAATGGGTGACAGAAGGATGCCAAGATACAGCTCTGATGGGGAACATCTGAGCAGACGCTGGGTTTTTGCTGGTCCTGCACCCTAGGAGCCAAAGTTCTAGGGAGAAACGCACAAGCGTTCCTCCACTTGGTACAGTGGGTTTCAAATGAGTTTGTGTCCCTTTGTGAGCCATGTGGACACATGCGGCATGAGCACACATCACACACAATGAGTGGAGGAGCCAGGGCCCCACTACACTTCTCTACTCTCAACATGAGTTGTGCCCCACGCTGCCCTTGCCCCCCTCATGCTGTTAAGCCCGGACCGTTGCTCTTTACACAGGTAGCACCTTGCAGGTTGAACTTTGCTTCTGCCCCAGGACAAACTGCAGACAACTTCTTCTGAGATGGCAAGCAGGCTACAAGCCTGGGACCTAAACTTCTCTCAAGAGACAGGTGATCCCCTCCATCTTTCCCTGTCCACACCTCTCTGTGCAGGAATCGTGCAGAGCAGGGCTGACTGGAAGCTGGGATCAAACTATGTTGAGCAGCATTAGCCTTGGTAGCAATCCCTGCAGTGTGTACCACTTACCAGAAACATCAGTGCTCAGTGACAGCTCCCCATGGACGGCTGCTCTGTGAAACCTGTCAGTTAGCCAGCACCTCTGCATTAGTGGTTGCTAACTGGGTCAGTATTATTTTGCATTAGCTGTAATAATGCTTTGTTCCCTCCTTTTTCTTGCTAATAAGTAGCTACTTCCTTACATCCTTTCTGGTCAGCCCTGCCTGTCAAATGACACGTCTGTCAAAATATACATTATTCAAAAGCGGACCTGTTGCCAGCTCTGTGAGGCTGGGGGATGGGTTCATGTATCATATCCTTCCATACATCTCAATTTCCTGCTTTCTGCATGATTAATGCACATTTGCTTCCCTCTACATAGACAGCAAAGAATGAATTATGCTGCTTCATTACATAACTGGTAATGTCTTTCCATACCTATATACACTAATCACTGCTTTCTTAAGCCTTATGTTTGTAAATGAACTAGATGGAAAGAGTAAACACAGAGTAACGGCATGTTATGCTCCTCTAATGTAACAGAAATCAGAAGGGGACAAGAAGGTGTAGGTGTTTCTCCTACTAGAGTTTAGTAGGTTTTCAGAATTTTAAAGTCATGACTGCCCTCATAATACCTACATTTGATCTTTGATGTTGAGCTTCAGCAGTTTTTACTAAATTCAAGGCATAGAAGATAGACCTTTTCTGCAGCTGATAGAAAATGGATACAAATGACTGAAAATAACTAACACACACATTAGAAACACAGACTACAGATATTGTTCACATACTGAGTGGTTAATCTCTGCCTAAACTTAATACTAAATAAACCAAGCCAATATTGGCACTCTCAGACAAATCCCAGTACTGCATTTGGAAATAACAATATTATGCAGACTTGAACATATCAGTAGCTTGAAAACAGAGAGCAATAGCAGATGCTATAAAATACACAGAATCAATCCTGCTTGGACATTTATTGCATTAATACTATTTTCAATTTATTTAGCAGCAAAGTGCTTTTATTACTGACTACTATGTATGAGTGAGAATGTGTGTGGGTGCTGTACACAGAAACGTGCATGTTAGCTGCTCTGTCTGGCATAAAAAAATCCTTAAGAGGACAGCAATGAAATGTTTTAACAACACCTAACAGCATCATACAATATGCCATAAAGACACAACACAAAAGGATACTGATGCCACAGATCCACTCATAATTTAGATACAGTGACAAAAACATTATTAACCAAACAGAATTTGATTAGAAAATCAGCACTACCAGCTTATCCTTTAGAAATGCCATGGGATGGGATTTTAACCAAAAATAAGAAACCAGCTGTTGTTTGCTGTTTGCCTTTTTTCCCCCTTTTACTTCACAGAGCCTCCAGAAGCTTATGTAGAAAGAAAATCAATTAAATAAAAACGGACAATGATGATGAAGTCAAGAGAGCAATTTTAAAATCAATACACTGCTTCAAAAGAAGCTCACAAGGTGGTTGCAGAATATGGAACAGAAGCCTGACATACCAAGCAGACACAATGTTAAGAACCAAAGGAAGATCCCACAATACTTTCATATTTATCAGAAAGGATAGCATGGAAAGATTTGTAGTAACCCAAGGTTGTGCTGTTATAAGCACATCAAACCAACCCCTTATTGCCTATCCTGACTCCTAGAGCATAGCTAGTGAAATTTCAGACACTAGGCTGTGTCTCTAAGTGGATGATGTTTGGGTCTGAAAAATCCAAAACTTTAAGTGAGCCAAGAATAAGCTTTTGTAGTAGCAAACATCAGCACAAATATCACCAATTTCTGCCCTAAGTACAAGACATAATTCTTCAATTTTCAAATAAACACATGCCATGCACTTTTTTAAAAAAGCAACAATTAACAATAAAATTCTGCCAAAGCAAAATGTTCCATTATGCATGCAATTTTCTCCCCAAGGAGGGAACTGAAGAAAGAACAAACCACATGTGAAATGTTAGTCATCTTGTTTGACGCAATTTTGTGTGGTTCTCAGATAGTGTGGTAAGGACAGTTCAAGAGTTTATATGGACTAGTGGAGAAATCAGGAAAAAAACCACCATCAAACAAATGAGCTTCATCTTAATGCTTGCTTATGAGCTGTTATGGGCAACGTTATGAAAACATCACAGATAAAAGTCACCTAAATCATCATAAAGTATGGTGATCTCAAACTATTTAATGGGAAACATGATTGGCAGAAAAGGGTCTTAAAATAGATAGTGAATTGCTACAGTTAGCTGAGGTTTAGTACTGCTTCTAAAATTCCAAACTGTAAAACTCAAGCCAGAAAGTTTCTTGACCTTTTTTTCTGTGTCAAAATTAAGGCAGAATTAAATAAGAGTCAAGTAGACAGGCAGAGTATTGAGTAAAAAATTCTTAGCCATACTCACTTTTCACTTCAAAAACATTGCTGTTTTATTGCAAGTCCATGATTCTGAAAACATAGTTCAAAAAGATGACTTTAAAGAAATTCAGTTTTTTTGTGTGCAAAACATATGTGTAGTGATATACCATGACGAGCATGAGGCATGCAAAAACAACTCAGAGCAACTGGCACTTCTGTCAACACGGTACCAAAAACACTGATGTCACTTAGTATTTGTGGTAAGCCCCAAGTATTCCTCTTGCAGCAGAACATTTGTTGTCTACTTCCTATGGAATTTCTGAGCTGGAATCAGGTCCAAGTTTGGTGTTTTTTTTTTAATTCTTCAGTATCAATTGCACACAAGTTCACATCTGAACTTGAAGGTTTGGAAGTCTTATCTCTCCCTGCAAACAGACTTTGTTGGCTTTTCTTTCAGCTGTTATTATTTGCAGGTGTCTCATCCATGTTTATGCTGATAAAACAAAACAATGTTGCCATGCCTTCCCTCCAACCAATACAGCATTTTCATTAATTTTAGTCACAAAAAAATTGTAATGAGATTTTAAAATTAAATTCTTATTTGTCTAAGGTGTGCTTATAGATCATTAACACTGTCACTATGCTTTTAGAAGTTGACATCAACATGTATTTTTCCATAGGTATTGGCCAAATTCTGTTGTCATGGCAGAGACAACATCAGTGATACTGTACCTCCAGCTCTCCTGTGGTTAACATCCTAGGATCCTCAGGGATTATCATAATAAAAGCCGTGGCAGGGGTGAAGGACAAAGGACACATCTACCATCTTTTCTGTCAGGGCTAACCTGAGGTGAAGGTACTGTTCAGGCCTGTGTTGGCCGCTCCCAGACCAGGAAAAGCTGGTATAAGAACCTGGTCCAAGAACAAAAACTGGGAAACTGGGGAAGAAAGTGTGTTTGTGCAATGTCTAGCTTGTGTTCAGAGGAGGTATATGCTACTGGGTAGGCATCAGTAAGTGTGTTAAACTGGCAGCATAACTACTAGGAAAACTTAGAAAGACACTCTGCTTCCTCCACAGCAGTTGCACACTGAACAGTGACTTACTGCTGCTGCTGCTTGTAAAATCACACAGGGCTCATGGGCACCGCCAGTGCCGCTGCCTGGCACATGGCTCCTCCCTGTGTTCTGCACAGAGATCCACATTGCTTTCTATGGGGACACAGTAAAGGGTAATCAAGCAGCTGATTTGTCATATACTGCCTGTTTTGAAATAAAAACTAGCAACACAGGGCCCGTGCCATATGAAGACCCAGGTGAGTATCTGCAAAGATTGTGTCTCTGCTTTGAAGAGCTAATCATCTGGGAAAAAAACTGTCTCATAGACCTGGAGAACAAGCAAAATACAAAACCTACAGAACACACCAGGTTGCAATTTATGTCCACACATCAGCTCTGCTTTCTAACTCAAATTCATTTTAACCCACCAAAGGTCCTGTTCTAGCAATGAGCTCTGCCACAATGAGCCCATAGGCATATGTGAGGCAAAGCTGCAGCTGCTCTTTGGGATACTCTTTTGTCTACAACTTTGATAGGTATCACACATTTGGAAGTATAATTACTGTATCAGATACAACTTCATAAGGTACTAGAAGTCTTTACTGGCTGCTTGTCAGCGGAAGTCCTATCAGCACTTAAGTTCACCACACTAAATCCCCAGAAATATTTTCCATAAAACAGAACACTTTCTGGAGTTAATTTTGTATAAATTCCTCTTTTTTATAACCTGCTATCTGATTTGTCAGGAATGAACATCAGAGCCGACAATAGTGAGCTGCTTGTGCCAGCAATGGTGTCTGGGATCAGCAAATTCACACTAGCAGAAACATGCAGAATTTCAAAAAGTAAAAAATCCCCAAAGACAAAATAAGTGTTATGTTTCAACATTTACATTTAAAAATGTATGTTTCAGATATTTGAAACTAATATTCCCTGGCCCTTTGCATATACATCTAAGAGCTGTATACAGGAAACCTGGAAAAGCAACAAAAGTAACTAGAACAAATTAATAATCCCCTCCTTCAGCAAATTAGACTTCACTGCTAAATTAGTTGACCTTCAAAGTTTGCCCCAGGGGAATCATGTAAAATTGGAGGGTTTAACTGAAGAAACAAAAATGAAAATGGGGATGAAGAATGTGAAGTGGCTAGTGGAGTGGATGGGCCCAGAAAGGTTTGTTTAGTTACCTTAAAAAAAGTTAATTGAAAGGGGGAACTACACCACCTCTGCATAAAGGTACAATTTGTCATGACTTATTTACTCAAAGGGACTTATTTACCTCATTAAGAATGTGTGTAGAGGGGAGAAGGAAACTTTCTTCACAACCCATCACAAACTGTGCTACACCAGCTCAGACATGGAACCAAAAGAGAAGGCAGTACAGAAAGTTGCTGGGTTTTTTCAGATGGTCCAAGTCGAAGTAGAGTGAAAGCATTACTTGGTTAACACAAGCAATCCTCAGAGTGGATGTTATTTCAAACCACCCCAGACACATGAACTGAGATGACGTGGATGTCTAAGAAATGGAGCTCAGCTCCAGAGCATCATTCCTCTAGTATTTCAAACACACTGGATTTCTGTGACAATGAACTCTTACAGTGTAGTTCTCTTGTACTTACAATGTACTCTTACAGTAGAAAAGACAAATGATCGTGTGGCTACTTTAAAAAAAATTCTTGTTAAACATGGAGTGTTAACCCTCATGCTTGAGTTCACTTGCTCCTGCAGACTTACTCTCTTATCCCCTTACCAGAAGTGATTCAGTGCCAGACCACACAGACTCTTCTGGGACAAACATGTATTTTTGCTTATTTTGTAGGTTTCATTAATGGTGGTTATTGCTACACAATTTTCTAAAATTTGTGATATGGGCTACCTGTGTGATGGTTGATGATGATAATTGTATGAGTAGGCAGAGATGTGTTAAAAAGACTCCCCAGGTTTCTCAGACTATGAAAGTATATAGTTAATCTGGACTACTAGGAAGACTTGGACACATCTTGACACAGCCATAACTTTGCTGTTACAGGCAGATTCTGATTAGTATGGTTCTTGCAAGAAGGTGATCTGACCAGTATCTGAAAACACTTACATGCCAGTTGCCTTGATGGAGAGCAGGAAGCGTAACCTTTGACCAGAGAAGTAGTAACAGTGTAAGCTTTTATAAAACAAAACCTAGAGGAATTAGTGTCCTGTATCAGTCACAAAGTTCATTGAGGGCTCTCTATAAATCTCACTGAAGCATTTAATTAAATGATCACCTTCCTGTGTGATCTGAAACGGATGTAAGAGTTTTACACTGACAACGAGGATGTTTAAAAACCCAGAGGACTAGGGCTAGAACCAAAAGAGCATATGACACTGAGTGGGGGGCTTTCATAGGCTCTGACCTGGTGCCTTGAACGTGTATGCAGGACTTCAATGTCTGGAAGAGCAAATGAGAATCAGCCACCTACAGATGGGATCTCCAGCATCAGCATGCTGAGTAGGGGCCACCTACCTCCAATCACTTGGAAACACTGAGGAGAGCAGGCTTATGTGGTCTGTTTAAAAAAACCCATAGATGTTTCCATTTTGTGTGTCTTTTTGTTTTTAACACTCCCCCTGTATATCACAGTTCGCAGGACAGATTTTTCTGGCACTTAGAAAGTTCAGATTAAATTCTGTCTACCCCTTCCTCATCTGACTGATTCAAAATCTATCTGCTCCATTTCCAACAGAGTCTCTCCAGGGAGCATCAGAGGAGGACTCTATCCTAACAATGCTGCAATATCTTTACTGGCTACTAGAGTGAATGGGAGTAACTGGTCTTTTTTTTCCACTGTACATACTGGCACACCAGGCATAACTATCTCATTAAAAAATCACCTTGCAGGTTCAGGTCCATAAATATTAGTAAATAAAATGGACCAACAAACACGTTGTAAGTTAGCTTCCATTAAATAACGAAGATGGCTTATTCTAATAAGGTGTTTGATGTCAGCTAGGTTGTTTCTTTCTTCATTTGAGGAAGACTAATGGGCCTATTTTCTATCTAACTTTCATAATTATAGTTAATTTTAATTGTGATTTTCTATTTAATGTGCTTTTATCATGATTTTTTAATCATCATATCTGAGTTCCCCTAACATGATGCTTTTTTATGACCTTGCTGAAAATTTCTTCCTGATGTCAGAACCCCTGTGCGAGCAAGTGTTACATGCTTTGGCAGTGATAGAATTATTCTTTCATAGTCTATAGAAGCTCTTAAGCTGCCTTCATCCCCATAGCATCTAAACTCCATTGAGTAGCACATTAACTGACAAGACTAACATCCATCATCTTTGCTTCATTCTCCTCTCTTGAGGAAGTGTGTATTATGTAGGGGAGTGTATGGTTTGGGTGGGGTTTCCACTGTGCTTTATTTTCAAATGTCCATGCTGCTAGGTGTATATCTAAGAAAAAATCTCCCCTTGTATGGAGCAGAGGCTGTGGAGAAGTTTCTAAAGGTCTTTCACTCCTGCCATTATTTATGCTTGTGTTTCCAGTCAGTCTGTCTTGTCTGGGAATGAGATTTATCATGACAAATGATTTAGTCCAAGTGTTAAAAAAAAATTAAAAAAAATACCCTTTATTAGAGCATTTTATACTGATAAAGTCTTTTGCATCTATAGCAGAAAGTTTTCCAAACTAAGGATTTTTTTTATATGGTCTCCCAAGTATGCAGTAACACTAGTAGCTAGAACCATTACTCCTTACGTACATAGCTGCCAATAAAAAGACATTCAGTTTTAATTTTGCCAGTGAGTAAAGGCTCACTATTGATTGCTATTAAAGACCATCCTTAACTTTACGGTTTACTAGTTGAGACTGATATTCTAGGAATGTGTCTAGGATAAGGAGATCCTAATACTGATGATAATGGAGTATTCTAGTGTGAGGGTACTTAACCTTGGAGAGCTGGACAGTTACTCTGCTATTAAGAGATGTCACGAAATCAAAATATGATTGCAGATTAATGTCTTGGCAGTGTTACCATGTTAACATCAAAACACTGTATAGGTACCACTCCCTTACTATGCTTTAAAGATGGATAAGAAAAGCAGTATTACTATCCATCCAGGACATGATTACCCTGTGATTGTATCCCTTCACCTCACTCATGGTCTTACTTCCATGGCACTTCTCAGTCTTGGCTCACTGCTGCTCCTCCTCAGGGAGAGGAGCTGCCAAGTCCTCTGGCACCATCAGTCACCCTTGTAGCAAGACAGCATCATATTAAACAGGAAACAGACCCACTTCAGCATGCCATAAAATATGTAGAACATAAAATGCTCCTGGACCATAGGAGTTCTCATCTAATCTAATATGGTCAGTGTTAGTCACAGTCCAGTGAAATACCAACTTACGGAATTTTGTTACCAGTTGTGGTGAATTTATAACGCTTCAGTTCTCAAACTCCGGTGATTTCTTGAAGAACAGAGATAAATTTTTAGCCTCATGAAAGCAGGATTCAAGTATATAAGGCATCAAAAACATATAAAGAGAACCCAATATATTTTACTTTAAAGGAAATGTCATTGTCTGGGGAGGGCTAGAGTTGTGATTTTTGAACTCTCAGGTTTGATACTGCTGATGTTGCCAAGTATGAAATAGCCCTTGCTGACAGATCTATGAGGAAAACTTGAACTCTGGGCAATTGCCATACCTCCCAATTATCCCTGCTTTGTTTTGAGCAGGTCAGTTTTCCTCTTCCTATTTTGCAAGAAATCACCATTAATTATTCCCCTTACTCTTGCCACAAAGCCACTTATACCATTTCCTGTTAGATTTCACCCTCCACCTCCTGTGCAATCAGCAAAGAGGTTTTATTCATGCTCTGATTTCTTCCCACTGCTTCTGTTCTCCTCTCCTAGCTCCTTCACTTTCTTCTGCTGTTTGAATTTTCTTCATCCCCTCCCTCTCAGTGTTAGCCCTCCTCTAGCACCTTCTGAACTCTCCCTCTCCCATCACACCCCTCCATTTTGTTTCCCCATCAGCAGAAATCAAACTGACTAACGTCCTTGTCCCTTGCTGGTATTTCAGAGCTCCAGAGCCAGATCAATTTTGCAGTGCTGCTAGCAGAGGCAGGGAAGAGGTGGGACACAGCCACCAAAGGGGAGGGAGCAGCGAGGCAGCACAAAGGGCACAGCGAGGAGGCAGGCAGAGAGAGGTTGCATGGTGAGTGGGAATGTGGCTCTGACACGAAGGGAGAAGCACGGCTCCATCCGTCGATCACCACGCTGCATCCCCCACTGCAAAGGCTGTGAGTAAAAGGCAGCGAGTGCTGTGAGGGGATATGTGCCTGAGGAGACTGCACAGGCAGATCTCTGCGAATTCTCATCAAGAGCAGGGAACGACTGTACGATTTTGCCCAGAGAGGACTTCTGGGAAGAACTGAAACATGGGACTGTTTTGAGCCCTGATCAACATTTCAGGTCCACAAAACACAAATTGCTCTCAGATCTGCCGAGCGCACAGTGGCTGATTCCTTTGTCCATGAACACAGTATCTAACTTGCTACTTTGCAAATGCTGGGATATCCTGAAGATGAAAGCAACAATCTACACTACATCTACAGTCTTGTAATTAGCATTTGGCACCAGAGAAACCAATAAAAAAGCCATGACTTTCCTGTGGGCAACTATTTACTAGAAGTTTGATGTAACCCTTGCAAATTACTGTCCCAATAATCCAAAGAAAACAAACATAGAAGTGCTTTTAACTTCCCATGAGTTGTGATGGTGGAGTTCACTGTTAACCCTCCTGTGTTTTGAGGCTCTTCCAGTAGGGTCTGTTCATTCCGACCCTGGAGATCACTGCCATGAGACTACTTCCAAAACCTCCCCTTTCTTTTTGTAAAGAGATCACATTGTGCTGAACAGCCTTGGTATGCAGCAGAAAAAATATACATTCCTGAAAATGAATGTCTTGTGTGCTGCTGTGGGGAATACTGACTAGTTATTTCACTGGTATGAAAACCCTGTATTGTAGCTTACCATATCAAAGGCCATACACCTCATATATCCCACAGTCTGTTGTCAGTTTGTACACTGACTCCCCTACACCAACTGCTATGTTGTTTCATCCCCATTCAGTATGATGCTGAGCTGTCATTCACAACCACACACAGAGTCTTCCCATCACTCCATTCAAGTAATGTGCCTACTGGACCACTATATCAAAGACACATCAGGAAAAAGATCTGGAAAATGAAAATGAGTCAAAGGAGGTAACCAAATGCTGCCATTTATATCTTTGTTCCACTAGATATACACAAAATTGAAACACAGAAGCCTTAATAGAGAGGAGGGGAAATGCCTTCTGGCCAATACCAAATTAATCTGCAGCTCTTGGTGTTGCAGAAGTCACACAGTATATTCTGTGATAATTCTGAATAGGAGGTGCTGGGAAATTTGCATTCAATGAGTTATGTTATATATTCAGCTTACATATTATTTTCTGTGGAATTCTCTGTCTGTAGGGAATCCAACCAGTAAAAAACATCAGAATTGATTATTCATACAGGCAAACCCCAGCAAATAACCTAAACTCCTCTTAAACTAGCTTTGAGCTTCAAAGCTGCTTGACCAGTCTTTCTGGAGACCAGCCCACAACTTTATGGCCAAGATCAGTCCTATCTTCTGTGAGTAATCCTTCAGAATTAAACCCTGGAATGAGCAAGGCAATCTGTTAATGGTGCTTCTGGACCAGTACAGGAAGGAAAAACTACAGATTCCTGTAGAGATTTCCACATATTTCTAAATAGGAAACACTCCCTCCTACTTGGAAAGTCTGCAAGAACCAGAAGGACTTGACACAGTCTTGCACTCTCTCCATTCTAGCTACTATCAGTATAAGCAGTTTTTTTTCCCTAACTCACATCCTATGTATGACCTTCCTATGTGTGGATGAAAAAAGCGCTTCAATTGCATGGGAAAACTTGCAGAAATATTATGCTCTGAATGGCTGTTTTAACACAGTATAAAAGCCTAGATGACATGACAGGGTCTAAACTTTTCCTTTGTAGAAAAACAATAGACTACTTATTGTTTGTAGAAAATCTGGTAACTTTTAAGGACAGTTATCTTGGTAAAGCCATATTACAGAAATTTTACATCTGTTTTTGCACCCAAGTGATTCTATTGTCCATGCAGATTACAAAGTTTACATTAACTTTGAAAAGAAAAAAAAAAACCCAACAACTTTGACATACAGAGGAGTCTGAAACTATCAATGTGTTTTCAGTCACAGGCTCTTCTCTTTATTAAATCCTATTATGTCCCACTATTGGGACATCATGAATACTAGGGAGAATTTTCTACTATGCAGTCTGATACATACGGTCATCTGTCTTCAGCTCAATGTAAGAGACAACAGAGTTTCTTAAGTATCATTGTAGTGAAATTACACTCCTGCTTTGCCCCAAAAGCAGTATGCTGTTACCCCAAGGCACAGAGCAGACCTAACCACTAACTTATATTTGGAATAGATTTCATTTTTTTCTGGTTGAAACCTACAGTCCCGGGGAAGCAAGTCACCCTCTGCAGACACAAATGCAGCACTGCACTAATTGGAAATTTGTAGCCACTAGTAAACAGCATCTTTTGCGACATGCAAATGTGCAATTGTTGCAATGTATCAACACTGGAACATCTTTACAGGGATACAGTACAACTGCACAAAGGAAGAGACCCCTGACACAATTTAAAGCTCATGCAAAATATTATGCCAACCCATAACACCCAGACTTTATCAAATAGATATTTTAAGATGAAGTCTTGAATTCTGATTATGTTTGCAATGTTGATGGGATCACTCTTACTGCAGAGTCCTGTTCTGCTTTTACTGGAAAAACATTTCAGTCCCAATTCATCCTCACTGTCTCTAGCAAAATTAACATAACAGCTACAGCCTGTTCTTGGCCTGTATTTTTTCCATCCTTGTTTTAAAAAAATACACTGTTATTTTAGAGGTAGCTACTTCCTCTATAAGACATAGTTTGATAATGAAAACATCATTAATCTATAGTATAAAGACAGATAGATCTTTGACAAAACACCTTGTAAATGGCTCTAAAAGAGTAATATTGACTGATTCTGTCAATACTTAGTTAAGGAATTTGTTGCAATATCACAGAATCATAGAACAGTTTAGGTTGGAGGGGACCTCTGGGACGTCATCTGATCCAGCCTCGTGGCAAAACAAGCCCAACTAGATGGGGCTGCTCAGGGCCTTGTCCAGTCAAGTTCTGACTGTCTGCAAGGATGGAGACTTTACTTCTCTGGGGCCCTGCTCCAGTGTTTTAACAACCCTCACACTAAATTCTTTTTTCTTACATCTAATAAGAATTTGCCATGTCACAACTTGCATTTGTTGCCTTTTGTCATATCACTGTGTGCCTCCAAGTCGTCTGTCTTCTCCACAGCCTCTGATCATTGTAGAAAGCAATAAGATCTCTCTGCTTTCTTTTCTTAAGGCTAAACAAGCTCACCTCCCTCAGCCTGCTTGTATGTCAGGTGCTGTAGAGGCCACCTTATTGGCCTCTGCTGACCTTGTTAAAGTACACCAACATCCCTTTTGTGCCAAAAAGCCCCAAACAGGAGACAATACCCCAGATATGGTGGGAATAATTGCTGCCTTTGTCCATATGGCTATAATCTCACTATCATGGTACAGTATGCTGTTGTGCCCTTGTCAGAACACTGCTGTCTCCTTTTCAGTTTCTTGTCTACTGGGACCTTCAGGTCTTTTTCTGCAACACTGCTTCCACTGTCCAGTCTGTATGGTTCTATGGGATCACTTTGTCTCAGTTACAAGACACTGCCCTTGCCTTCACTGAAACCCATGAGGTCCCTTGTCAAACCATTGCTTCAGCCTGTCAAGGTCCCTCAGAATAGCACCCCTGCCCCCCAGCACATTGACTGCTCCCCACAACTTTGTGTTGTGCCCAGACTTGCAGATCATGTCCTCCGTCCAATTGTCTGGGCTGTTAATAAAGACGTTGAATGTTCTGGCCCCAGTGACAGTCTCTGAGGGATGCCACAAAGAGCCACCTGCTAGCTGGATTTTGCACCTCTGAACACCACCATTTGAGCCTAGTGGGTCAGCCAATTTTCCTCTTGCCTTAACATTCACTTATCTAGGGCAAATCTACCAGTTTACCTACAAGGATACTATAGGAGACTTTGACACGGGCCTTACTGAAATCAAGGTAAACAACATCCACTAATCTCCCCACACTCACATCTTATCAGGTCAGTCAGACTTCCTGAAAATCAGAATCACTGTTGTGCTTTGAAAAGGTTGCCCTTGAAGGTAAAATATTTATGTAAATGAAATATATATATATATGTATTTTGTAACACTGCTTAAAAGTGCGCACTTTCATCTATCATATTTGAACAATTAAGAATGGGAAAGATACCCTAAGGAAGGTTTGCTTTGTGCTAGTTATTTGATTGGTGTACTGGTTTCTCATTCAGGAAACAGAGACATGGCACAAACAAAATCAATGCAAGCTTGTCACCAACAAACCTGCAGATTCATATTGTCTTGGGTAAAGGCCATTTTTTTTGCAGCAACATTGCAGGTGCTGACAGCCACCTGGAAAACAGAATGGTCGTATAAACTTTGAGCATTATGAATTGCAACAGGAATGAATTGCAAATCCTCAGCTTTTCCCCACAAAAGGGGGACAATACAGGTAAGATAAGTTGAATGACAGGCACTGTATGCTGCATCCAAATGCAGCTTTTTTTTTAATCCCTCCTGTCTCATGTAGATTACCCATAAGGTCTTTCAGAAGCCTGGCTTTTCACTTGTGTTGAGACCTCATAATTATAAAGCAGATATTGGCCTGGATGTAACTTTTTGGGGAATCATTTTTATACAAAAATGTTTATATGGTGTTACAAAGAGACTCCCATGAAATACAGATGTTTAGGAAGTGATTAGCGATCAGTGTAAAAAAGCAGTTAAACCATTTGGGCTACTCTACCCCACCTAGGAATCACCTGTTGTTCTATTAGAATAGAGCGGCATAAAAGAATTTGATAATTCTGCCATAGACTACATTATTTCTCATTGTGATAAAAATCATACACTGCTTCAGAAATAACTGTGTGAATCTAGGCACCACCTACACTCCGAACAATTTCCTTTTTGGCAGGACTATGCCTGTGATGAGCTCCTGGCCACCTGGGGAAGAGCTGCAGAGCTAGTCCTCTGCACCACATCCAGCTGATCCATGGGTTAAAGTGGGATAGCCTATGGAGGCCCTGTCTGAAACCTAGACTTCCAGTTGCTAACAGAATACAGATACTTTGGAGCACTTTAGATATGTACTGTGCATATAATAAATAAAACATTAAGCATACTACACTAGCTCCAATTAGGAGCAGTAGCACGCTTCTGTGAAATGGAACTACATTACCATATAAACCCATGTGAATTTTCAGTATTCAAGAGACTTCTCCAAATATTTGCAGACAAACCAAAGGGGAGACTAAACAACATAGGGTGAAAGTAGTAAAATGATGTTTCCTCACTTTTCTTCCTACAGCAAGAAAGGTTGAGAAAGATCTGCAGCTGTGATTACATGTAGAAGAAAATTCCAACAGTGTGGTAAATTATTAATTAATATTGATGCACTATCAATCAGCATAGTGCATTTATGGAGTATTCAAAGTTAAGAGAGAGAGGCTAATTAGCAGTCTAGAGGGAAGGCCATTTGAGAAAGCATGGCAGAAACTTTGGCTTAGATTTACAGTGGTACTTATTTGCAGATTTTATGGGCAGCATTGAATCTGTGTATTCAGTGGTTTCATAAAGTTACTTACTAGGTACTTAGTAGTGAAAAAGTAAATCTGACTAGATATGTTTTTCCAGATTAGATGTAACGGAAATGCATGCACTGGACAGGGAGAGGAGTTTCCTCAGACCAATCCATTGCAACAGTTCCAGAATTGCTCATTTGATATAAGAAAATCTATAGTTAAGTTATTTTGCCAAGTAAATATTGAATTTCTTTTCACCCCAATAAAACATATTTCTCTTTCTGGGCAATATAAAAATACATCTACTATGACAGTTAATAGACTATAGTGATTTTGGATACTATGTGAACAGAGATCCACACACATACCAATTTTCTCCTGACATAACATGTATTGTACAGCAACATAGATTAATTAAAATAGTTCCAGGAGTTTTTCTACAGCATTTACAGTATTGAGATTAATCTTTATGCTTATTGAAAACTGTAACTTTTGAGAATATTTAGAATGGTAGTGCCTAAATTTCAAAATTGCATTTTTGGAGTGAGAAGACTTGGCCACAGATTGAAATTTTTCTTATGATGACATAATTTCAAGCAATAAATCAACCATTTTTTGTTCTTGTTAAAACAATGCCTGATGACAGCCACTTTTATGGGGTAGTTTGATTCACATTGTTTCCAAGCTGGTCGTCAAAATCAACTTTCCTCTTTTTCTTTAGCATTGTTATAAGGGTTAATGCCTGCATTATGCAGGTTCATTCACATTTCCTATTCAATCTCATTGAGAAGTAAAAAAAAAAAAAAAAAGGTAGATTTGAAATTGTAATTCAGATTTCATTTTAAACTGCTTACCTCTGTTCGCCTTCTGATTAAACATAATTTTTTTGGAACCAAAATGTCACATTATCTTTATGACCACGCTCTCCATCAAAGCAGTAAAAACCTGAAGGTTTACTGCAAAAAGGGTTCCCCTTACTGGTGACTCAGTGTACTACAGCGCTCAAATCCCCAATACGGTTTTACACCTCTAAAATGATTTAAACCGAAGCAGCTGCCGGTTGTATGTCTTGACTGGAGGACCCTTCACACAGTCTTTCTTCAAGGCTTATGCGTATGTTTAGCAAACATGCCAAATTATCAATAAATACTGGCTACTGGTTACTGGAATTGCAAGTGTCCTTATATCTGGATACTTTTCGATAGGAGGGGCTTATCTGTGCATATGTATAACTGCATAAGCAAACATTATGTGTTAAGATACCAATCACAGTACTTACAGCTATAATACATATACATTACAGTTATATAGGACGTTTGGAAGATTTTATTGGCATTTATGTAGAGTGGCTACAAAAATGAGACCGTGAGAATTGTGTAAGTCATCCCATAAGTACTGCTGAAACCATTTTCCCCTGTCAGTATGCACAGAGGATACAAAACCTTCACGGCTTCAGAGAAAGGGTACTTGTAAGTGCAGAGAAGGACAATACTTCAGCAGTGCATTTTCATACCATCATGCAGAGACCCCCCCAGGGCAGAGCTCAGGAGATGGAGCTGTACAGCTAATCCTTCAACAGTGTCTATCCATTATTTAAAACAGTACTACCAAAAATGAGCAGCATAAGTTTTTAAGTCCTGATAGCTCAGTATTTCCCATGGCTAGTCACAGTCTACCTTGCCAGAATCAGGAATATCCTATTTCTGTTTTTTAAAAAGGCCAGAAGAAACACTCTTCTTTCCATTTGGAACATTGGAAGTAATGTTCCTCCACTTCCTATGGCATGCAACTAGGCACTTCACACTGAAATTTCTTCTGCTGGTATGGACACACCTACGATATACAGAGAACATAAACTGGGAAGGTCTGCATTTGTACTTCTGTATGCTAAATGTAAAGAAGTAACCTTAACCTGGAAGCCTCGATCAAATATGGCTGCTGCAGTCGGGTCAGGGGCTTAGAAGACATCCAAGGTGCCCAGGCTAGCCAGGCTCCTCTGTTGGGTAGTTCTTACCATCACAGGTTTAGGCTCACCTCTGACAGCGTCGGGGGCTATGCTGCAGCAGAAGATGAAGTATGCTTACCACCCGTCAGCACTGAAGGGCAAAACTAGCCTCTCCCCCGTTTCCTGTCACATAGATTGTTTGCATATGCCCCTATACTTATTCCCTGCTACAAAGGCAGATGCACTTTCACAGGCTGGCAGAAAGCTGGCTTGGCCCAGAAGGCTCCTCCTTCCCCCACAAGTGCTTCCCTGTGGCTGGGGTACAAACAGCTTGTCTCTACATGTGTTCTCCTGAATGATTGCTGGACTGCAAAAAGCAATCAAAAAACCCCAGATAATAGCCCTTCTCTATCCCCTCCATACAGTTCACACACAGCTACACGCCTCAATGCAGGCACAAGTCAACTGCCATCACCTTCCCAAGACAACAAGCTCCCAGTATAGCAAAGAAAAAAAAGTAAAATTGAAAAACTGTAGCAGGGATAAACATGCTGCAAGCTCAAGTCATTGGCATCACAGCTACGCTTGGTCCTTGCTAAGCAGTGAAGGCTGTTTTGGTCCTGATCACAGCCCATATGACAGCCCACTCAAGGCCACAAGGCTTCCCGGGCAACCCCTGCTGCCAGGACATCCCCTGACCAATAATCACTGCTGCCATGGCTCATTTTGTAATACCCCTTGCTGTGGTAAGATTCTCCGTTTTACGTCCCACATCCAGGTTTTACAACTCTGCTGTGGAGGCTGGGTTCAGAGGTGTTTTTTTTAAATGATTTCCAGTTTGAGTGGAGAAAAGACATTCCACAATGCCTACATTTGGAGTATGTTTTCATTCTCATGCACCAGAGGAAAATTCAGTGAGTATAGTAAGGTGGGATTCAGAAAATACATGAACTTCTCAGTTACACAACATCCAAAACCACATTCTTATGGGAAGTTACTAAACTATAGATTCCTGCCCTTTTTGAGGATTTCTTCTTCATTGTATGAGGGAGCAACAGCACAGGAAATCCACACTGAGTTTCTAACCAATGCAGAGGCGAAAAGCTGTGAAAGCAAGTCAGAATACTGGAATGCTGCTATGAAAATAAAAAGCACAACAGCCTGATGTTTGGTTTTCAGTAGTCATTACTGTCATCACTTTTTTGCCTGTGTTTTCAGGCAAAAAGATGAAACTTCTAACATTTCTTAAGTATCTCATAGCCTCTACTCCAAGCACTAATCTAAATGAGAGTGCTGAAAGCTGACATGGGAATCTCCTGACAAGAGAATCAAGCTCAACTGAAGTAATTTTTAATTTAAAGCTGAAAAATCTTAAATGATGGCTGGTAGAAAACCTGAAAGTGTTCTGTGCTCAGGCTTGCTTTCAAAGGAAAGAGAATCTATCCTACAAATGGCCAAGCCTCTGAAGCATCTGTCAGGCCAGGATACACATTGTAACTAATTTAGGCATCTGCTTTTGATGATGCCTTTTTGGGCTGTTGTAGGAAGCAGCATGCGCTAATAGTCATGTATGCCATTTTTGGCAGTAGGCCTGTTTCCTTAATTAAAGTAATTTGATTCGTACAATCAATAAACACACATTTCCTTCCTAAATATATCTTGAAAAAATGTTAATTTAGATAGAGTAATATAGTATTTGGTCATGCTATAATAATATTAAATCAATATTTGAAGGAGATTAGGGAACATCTTTGAGAATATCAATATCTTCACTAATGGATTAATAGTTTGTCACATACAATGACTTAAAAAAAATATCAATATTTAAGCCATATTTGAACAACTAGTATGAAAGATCTGGGTTAAGGCTGCTTGTTTTGGTCCCAAATCTAAAAATCCCAAAATACATAAAAGCAGAGTGACATAAATTAAGTTTATCTTGGTACTTAGGATTTCCTGACTTTAAGTCAGCTTTTTAACATTGTTTGAAACTTATTTATGCCTTAATTTTTTTTTAAATAATACTTTTCAGATGTAAATTTCTTACTTTCACACTTAACTAAGAAGTTTCATTACAGGTTTGAACACCAAGACAGAATTCCTTTTGAGAACCACTGAATTTCAGGTTAGATCCCGCCATTCTAATCCAAAGAGCACTTTGCTCTAAGCAAAGGGGCATGTTAGCTTGCTACTATTTATCTTTCCTGACACCACTGAAGTCTCTCCACTGTGCCATGAAGCAACAAAGGCCTGTGTATTTGGGGCAGGGGGTGGCTACCCAGAGCAACTACTTGTTCTCTAAACCATTCCACCTCTACCACCATCTCTGTCAGAGGTGGTTTCCTGCCTCCCCACCCAGGAAAGCCATGTATCTGTTCACCTCTGAGATGTGAAGCCATAAAACCTAGCCTGCTGATGCTGTGTTTGCCTGCAGCTCTGCCTTTCACTCCTCCATTGCAGAGAAGCCCAATGTGGTCTTTAAACACAGCAGCCATGGTGGTGGTGGAGATAGGTTTGCCAGGACTGGGAGGCAAAGGGAAGAGAAGGATTCCTGAATGGGAGAGAAACCCCAAAACTTTAGCCTCAAACTGCTGTGAGGTGATGAGCAGTACCAGCGCAGAATAATACCCTTGCATAATGAAATCCCTTCCTGCCTTCTCCACTTTCATTGAGTGGACAGAGACACAGGCAAGGCCTGAGGTAAAGCGGACATCATGCTGTCTCTCCTTGCCTAGTCCTTGCCATCTCCATTTCCCTCTGCATGCATATGCTGTAAACTCCCTGCACCTTGAGTTATCTCCTTGCTGTGTGTTTGCATAGTTTCAAACCCTGTGGTAGCAGTGGCCGTGAGACTGGATCATGGGGAACTTTTCAGAACTAAATTACAATGATTACAAAATATCCGATCATGCTGAGTGATGCTTGGATGCTCTCATCTGAAAGGTGAGAGTACAAGTTGTTACAAGGATAGGGCTACTCAAAAGAGATGTGCTAGAGCAGGAGATAATGTATGACTCAGGGCAGCAGAAGCACAACAGATGTCCGCAGCATTTTTCTGTTGACAAAAGCCAAAGTTCATCATACATCTGTGCCCTAATTCTGTGATAACCAAGAAGTGTGAATGGAGAGGTCCTGACAATCACCTACAGCATGTTCCTGAACTCAAAAGGATGATGATGGGTTTCCAAAGCACACTGCTGTATTAAGGAAGGAGAATAAAGCATGCTCAGCATTAGAGAGTCCCAGTTACCTGCGTAACGGACATTAATCACACAACAGGACACACTTTTTCAAGCTGTAAGATAATACTTCTTTCTAGGACAAATTCCCTAATTTCACATACATCCTGGGATTTACTGAGAATTGACTGTTACACGTGCATTCCAAGGGACAGAGTATTTTTGGTTTCATGGCCTAGAAAACAGATGAAAAAACTATAATTTGGAGGCCAACGTTGAGTCCAAATTAAATAGGAACTTAGGCTGCTCCAGCATTTGTTAACTTAGCTCTGTGTTGCATAATCTATCAGATATCTGACAGACGATTTGTGGGATTATATTTGTGAGAGCAACCTCCCTCAAACCACTGCACTTACTTGCAGGAGTAACTGCCTATCAGTGGGAGAGAAAAGCAAAATCCAGTTTTTGATGTATAGAAAAGCAATTTGGCAAAATACTTTTCAGCAAAAGGCCTCTCTGCATTGATGCATCTCTTTTTCCAACTGCACTCTGTATGATCGCAGCTAGTTAATTTTCCTTTATTGGTTTTGGTTGTCTGGTGGGGGTTTTTTGTTTGTTATTGTTTGTTTTTTTTAAATTGGTGTTGGAGGGGGGAAGGCATTACAAGGCTGGGCACCTCTTTCTTGCTCTGACTGGAGGGGTCAATTCCCAATATAAGACTCTAGACACGGAGGCTTCACCCAGTGTGAGTAGCTGGCCTCCTTTTGATGAGAGTCACTCATCGCTAGTTTCATAGACAGAGTTGGTGAATGGCCACGGATAAGCAGCAAAGTTCTTGTGCTGCACTGTAGATTGACTGCGTTTTTGGCTGACTACAGAAAACACCCGATTTTAGAGTGTTTATAGGAAGCTATCAGAATTTCTTGTTGTGTATATTTTACATTTATTTGGAAATTAATATAGTCCACAGTGTATATAAATTTCACAGATTTATAGCTGGCAAATACACAGCACATGCTCTTGAGAAATACTGTAAAAACCTCCCAAGGTTTGTTTCTTCCCCATCCAAAATCTGCATTGAATGAAGCATCTGGTTGCCATTCTTAATTCCCTGCAAAATGGCTCAGAAAAGACCCATTTCTCATTTCTGAAAAGACCGCTTAATTCTATCTGTGTGGTACTGCAAAGTGAGCATAAATTACCCATTCTCTTCCCACTTATATTATTGTAAGTCAAGTGACTTTAGTGCAACTAATCCTGATTTACATCAGTGTAAGGCAGGAGAGACATAAGGGCTCTAAATTTCCTCAGTGTTTGTTTTCATACAGTATTTTCTCCTTCTGATGGTTATCCATTAGCCTATAAATCTTAGTAGTCCTAAACTCATACAGCTCATTAATTTTGAAGTAGTTTGGCCTATTTTTAGCGATATACTTGAGCCAACTCTGGCAGTCATATTTCCTGATCCCATTTCCTGATCCCATGAGAAGGTGCTAGTCTGAGGAATTTAGTCTCAGCTTTATAGCCATGCAGGACTATCCCTGTAAACTGCCCTGACGTCTGACTGTGCGCGTCTTACAGGTGCCCTAGGACTTGCTCAGCAGAGTGTAATATTTCAATACTTACATACACTAGTACCGTAACTTCTGTCATTAACCAAAGGTACCAACTCAAAATCTCCAGTCTTTAGCATGTGCAAACATGGACACTAGTGACAGTAACGGTACCTACAAATATTCCCAAGGGAAATGATGAATGCCATAGGTTTCTGAGGTACCCACCCCCTTTGTCACTACTCTCTAGATAACATTTTGACACCTGCTAAGCAGAACAGACATCAGATTGAATAAGGAGCAACAATGTTAACCAATTAAGATTAAGAGATCATTCAATACACTACAGAGAGAAAACGGAACCTCAGGACTTTTCATCCACGCTGTACCTTAGGAATCAAGTAACATACTCATGAAACAAAACACCAGAAGCATGATATTATCAGAATGATCCCTCCCTGCGTCACCAAATCTTTAAACTATGACTTGTTTAAGGATTTTAGAAAGCTGATAACCCTCTCTTCAGTCCTTACAGGGCACTGTGCTTGCATCCAATAGTTCTTCATTAAAGAGTGGTAGAACTAGAGATTTTAATGGTTTAAAAATACTTGCTGCTTCAATCAGTTAAACACCCCTTTTTAGTCTTCCCATGCATATGAACCTCCCTAAAGAGACAACTGCTGGAAATAACTTTATTATTGTATAGGAAACTGAAATTATTGCACAGCAAAACATCAACCTAACATCCACCTGCTTATAAATTCCCAAATTGCATAGTAATTCTTATTTACAGAGATTACACGTTTTTTCCACCTGAACAACTTCAAATAATTTTACAGAGCATTCTTAGACCTGTATTATTCAGCCTTCCCAAATGCTGAGATACAATTATTACACGAAGGAATTCACTACATCGTTCTTCTGCTATCAGCACACCACCACAGAATTACTCCCTTTATATAGTGAAGCATGAGAAATCAGGTGACTTGTCTCAAATCATACACCAAGCGGTAGTGCAGTTAGGAATGGATTTTGGATTTCTTCATTCCCCATTCTTCTAACACAAGCAGCACAGCACAATGAGGACACATGCTTTAGCAATGTAACCTTTCCATGCTATTTTACTAAAAAAAAATTTGTTTGTTTTTTTCTTTGTGTAGGATTGCTATGAATGATGTCTGCTGCATTTCCACTCTGGAGACGCCTGCCTATCAGTTAGTATGATATGAAATTAAGGCTGTACTTATAATTCACAAAGTGCTTTGGGGCTTCTGTAGACCAGAAGTATCTTGGAAATGCAAAGTGTTTCATAACTTTAACTGAACAGCTTAGCTTCAGAGTTGTTTTTCTGTAAGTAATAAATTAGCATTTCCTCTTCTAGTTGCTGTCTTTTGGTCTCTGCTATCTTTACTGTGAATTTGCAGCTGTCAAAATGAATAATATGCAGCATCAATTTAAACCTGCTTTTCGATAAGTTCAGTGTAATAGTTTCACTTTGTCTCGATTCTGTTGATTGCTATTAAATTCTAGATTGTTTTAAATTCCTTGAGACCATCTTGGAAATATCAATTATAAACTGTAGGCATTTATTAGAATTCAGCTTGAGATAAAGCACTCTCATTTGGCTGGAAAACAATTCTTTCTGTTCTTTGCACTTAATACAGAAGAGGCCATAGAAATATAATTTGCCATTTAAGAAAGTAGAATGTTTAAAGAAGAAACTTATAAATTATTGTAGAGATTAGGAAAGAAAGGAAGGAGCCTTCATAAAGAGCATGGATGGAGATGAAGAACCACACAGAACCTGCTTTTTGTCCATCTATGCAGTTCATTACTGGTCAACGTCATTGGAAGAGAAGTTGTTTGAAAACATGAAGCTCAGAAGTAACACAACTCTCCCCATTCAAAAGTAATCTTGCCTCTGACTTGGAAATAGAAGATTAAGTTATCAATTCTTGCAGGTCAAAAGACTTCTAGAATACTATGACTTATAACACACTCCCTAAGAAAGTTGTTATTTCTGCATGACTAGATGTTCTAGTGGATCAGATCTATATATGCTGTTTGACAGTAAAATCCTGCATGCCTCCACCCCTTTTTGTTCTTTTAACAAGTATTTATTATTCCAAATGTTTGTTGATACTCAGAATAAATAGCAACATCCATAGTTTTTCCTCCACTGAACACAGCTGACATGCAGGCACTTTTCACAGCCCCAGCTATTTATAAAATACTTGTATAAAAATATTCTTGTACCTCTGTTTTGCAAAATAATAAAATGCTTATATCACAGAGATCAATATTAGAAATGGACTGAGACAACAATGCCTAGGAATAGATTAGGATTGGTCTAGAGCTTAAAACTGAGACTGCAGTTAAAATTCAGACTGGATGATACTGAAATCTTCTTGGCTGGTCTTTTGTACTTTTGTTCAAGAGCATGGACAATCTCTTAAGGTCATCTGGAGGGTGTTTATAGTGTGCTTGAGAAATATATTCAGTTTTTTATTTGTTACTTTGCATATTCTCTATCTACAAACCATCCAATATGTGAATTTTCACCTTACTTGTATGCAAATATTAAACAACCATTATTTAGGCCGGATGAAAATATTCAGTCTTTTCTTTTTAATCTACAACCTGCTTTTAAAACCTTCTTTGACTTTCTACACTTGACTCTAAACATCCTATTTTTTATTAATTATTCCAACTGAAGTAATCACTAATGTTGATATACTGATTACTAAGTCTTGATTAAAGCTCAAATGGGAACCAAATTGCTACCAAATGTGTATTGGTTTCCTTTTTTAATTTTTCTTTCAAGGACACTGACAATTTCAACCAGAAAGACTTGCTAAAAGTTCCTTACTGCTAATAGAGTTTTGAGTTTCTTACTTTCCTGATTTGGATTTCCTCCAGACCAATAAAATAGGAAGGGTACAGCTTTGGCTCCTGGCCAGCTTCACCTTGGCCTTGATTCTAATGTTGCAGGTGAAACTTCATTATATATATGGACAGTTATTTCTGCTTGAAATTACATGTCTAAATTATCAGGTACATTCACTGATGTAACCTTTGGCATAGGTGCAAACTCAGCATGAATCAGTCATCCTTAATATGATTAGAATGCACGTACCTGAACATTGATTCTTAATACCTAGTATTGTTTCCAGATAAACAATGCACTCAATAGGGAAAGAGAATAGGAAATTTTCATGCCAATGAGCTACGTCAATTTAAAGAAATGCATAAATGTGAGATGATTATTACACTTTCAGAGCCCCAAAGCCCATGAAATGAAATGGGTAACATGTAAATAATACAAAAATTATAGGCATAAATAAGGGGAGATGGAGAGCAGGAGAATGATAGAGAAGAAGCTAAAGGTACAACACAGAATATAATCTTTAGCACAAAGCATTACACAAGCATCTCTGCTCCAGTTTTAATCTTTCCCTTCCTGTTATCAATTGTCTCTTAGTTGCTTTTCCTACTGTTTTTTTATTTCATCTCAGTTTGACAATTCTTTTTCCTCTTTCCATTCTTATGTTTTTAACCTGTAGCCCCTGACTATAGGCACATTAAGTGTGGCATCTATCTTATTTTTTCTAAATAATTTCTCTTTAAAAAAGTCTTTCAGAAAACTAGCATTGAGATTCCTTTTTTTGAGAACAATAAGCTGATCTGATCTAGCAGAAGACTTGTGGAGCGGCTATTTCATTATTAAACTGAGCCAACTACCTTAGATGAAAGTGGCTAAGTAAAAATGGATGATTCATAAATAGCTGTGCATGCACACAATTCAAATCTGGGGCTTCCTGCAGTGATGGTATTTATTGTTCTCAAATCTAAGCATTCATACAAAGGGTAGTGAATCCAGGAAACTGAGCTTAAAAAGTCATTATAGTTTTGTCCACTTTTTTGCCAGACACAAGCTTGAATTCTGTTTGGAGCCTTTGTGCATGGTGGCAATAGGCAATTGCCTTCCCTTTTTGCTTTTGAGCTCTCCCTCCTCACCCCTGCGAGGAAGTAATGAAACGATTGGGGAGAAATGAACTAGAGTGCACAGAGTAGGAGGGTTTCCTGGAGAGACAGGGAAAAGACAGAGGCTGGGGTTTCTACTTCACTTCCTAGTACAAAACCACTGCAAAATTCCTCAGCTCTTTTTGAAGTGGGAAACTAACCTGTGCTCTACCTGCCACTAACACTCAGCCTCAGCCCAACCTCAGCACCTTCAAGATGCTGCCTGCTCTTGTGCTTGAGCTTATCCAGGACTGGTGACCTCCTCTCACCAGGCCTGAGGCCATGCCTAGTTGCAGCAAATGTCAGAACATTAATGCTACTTATGTTCCCCATAGTGCTGATGGGAAAGATGGAAAAATTGCATGTCATCAGGACCATTCGGCTTTAGAAGAAGTGTGCTGCTTTATTCAGTGCTCAGAAATCCAGATTTACACTGACGTCAGAACTGCAGTGAATCCCAGCATGCTACTGGAAGCTGTGAGGGCTTACAAAGCCTCCTGACTCACAGGAGCCAGACTGCTCCCCTGGACTCTGCTGGGCACAGACACAACTGGGGAAGCAGAGCAGAAGCCTCCTTCCAGGGCTCCTGGCATCTGTACCCCACTGCCAGGTCAGATAAAGCTTTATACCACTGGGAATACTTTGTGGGTAAAAGTTGGGTTTATTGGGCTGACATGACACAGACGGCTCTGTTTTCCATAGAAAAGACAGCAACTGGAAACTGAGCAGAGTATTACCCAGAGCTGTAATGACTACGTACACTATACAACATTCATCATTCCTATTGAAGACTGACTGGGACCATAATAAATACATGACTATTTGATATATGTCCTCAAAAAGGTCATCCAGAAGCATATCCTGGGAAGCCCCTCCTGGCATGAAGTGCAAGACCAGCCAAATTGTTTTAACTTGCCAGTATATTTTTAGAGTTCATTTAAAACATTTTGTCATGTATATTCTCTTTTAAAGAATGATACATCACCACTGACAGTCAGTGCATACTGTTTTCATAGCCTAGCTTTCATAAATATTATGAACAAATATCACAGTGGTATTGTTATAATGAATTACAGTGATGTGTTTCTTGAGAGCTCGCCAATGACTGGTTTATATCCTCCGTGATGTTAGTGTCATAAGAAACGTGGCACAAATCTTTTCCCAAGGTTCAGCAGTATCTTTAGGCCAATAATGCTATGCACTTTTTTCTTTTTTAAACACTTTCCTCTAAACATTGATGTATAGCCTTTTAAAATTTTATTTTAATATGGTCAATGATCTAACAAAACTTATTATATTTGAAGTTCCTTTACTGTAATCTGGAAATAATTTTCATCTGACTCTCCCTAACAGCCAAACATAATAAAATATGTGTAAGCCAAATAATGTTACACAGAGCCTCTCAGGACTACATGAGGTTCTCATACAGTCGTGGAGTCCTGCAGTATCAAAATTACAGGGTACTGCAGTGTAAGTAGATAAGTGTAAGTATAAGTAGAAAAGGAAGCTCTTCCCATCGACCAGTAGCTTATCTGGGAGGGAGAAAACATTTAGCAATACTGCAGAGAACCCTCACCAGGTTCCTGTTTGCACACCTGTCCATTAGAGGCTGGGGACAGGCTTTGAGCTTTCCCTGGGGGGGCCTTGCTCCCAGTCACTGTGCGCTAGGACTGGTGCCTTGCCAGCCCCCGACAACCCTCCCAGATGGACCACTTCCTTCAGGAGTGATATGCCAGCAGGCACTCTTAGAAAGACATGGCTGGATGAATGTGAAATTCATTTTTGTGAGATCTAGGGTGGGGTGTGTGCTGGAAATGTCATATGTTTACCAGCTGCTTGTCTTGAGATAGGCTTGTAGCTGGAGCCATTAAAAAAGATAGGATTTTAAACTTTTTTCTTTTTTGTGGTTTTTAATCTAGCCTACCCTGTGAGAACAATAGTTCATTTAACTCCAGCTGTGTTCCACCACATTCATTTCAATAATGTTTGGTCTACTGAACATACAGAATTAAGTACCTGTGTATTCTGAAGTGGCATAGATATTTTGTCTTAGGCTCTCAGAAGTTGTTCTGCACAAAAATACACTAAGAGGAAACGATATGCAAATATATATCTGGCCATGGCTTAAATGGCAACATTTGCTAACAGATATACTGCACAGTATGGTAAGCATTTTTTTAACATACAGAATAAGATATAATAGCAATTACCCTTGCCATTTTGCTACTCTACCTAACACATTAAATGCTGCCTTCACAATAGTAACCCATCCACAAGAAATTCTAAGTGCCCTGACTCTTTCAGTATCCCAAGGAGTTTTGGATTTCACAATGCTCCCTTTGCTTCCAACACAAAGATATTTCTCTCATTACAAAACCAAAAACTCAACCCCCCAAAAAATGAAACCCAAGCAAGAAAATTTCCAGAATAAGGAGACCAAAAGTAGTACGTGAAAACAAAAAAAAAAAATCTTTGACTCAAAGAAGGAAAAACCTTAAGGGGCCCAGAGGTGCATTTTTTTAATTTGACAGGCATTTAGAAGTGTAATTGATGGGGCAGTTAACATGGCTCTTGACCAAAACAGTTCATATGCAATAGCAATGTCACATCTATAATATGCCAAAAATCATGTTAATATGTATTCAATGAAAACACAACTACTTCATAAAATAGGAGAAAAAGGATCCTGTATGTTAATAAATGTATTAAAAGTTTCAATTTTGAAGTGCTATAGTTATTTCAGATTATTTCTACAAATAAACACAAGGAAGACATTTTCATAAGCTCCCTCTTTTCTCTGTTGCATTAAGCTACCCTACCTTTGCTACAAATACCATAAAGCAAATTGTCTACAATCCAGGTTTACAATGGAAACCAATCACCTCCCACACCAGGTAGAGGGAAGACCAGGTTATTTATCAAAAATCACTAATGCCTAAAGCCATAGGCCACTTTTCAACCCAAATCATAATAGCTTTTCCTTTCAACTACAAATTCCAGTGTAGACGTGCTTTATGTTGCTTTTTGAAATGCCTTTTTGCCTAAGGTGTGCTTCAGTGTCAGTTACCCTCATCTGAGGCTTCTTCATATGAACCCAGAGCCACCTGCCTTTCACAAGCAGTAGGAAAGTCCGAAACAGATAGGCAGAAGAATTCCTCAACATGTGAATTTTTTGCAGGCTGGTGTTCACTGACTACGCTTCTGGCACCTATAGCACTTATGAGTAAATTATACATACACACACACACACACACACACACAGAGGTAATTTGGTGCTATTTTACTATAGTAACCAATATTTACAGGGTAAGTTTGATGCATAATGAAGCAGAGAACAAACAGACAAAGACACAACAAAGTGTGGTATTCTGTTCTGCATTTGTAGGGTGTGGTAGGCTCCAGAAAAATGTATAGACAGACAGTTGCTGGCACAAGGATCTTAGAGTCTAGCTCTGTCATCAAGCCAGACGTGCCGTAACTTGATAGTCTCCCCTGACAATGTTAACTGGTTGCCTTATGTTATACAAGAACTTTGGGCACACCATAGTGAAAATTAATCTTAGTATACCTGTAGCCCTCTGAGACAGCTTGCTACTAATTACAAAGCTTACATTTATTACAGGTGCATGGGGTCACCATTGACATTTCAGCTCTTAATGGCCTTTCTTCAAGTACACATGACAGCACAGCATGTTTCTGTTATTTAGCGCCATGCAGGTCTCAAACCAACAGCTGAGCCAGCCACCAGCCAGTAGTGACAAATTCACTAGCTGCATTTAAAGTTCCTACTATATCTTAAAAATTGCTGTAGACAAAAGCATCTGAAGTGATTATTGAGTTGTCCTTTACCAAATGACTTCAAAAAGTTAAGAACCAGTACCACGCTACCTGCTACATGGCAGCAGTTTGAGGTGACTTAAGTTCAAGTAACTGGAAGGCTGTGCATTTCCCTGAACCCTGCAAAGCAGAGCGGAGGTACACTCACAAGACACAGCACAAACTCCCTCTGCCCTAATTTTCTTCCCTCTTCTATAGATAAAGGACTGTTATCTCCAGGAGCTGTCAGTCTTGAAATTTGCATGAACATTAATTTCCCAGAAAGACAGCAATTTTAGCTTAGAGTAGGTCATCACTCCAGGCTACATACCAGTTAAAATATATATCTATTGAAAAAAGAAGTTCTCAGCTACCAGCACGTGGTAGCCGTAAATATTAATTTATGAATCATGACTAACTTGGAAAATATGAATAAAGATGAAAGTAGTGAAAACAGTGACTGAAAATTTTATGACTGAACATGCTGAATTTGATTAGTTGTGATTAATGGGGGTCACATTTTGTTCCTTGTAAATACTTGAGTAATTGCTGTAAATCCATGAAAATATTCACAGAAAGTGAAAGGTTTTAGCACAAACATCAACCCACACAGGAAATGTGTAATGCGTTACTATAGAGCTGTTCAAAACCTAAATTCTTTACAGCTTGTGATATTACAATCAGTTTTCCCTTCAGTTTCTGGCATCATTGTCCATTTCTTCCCCCAAACATGATCACAAAACATCCCTGTGGCAAACACAGCTCCAGCTATGTGAAATTATTAAAAAACATACACACATTATTGGGTAGTTTGAATTTTTGCTTTTAAAAAAGTGTAATCACTATGTTCACGGATCTAGTAACACTACTAACATATCAGCTAAAAACAGCTGGGGCTAAAATGAGGACAGAGGCAGACCTAGAAAATACCCTTCAGTGCTTGAACAGTGATATAAAGGTCTGCACAGTTTCATTTGGTTAGAGAAAGCAGAGACAAGTTAAGAGACCCACTTTTGTCATAGAGAAATCTCTATGATGTCACACTCAAAACATGATCAAACAGTCTGCAGGAGGGGAAAATGAAAGGTCCTGTTTGGTCTGTCTGTTGAGCCTGAAGACTGTTTCTCTACCCCTGCCACCCACTAAGCTGTCCACCAGCCTGTTGGCCCTCAGTCAGGAAAACTACTCACATGGCTTGTTGTAGATCCATGAAAAGTATACCTGTTTAGGCTTAAAAAAAGTATACCTGTTTAGGCTTTCAAAGCAGAAAAGTTTCTTTAATTCTAACCTCCTGCCACCTTACCTAAAGAACCCTCATAGGTTCTTCAGACAGACTTTACAGTTAAAGTGTTTCAACTCTGTCTCCAGGATCAGGCTTCTTAACTAGAGCCCCAGCGCTGATTAAACATCCTTCTAGAAGTCCACAGTTGAGTTATTCAAACTTAAAATGTCACATGACTGCTGCTAAAAACTGAAGATGCAGCAAGGTGTATTTATCAAAGTCATTTCCGTATTTGATGAATACTGCTGAGCTGTGCAAGCAAGGTTATCAAACTGTATCTGCCTTAAGTTAAAAGTATCAGCTAGCAAATGCCAGACACAGGGTGTAAGAATGTTTCTCGTTGCTGCATATTTACTCAATCAACTCTGCAGACAGGAGCATAAAGGACCCACAGGGAATATCTTTCAGCTGTCAGGCAAAACTTGGGTTGGTTTACTGAAGCACCAAAGGTGTTTATGTTCTTGAAAGCCCATTTGTCTGTGGACACTCTCCTCTCTAATGAAAAGCTGAAACATTTGCATTGCTTTTACATCTCTTCAGAGGTTTTGTGTTTTCTGCTTCCATATGGCTAATGACGTAAGTTTTCAAAGTACATAAAAAAAATTCCTGTTTACAATGAAAAGACATTTTCGTTCCAAATGAATTCTCTCAAAGCAGTATGTCCAACTTTATTACTTTACTTTTTTCATCTGCCTTGAAAAGACTTGCCAAAACTTTACCAAAAATGCTCCTTTCCATACTGAAAACAAGGACAGTTTCCCTTTTTTCTTGTTCTTTGAAAAAATCTTTTTAAAAACACTTCCCTCCTCAGTATCCTTGGACAGTGGTGAATCCCTGCTTTCCTGCAGAGATCCCTTGAGTATGTCTTTCCTTCAAGCCTGCTATTGGTGCTGCTTGCACCAGTCAGGACCGGATGGCTAGTAACTAACTTAATGTCCCTGCATCAGGGACTCTTTAGCAACACGGTCAGCCAGAAGTCTGGGTTAATTGGAAGGTATTGCCCAAGGCTAATGCCTGGCAAGCTGGGCATGAGCCTCTCTTGTAGGTGCAAACATAAACTAGTATTACTACCTGGTGGTGTTGCAATATTAATTGAACTGAGATGCTTACACAGGATGCTTATGAAATTAATGACCGTAAAATTGATCTTCATTTTAATCATGAAACTGATACAAGGATTCAGTGTTGTCTTCTTAATGCACAGTGTTAAGTCTTTGTCACTGTGTCCTCTCATGCTCAAGATGCCTCTGTACTGGAAGGGAACTGTCAGAGATAGGAAGAGTTAACTAGAACTAGGAGACTTATTTTTTCAGGCACAGATACCTGGGTTTCTGATGTCCAAGAAGACACCATGCTAATGTCTGTCAGATGAAAAGGTAGGAATTTTCACAAAATACCCAGGTTGCAGGGGAAAAGCCTATAGTCACTGTCCACTTTGTACTGTGATATAAATGGGTTGTTGTGAAGGTTAAAAATCAGACTGCTGAAAAGGAGCTGGGCAGGACTTCCACAGTAGTATCCTCTAAAAAGCCACATACAAGGCCCAAAAGACAAGAGAACCAGACTGCCACGGCATGGAGGAGATGGTGCTGTAAGGCAGTGCGAATTTAGCTACACTGGAACCAGGGAGCTCTTTGGAACAGGAGAAACCTGTGCAGGACACATGGGCTGCCTATTCATTGTAAAAACCAGCACATAGCTATGGAAAACTAAAACAGTCATTGAGAAGCACCAAACCTAGAAACAGGGAACAAGCCAATAGGGGCAGAAGCACTCAGTTCAGACTGAGACAACCTATGAAGTAGTCGTAACTGAAGTGCAATGCATTTCTGAAAGTCAGGAGGAAAGTAGCAGCATATTCTGAGCGAATAGGGAAGGGTAAATTAGACTGCCTACCATGCCAGCTGAATTGCACAGGCAACAACAAGCGATGGTGTAAGGCAAATACTTCGAAGTACTTCTACATTAATGCTAGAAGCCTAAAAAGTTAGAGGGGGAGCTGAAATGCTTGGCATCAAATGACAGTCCTGATACAATAGGCTTCTGGGAGTGTGAGGGGAAGAAGGATAGCTAATGTGATGTGGTATTACCTACTTGATAGGAATGATAGAATAGGACACACAGGTCAGGGAGAGGCACTGTATGTGAAGGGCATTATACAGTGGCACAGCATAAAAATATTATGGGGAAAAAAGAAGTACAATGGAATACTTGTGGGTGAAAAGCATGGATGTTAAAAATAATAGCATAGCTGTGCCACCAACACTCTGATTACAGCAATACCAGAACCACTGGCTCAGGAAAAGCTTCATGAAATTTGAGAAGCTGCAAATTTAGGTCAGGTACAAATTCAAAGAGACTACAATTAGCTTCACCAGACTGAGTTAATGCCTCATTAAGATATAGAAATCTAATTTTTTGGACACACAAATGCTTGCTACTTAAAAGAAACATATTGGAGTTGGTCTCAGCTGGTGCACAGGACAACAGCTATAATGGGAGAGGTGTTCTGCATTAGTGATCATCATGCGCCACGGCTTACGACTAGAAAAAGAAGGCTAAATAAATCTAGTTCATAGCTATTCAATTTCAAGAAAAATGTTAAAAGCATTAGCAATTATAGAAGAGGTAAAACCACCTCCTCTCTCCTCCAAAAACTCTGAAAGGGTTAGTCCAAAAGCCAAGAAGTCTACAGAAAGCCTGATAGCCATAAAATATGCTATACTAGATGTTTTGGTAATGTGTGTGATGAAGACAAAGAAGAAAACAAAGCAGTCCAAACACCCTCTGCATGGATGGCTCAATAAGAAAGCAAAGGAAACTTTCAAAGGCAGAGGATCAGCTTTAAAAAAAACAAGGCAAAACAAAAACCCAAACCAGAAAGCTTTCTGAAGTGAGGACAGAAAAATCCCATAAAATAAAGAGCTCAAATGTAAAAAGAAAATAAAGAGGGCTAAAAAAAGATTTTGAAGAGTGACTTGCAAATGATGCCCAAACTGATGGTAAAACATTCTTTGAGCACATCAAACCCAGGAAGCTATCTTGTGATTAGTGGGACCAGTTGATGACAAAGGCACAAAAAGGATGATAATACCACCACAGATGCTCAATGAACTGCTTGTTTCCACCTTTACTGCTGAGGTCCTTCAGAAGATTATCATGTTTGACATACTTGTTGTAGAACATAGCTAAGAGGATTTTTTATTTTCTATGAAGTTAAATCTTCTGTATTTTCATTACAAAATAAAGAAATTAATTTAATTTTTAAATTAAAAGCATCAAGGGGACAGAGCAGCTATCTCACCTATGTAGGGTCTCCTACACTACATGGTCTAGGACCCTTCCATTGAGATGGGAAAGTTAAAAAGGAAATATGATCACAGTTTGCAGTATCAAAAAAAGTGGATAGCTGAATGAAAGCAGGATCAAACAGAATAAAATCCTGTAATACTAGAAAAAGTAGTAGGGGACTCTATGAAACTAACAGAAGTGATTTAATTCAGATGAAACTACTTTCCATAGTGAGCAGTAAACCTCTGGAACTTGCTGCTACAGGAGGCTGCTGAGGTGGACAGTATCAACAGTTTCAAGTGCGAATGAGACAAATTCATGGGAAATGGGCCCATGAACACTAAAAAGACTATGCAGGTACACAGCATCTAACATCCCTAAGGCACCAACTGTGATGCTGATAGAGTACCAGAACAGACGATGGAAGTGGCCAAGTTTACATACTATCCTTAAACAGTCCCTCCTGCTGCCTCTGCTGGAGACAGAAGCAGGCTAGAGCCCTCATTGGTTTCATGCAGTCAGGCATGTTCTTACAAACTTTTGCCCAGCTTCTGCATATTGGCTTGTGTTATGTGGCCTTTTTAATTTCTCAGCTAAACAGCTCATCCCATAACAAGCTGTGTCATTCTTACAGTTTCCAATAGATAGCCATTGCTTCTGCAACTTGGGTACAGATACTCTTCTGTGGCTGAACGTATGACAGAAATCTGAATGATTCATGAGTGAATATCCAAAACCAAAAGTGATATATATCATTCCATAGCAGCAGTTACAGAGAAAAAAATCTTGGCATATTGCAGATTTAATTCTTGATATCAAATACTTGGTTTTTTAATAAAGGGGCTAGAAACTTAATTGGGAAACATGTTCAGAATATGATATCAGTATTGATTAACCAGGACATTGCAGCAGTAAGTATCCTAGTGAGACCTATTCTAAGAGTAGTAAAAAATGTAAAGGAAATGCTGGGGAACATGGGATCACAGTTAAAAGGAAGAAATTTACTCTTCTGCAGAGTAATTTCTGCAGCTTCTGGTCTACAGTGTTGCAAAGCATACAACCACAGTAAGAACTACTGAAAAGATGAACACTTTATCCCAAAAGAATTGTAAATTACAGCACATTAACAGAAGTCACTTGGATAGGGTCATTAGCACAAAAAGTAATGCAACAAGCAGCAGCACCCTCACTATCCTTCACTAACAATCAGAGGAAACACAAACAGATTCCTCAGCGCACATGTACCAGACTCCCATTTGGAATATCCTGTATTTCCTTTCTCCTCAGAGTTTGACGAAAAGGTGATAACAGATACTACAAATCATCAGCACAAGCTCACTTATTGGCTTGATGGAAATTCTGTGCAAAAAGATGTTGACAACAGTATCCCAACCATCTCTTTTTCTGATTTGTTGGTGCAGTACAACGTACAATCATCAGAGAGAGAGTTTTACAACCATTGCAATAGTGTTTTCTATTTATAACTATTGGAATGTGAATTTACAGTCTGTGAAAGGCTTTAGAGTTCTGACTGACAGCCTGGGAGTCTTATTTCATAAACACTATATGATTTAATAAGCAAGAAATCATGAAGCTGATTCTAAGAAATGAACCTATAGAAAGTATTTTTCAATCTGAAGACAACCATGCTAATCAGTCTGAGGTTATCTTGTGTTGTTATGCACAGATGCACACGTGTTGCTGTACAGAAACACAGCAAGTTGCAGAATATACAAACTTGAAGGGAGAAAATGTTAAAGCAGCATGCTGGGGAGACAGCTGAATCAGAAACTCACAGTAAGAAATAAATGACTTTTCAAAGGAAGCATAATACATGCTTTTACTAAGGACCATTTATTAGGGACTAACACATCGTTTGTTTTGAGTGCTGCTTTGGAAAAAAAATTGCAAGAGCCATTATGGTTAAATTTGAAGATTAAATTACTAGTTTGGAATTTTCAAAACATTCTGTGCTAGTTTAACCTTGCTCCCCTAAAGTCAAGAACATGTTTTTCCAATGATTTTAATGGGAAAGGAACTGAAGCAAGTGGAGCAATTCCAAAAGTTCTGGCATGGAGGTACTTCAGCTTTCCTCTTTACAGGAGTATTAGTTACATTTTTGCATGGCTATCTAGACAATCCGGGCTGTAAAAGCTGGCTGAAGAAAGAGTTCTTATTAGCCCAATACAATAGGTCTAGGAGTTCAATCAAACTTTTAAATATTTTGTTGAATTAACTTCATACAAGAATTTAGTGACAGGTCATATCTTTTTAAATGCAAAAGCTATTGACAGAATTAAATTGTTCAACTTCAGAAGCTCTCAATGAACATTACAATAGTGCCAAACTTTATACAGGCTTTCCAAGTGCCTTACAAACATTAATAGTTTTAGCCTAAAACATCCTTGTGAAGTGGGCTATACTCGTGATCGCGTGCATCCCCCGCCTTTTTATTTTTTTAAAATACAGATAAGGGAGATAAAATACAGAGGCTGTAGCAAAGAACCACCTATGTAACCAATACAGTCACACCACATGGAAATTAGTGGCTTCAGGCCATTCTCCTACAGAGAAAAGGAGAAGCTGGGGAATTGCTGGCGAGGAAAATATTGACCAGTGCAGTTACTTGCTAGAAGATACTTTGCTGCCTGAAAACCCACCGGTTTCAGGAGGCTGGAAGCTGCACAGTAAGCCAGCCAAGTAATCACTACAGTATTGAGCGAGGAAAGTCCTTAAAGGTAGGAAAGGTCTGAAACAAGCTGGACACTTGTGGGGGGGGGGGAGGGGAGGGGAAGGTGAGCATGAAATAGCCAGAGTCTGGCCCCCTTTTACCAAGGCAGGGTGAGACTCACCTAATTTCTAACAGTTACAGGAGTCCCATCTGAGCTGGCTGCCCATCTTCCCTTTAGCACTAATGGAGAGATCAAGGCACTGCCAGGGTGCCCCTAGTTCATCCTTCCATTTCAGAACACATTCCAGACAATAAACTTCAGGCAGCCGAAGCTGATGACACGAAACCCGTCTTGTGAGTGTCAGCTAATAATTAGTTTAAGATGGGGCAAATTTTCAATGAGTGATAGATCTTCAGCTAGCTCTACCCAGGACTGCATGTGGTCCCAGACTGCAGAGCTGTAGCTGCATTGCACTAACATGCAGTCCTGGCTATGACTGCTCTGGTTTTGTCCCATCTGCACAGAACCTAATGTAGTGGACATCTAACTAGAGCCTGTGATTTGGGCTCTCATGCACCACAGCAATTGATAAAATATGTTTTCTAAAGTGCATACAGATCCAGAGTTAGAAACTTTGAAAAGACATTAAAAAGCTGCATTATTACAATTAGATTTAGCTGCTTAAGTGAATGGCTGAGAAAGTTCAGTGCTTCGTGTCACCAGATGTAACCTGTCCTTGAATTGCATAGACAAACTCTTCTTCCTCCCTTCAGATTTCTTGTGTACGTCCTTAGAATATGAATGTCCACAACTATTCATAACCATTTGAACATACTACAGCTTCTTCACCTTTAACTTTACACCTTGAGCTGCAGAAGTCAGTAACTGTGATGACACAACTTTAAAAGTGTTATATTCATTTTCCCAGAGGACACTGCTACAATTTGCAATTTGAACATTTTCCAAAATAGCAAACAAAAATTACATCTGTCAGCAGTGGGAATAGATCTTACATTTACTTCTTAGGCACAGCTTCCTTTTGATATTATGAAGATGGAAAGGCTTGTTTTCTCAGCAGCGATTTAGAAATGTCATCTAGAAGTTTCAGAAAGATAACCCTTAAAGGTACTACATCCCACACCTTAAAAAGAAATCTGTTTTAAAAATCATCCCTGACCTACACTTCTCCCTCTGGGCACACTACAAACCAGGCTAACATCTGCACATCTGTTCTTCATACCTGAGTGTCTCTCAAATGAAGAAATACAGAAAATAAACTACTGTCTAAATCAACAAGATTGTATTACACTTTGTGGTTCCCACTAACTTAAAGCAATCACAAACTCTTGGAAATGAAACCCTATAATTAATCATATGCATTTAACTTTCTTTATGTAAAATTACAATTAAGAACCACCTAAATGCAACTGATTGGTACAAAAATTTGGAAATTTATTCAGACCGTGATTTGTGCAAGTCTAGCTTGGAAAATGTGCAAGTAAGTGATATTCAAAATGGCTGCTACTGTACAATAGTAGCACAATTTTCTTTCCAGCTGTTTCAAGCAACCTATATATGAACATCTTTGTACTATAAAAGTCCTTTGCCTTCTGTCTTTTTAATGCCCCAGATGCCCAGCCCTCCTTCTAATTAGTATCTTGAAAATATGTCAGTTCATTTGCTATGCTTAGCTGTATCCAGAGTTTGCTGTTACTGCTGGGGTTTTTTTTGTTTTTGTTTTTGTTTTCTTTTCACCTACAATGATATATCTATAACAAGGTCACAAAAGCTTCTGCAACAATGGTCTAATGATATTCATTAGGGTATGAGATTTCACACAAGCATAATTGACAGGGTCAATGAGCAATAAGTATGTTCTTCCAGCTGTTGCTAGATGTGACCACCACTAAACTATGAAAGAAAGTAGAGAAAGAAGAATTCTAAAAACCAACCCGGAATAAATAATATTTCATAAAGGAACTAAATGCATAGTAAGCACTGGAGTTGTCTATGCTGAACCTACTCACATTTAGTGGTGGGCCATTGTTGCTGCCTCTCAGTGATATTAATACATTCTTCTCTGGCCAGACAAGCATCACTTTAAATTGGGAAAGGCAATGTATTTCATGGCCTTTCAAAACCTTGTCTAGAAGCAGAGGTTTGATGAAATTGTCTGGTGTCAGCTTGCTTGGGCAACAGAAAGAAGACAAATACTTCGTCTAGCTAAGACAATATCATAACATTATATCAAGCCAAAATATTTCACACTAGAAATCAAGCATCTCCTTCAAACTCCTTACACAGACTAACACATCCAAAGGCAACCAAGCACTGTTTGCATACCCCTGCATAGCTCTGCCTGCAAACCAACTGTTTTGTACCTACTGATCCCAGTACGTGGATGGCATAAGTAACATGGGCTACTGGGGTCTGCCCTAAAAGTAATTAACAACAGTAAGAAAAGTAACAATTAGGACCTATTGTGATAATTTGGTTCAGAGTCAAAGGAAAGAAAGAACAGCCATCACAGTGCACATGAATTATTCACACATCATCTGTGGAAAATTGGTACTGGAATATTTCAGTTTGAAAACCTTCTGATTTCAAAGCACACTTCAGTATATTGCTGAATTGGATTCTCAGCAAGATAAATGCTACTGTTTAGCTATCACCAGGAACAAAAGGGTTTTTGAAGTATCTTTCATTCCAGTTCCCCAAACTTTGCAGTTAAAACATTTAACCACACCAATCCTGTCACAAAAAGAGTTTACATTAGATAGCAATGGAACAGATATATGTCTTAATTCAAACTAGAGATGCTTTTCTTGAAAAATACATGAAACACCCCCAGAGCTAATACTGCCTTTCTCACTCACGCTAACTGGGACTTTCTTCATCACTACAAATGCACAGGAACACAAGCTCACCATTTAACTCTGCTTTTGCAACTCATTTCCTATCATTTCCTGAGACTGTCCACCATAAAACAATTACATGAACCATTTCTGTTTGATGTTATCTAGCTCTAGAAGTGGCTTGTATAAAACCAAATTCTTAACACATCAGACTTAAGATTAATGTACAGTGAGGGTTTTTGGCATGACATTCTTTCCACAGATAGATCAAGTAAGATGGAATTATTGCTCTGCACATGTTTGGTGTGCTCCTATCAGCTAGAGGCACAGGAGAAAACAAGCCCTCCAGACACCACTGCACACTTCCTAGAACAGCATGAATACTGATACATTTCCCTTTAGTTTGAATATTGGTCCAAACCACCTATTGCCTGCACACAGATGAACAGTGGAACAACACAAAATACCAGTGTGACAGTTAACAAAAGGGATAGGAAGTGTCCTCTCCAGTCAAGCCAAATAATATAAATTCACCAGTCAACACCACATCAAGTATTAAAAAAAATAAAAAAAATCACTTGAACTTTGACTTCCTTTCAACACACTTAATGATGCTGTTTACAGTATACAGTATTTTAGCATGTTACCAGGTTTTAATACAATAAATGTGCTTAGCTACTGTTGTAGTACTCAGTGTTTAACCCTATGACACCCCTGGCCCAGTGCACATGACTGCTGCCAACAGAATGCACGCTCAGGGAGTTTAAATCTCAGCAGCAAACACGCCTGAATGTTTCCTCTCTCAGTACTGCAAATGCTTGCAATAAATTACTTAAAAAATATAGGCCTGATTCACCACTGCATTACAGCATTTGTACACAGCTGACTTCAACAGTTACACTAGTGTAAAAGAGAAGTAGGGGAGGAGTGAAGCAAGCCCTGCATGCAGATAATTAACCATCTTTTTCGTTGAAACATAATATACTTTCTCCATAAACTGGCAACAGAACCAATCAGTGTACACATTTCATTTCAAATACAAAGTAATTTTAGGAGCTAGCATTATTGTACCATTTGAAATATTCTCTGTTCTCATCAAATGATTCCCCCTGTAATTGATGTCATAAAGAATATCTGTGTTAAGCTGTCTTCATTTCCACAGTTTTCAATCCTTATAATGATCAATTATTTATATACAGACTAGATGAAAGGCAAGATTGTAATGACTCCAAGAGATTTAAGAGTGATATAATAAATCTTGAAAGCAGAACTCATGTGGGTGATGGTAACAAAAGCCAGTACTGGACGATCAAATTTTACTATTTTTAGAAGTTCTCCTTCTCCTCCTCACAAAAAAAGATCACCAAAGCAGCACCTCCTCATGCAGTCCTTCTCCTTTTGTGCTAGCAATAGACCTTCTGCTTCCCTGTGAGATCCCTACCACCCTCACCCCTTCCAGATTATTCTTCTTCAAAAAGAAAAAGCATGTGTTTGTTGCTGTCCTTATTAGCCCAACCATTTTACTTGCCAGTATGGTCTCACTGAGTGGCAGGGGAAATTCCTTGATTTTTACAGTATGTTAACACACCTTTACCACACTAATGATGACTCAGGGGTTCAAAGTTTACATTTGTATCCAAACTTTGCAAAAACATCTGGTTGGCTTTGGTTCAAGGCCACAATAAACACAAGCATTGTCACCAGTCAGTATCCATGTCATATGTAACTTGAAAAGGACATACACTTCTTCATATGACTCTCATCAGACTTGAAAAAGAAGTCTGGCAAAAATGACTTGGATAAATCAAAGATTTGAACCCATGCTTCCATCTGCCTCCTTTTTTCCACAATTCTCTAAATAAAAGATTCAACAGCTAAGGGTCACCAGTCTGTTTTCTGTGATCACACTGAGCCATCAGATATGTCTAAGCATGTGGGTTCTGGCCAACTTCCAAGTGTAGCTTCCAGCCACATTTAGGGACACACATCCCTATAAATTGTTCAAACCAACCTACACCAAATGATATCTTTCGGATTTCACTCAAAACATAATAAAGACATTTTCCTAGTCTTCTTCATGCTTGCAGTAATTCTTTGTAGTAACTTGAACACATGCATTAGGTATTAAAGTATATAATATATAAGTGTATGTTGCAACACTGACCAATAATTTGTGCAACCAATTTTGGAGAACTGTAAAGAACTTATTTTTCAAAGTTGCTCTTAATTGCAAGCTCAGTTGAAAGGTCTTCAGTTGGGACAACAAAAACAAAGGATCAGTAATTTTTCAGAGTTAAAATCTGTGCTTAAGTATAGGGTGAATTCCAAAGCCTCCAAGCAATACAAAAATTCTCACTAGCACTTTATTTCAACAAGCACTTCAGAGTTTCATTACTTATATTAGAAAGATGTACAGTAAATACACCTTGCAACATGATCTTACATTTTTAGTCTACTAAAGAAAATGTTTCCTATAGTGGTAGACAAATGATGTGATTAAAAGATTACATATTCTAGGACCAAGTTTTATAGTTAAAAAATGGCATTTTCCTCAATTAAGACTCACAAAATATGGTCCTAATTGATTTGTTTAACAATAAACGTGGCCATGGTTACAATTAATGCCAAAGTCTTTTGCCAATTTATTTCTCTTTCTGTCCTTTGGGATTTCTCCTTCTCATAATACACTTGCAAGAAACAATAACTCTTGAAAATGTCTGCAAGGAGTTAATTCCAAACGATAAAGCAATCCAGTCCAGAAAGCAGCTAAGATTGAGCTTATGTCAACAGGTAGAATTTACAGTCCCACAAAAAGAAATGTTTAACAGTCAACTATTTAGCTGCAATAAATCAGACTTTCACTATGTTCTTCTTATCACTGTGATCTATAGATGAAAAGCAGTATATAGTAGCTAATTATTAATTTTATTTATTACCATAGGCAGGATTTTCTAGTAGTATTCTGTTCCTTAATGTGAAACTAGGGATCAGAACTTTATGATGACCTGAAGCTGATTTCTTAACAGTTTCGATTTCCTGCTCTTCATAGTCACCATAAATCTTGTTTTCCTCCTCAAAACTTCAGATGTTTCTAACTTCTTATCTATCAGCCTCTAAAGTGCTTCCAGACTCCCACAAATGTTTTAGCAGACTCCGCAGGCTTCCCTGCCACTCCGCTAAATGTAAGGCCATATATCTCTTTTGGGGGAGTTCCCCACTGAAGAAGCCATACCATGCAAAAAACATGTAAGCAGGGAGGACCCACAGGTACCCCAGTCTCGGCTGTGTTTAAAGTCTGAACCCATGCTGTCATCCTAACTTGCCTAGCATACAAACGGACTGGACAAGCCTGTGCTTAAGCTCACCAGGCCAAAGCAAGAGACAAGCTTCAGCATTTCTTCTCTGTGTCTGCAATCCCCAGGTCAGGCAAGGCTATGATGGCCCAAGTCCTCCACCAACTGTTCCATCATGCTTTGTAATGGCATCGTACGACTGATCTCAATATGGAAATGTGAAACCCGGATCATGGACTACATAGTGCTTAATCCAAAACTTTGATAGCAGAGATGTCATCACATAGGCATTGGTAAGTTTCCAGCCTTAAAACTGGCTGTCTTAAAAAAAGGAGGAGGGTGGGGACTGAGGAAGGAGAGCAGAGAAACTGGAGAGGGGCATGGTCAGGAGGGAAAAGGAACCTGCAAGGACACGCTTCATCACAGCTTAAGCATTTGAGAATGAGAATCTTAATGAAATACTTTGCATTTGCCCTACCTATGTTCTTTACAAATCACAGCCACTAGAACAGGTCAGTACAACAGACAGTTTCCTGTTCAATATGACTTTGACACTTGGTTGAATCCCTTGGCAGTGCTCTCAAGCAGTAAAACCAGGGCTCTTTCCCAGCTCCACTATAAGCTGTCAGGAAGTGTCACACTTCTAGGGAAAGCACGGGGCAAAGTCAGAAGGAAAGGAAAGGGGATTTACAATGCTTACATAGCTGTTAGAGCTGCTTCTGTAATAGAAAATGCTAACAGCAGTGCAGCTCAGCAAAGCCATTCTTTTGCCCAAAAGTAATCTTAAAAAAAAGCCATGTAATAAAAGATATCCTGGTACTGAAAAACAAGCAGTGTAACATGGAAGGACAGTGTGGTATGGAATAAGAAATCTTATATGACACACTGGCTCCTCACGTGAAAAATGGTCTAAGATGCCATTCATTACTTGGGTCTGCAGTTCTTAAAGAATACAAAGTGAATATATAAAAGGCTTCTCTCCTTCGATAGCATTATCCTTTCCAGTGTTGTGGTACATTTGATTAATGTCTAGCAACCTAAGGGATAAGGTGCCACATTTGCATTGCATGAAACATGAAATGACACAGGACTCATTGTCATGTTTCCTGATGGTGCTTTCATGTTCAATTATGTTGTTTTTTAAGCTGTTTGTTTTGCTTCTGCTGCTTGCATGGGCTCATGTGAATAGTTTAGTATTTGGGTCATGTGGCTTTGGTCACATGTGGTAGAGTTTACAGTATTTTATACATTTTTTCTATAAATAGGTGCTGAGAATATCCTGCCCCATCTCTGCATTTGACTCCTAGATGCAGCATTCACAGATGCAATTCTCTTGTGTGAAGCAGAGCTGAATGTTTACAGATGTGTTTGACAGAGCTAGCTTTCTGCTAAAAACTCTTTCCAAATCATGTTTTTCTTACTAAAATGAGGGAGAGTTCATAAAATGGGAATCCGTGTTTGATGGGAAACATGCTGCTAAGAAATACCATCATGTTGTGAAACACAGGAAAAAAATGTGAAGAACAGTTGTATGATGTCATTGGAGGACGGTTTTTTCCCCCTAATTTTGTAGAGATAAACAAATCAGCTGCAATTCTGTGTGTTTATCTTCCTCCACATCTAGGGCACCCTGTCTCAGTTGAATGCTTTACTGAGGTGCAAGAATAACTATTTTCCCCAAGGAAAACTGCATGCTCTTTTGTGAGCCTTTTCAAAAATGTTTTTGAAGTGACCATTCTGTTCTACCTTCTGCAGTGCCTGCAGTTGCCAGGGCTTCTTCCTCTCTGCCCCATTTGCAGCCACAGGCAATGGGAGTCTGCTGGGAAGTGCAGGAATGAAACAGCGTTCTCTGGATTCCTTCTCTCCCCACACACCCTAACATGGCTCTTCACTGCGGATGTAATGTGTTGCACTGACAGTTATAAAATTACCCTTCTGATTCTGATTATTTTTCCAGACAGATACCACTAGGTTGCTTTGTTATATTTGGATGCGTTCTTCTTATTATTTACTAATTCACATTTCTCAAGGGCAAGGCCTGCCTAGGATCAGCAAAGGGCGGACAAGTCTGCATCTGCTCTCAAGCACCCCTCTCCATTGCTGTTGATTCTCACTGCATACTGCTCCCTCCTTCACCCTTTCCTTACTCTTCTGTGCCTCAACATTTTTGTCCACTTTGCCAAGTCCCTCAAACATCTGCCTCCTCCACCCTGCTCTTGTGCTCAAGAATGTCTCTGGCAGAAGCCTATGACCAGAATGACTTTCCCCACCAGAGATCTATTCTTCCCTCTTGGTCTCACCCCAACAGAACACATCTCCCAGCACAAGTCTTGACTGCAACTTCTAGTGATCTCAATTCAGATCTTTGCCTTCCTCTACTTCCCTTTTCACAGCATGAGACTGTGACAGTCTCTCAAAAGAAGCTTGAGAGGGCATGACTGTCTTATCAGTTTACCTTTACCTTCACTGATTATTCCCAATTCTCTTCCATGTAGTATCTACTGCAGATGCAGGAGTTTCTCATCTGTTTTCCACCAGCCAGCCCATGATCACCTCCTGAACTTCCCCCTCAGGCTCTGGCTGCATTCTTTTTTTACTCTTTTTATCTAAAAATGGAAATATAGAACAATCTCTTCCTCCTAAATCACACAAACCCCCCCACCCCCCCCCCAACCATACAGAAACACAATTGACTTCTTTCATCTCTAAGCTCATTCTGTGTTGTCAATACCATTACACGGAATTTTTCACACCATGTCCACCCAAGATCCTCTCTAGCATGGCTTTCCTCCTCAAATTTCAATAAAGATGCTGTCATTAGAGTTTCAAGTGATTGTTGTCTAGACAGATCTCACAGCCACTTACTCCTTTTTCATTCCCTCTATATATTATTTTCAACACTTGCTAGTGCATATGTTCAAGCAAATATTTACCTCCTCACACCCCTAATTTCATTGACATCATCATATCCTAATTGCCATATTTCTTTGACAGATCCTTTAGAAAGACTCTCCCATTCTTTCTTCCAGTTTTCTACGGGACTCTATGCCACATCTAAATTATGTCCTTTAATGTATTTCAGCCTCTTTTCAAGACTAAAGACTTGTTTGTTGACTCCCCACGTTCATGACAGGAATCTTTACTAGCAGCACTGAAACCTAACAGGTATGTGGCCACTACCTAGAGTCCAGCATAACTTCAGTATACACTTCCTTCTTCCTCTATTTTAAGCACTTCCCACCATCTCAATTTCAATCACAGTAATCTACCCAACATGGTTACAAGCTTCTTTGTGTTACGAATTTGAGAAGATCCTCTTTTCCCTTGACCCCTCTAGTCTTCACATTCAGACCAGGTCTAATTTTCACAGCTAAAACTCCCCATAGCCCTCATCCTTTTGCAGCTTGGCTGAAAATCCTTCTTTCATTTAACTGAAGTAGCTTTGCCTCACTCTAAACCAAAGCAAGTCACAAAGATCTTTCTTCTAGCTTCAGCTCTAGGGCTTCTCTCTAAGCATCTCTTGAGTTGCTGCTCTTTCCTTACTGTACTTTCTTTTTAATTTTTCTGATGGAACAAATACAGCGCTCATTTGACTTGTAAGAGGCTTAAAACCACTGAGATTAAAACAGCCATGAAAAAAACCCAGACCAAAAGTTACTCACCTCCCTCCTTTTTCCCTGAACAGAGCAGAGCTTATACAACAGGCAGGAAGGGGTAAAATAGCTTGGGAGACCAAGGCAGCTGGTCTCATCAGACAACCGCACCCAGCTGTTTTATATATGGGACAGGAAGAGGAAATTAGAAGCTAGAGTAGGAGGATAATTCCCTGTTCAGAAGCTTAATGTGAAAAGACTGTTGCATTAAAGGCCATATTTGTTTGTGCTACATAAAGATTTGAACAAATAGGAAGTATTGTCACTATTAGCAGGAAAAAAGGGGAAAGCATTTTTATGTATTTTTCCTGTGGCTTGTGGCTTTTTTTCTCTTTACTACGACACTTCTAAGATTGCATGTTTTACCAGGATACCAAAAACGGAAACTGATTTTGTTGGATTTGCCTTTCCAATTTTTTGCCCCGTTCTTACATGTTTTCCTTTACACAGCCATTTGTCACAAAATACAAAGATGGAAAATTAATATTGTCTCTAATTCTGTGAAGTTTTTAGTCTTGACTCCATGCCAATTTAAATAATTCTTCCAACCTAAACTTTACCCACAGGATCACATAGCATGCTTGGTCTCTAAAATATTTGTATTAAATTTCTATGGCCTATCAAACAGCTGATTCGGGCTATCAAAAGGTCACTCACTAGAGCAAGCAGTGATTTCTCTTTCAGTTTGTGAAGCATTTTGGGAAAATACTGTAACTAGGTTGAACTTTCAAACTCTGCTGATACCAGAAGAAGCAACAAGAAGGAACCCCCTCCTCTTACTCTCTGAATAATATATCCATTTCTCTGCTATAGTGATAACCTGTTGGTTTTTTTTTTAATACCTAAGTAAATTCACTAGTTTATAGCAAGAAGCCCTGCTCATAAGGAAAGAGAGGAATACTGAGTCTCCTGTCTTTCTGCAGTTTTTGATTACATCATTTTTTCATTAAGCATGGTTGGTATTACAAGCAATACACAGCTTAGAATTGCCAATCTTGTAATAATTTGCAGCAGATCTGCTGTAAGATGAAGCAAACTCATTTCTAAACCTCATTACATTCTATAACTTCATTCTTGTTTTTCCTTTCATTAATAAAAAGACACAGTTCATGCTACATTTTCTATGAATCAATGAAGACTAATGGAATCGTACTTCACACACTTGAAATGAGAACTAAGTTGAAAATGAATATGGAAATTAGTACAATGTATTTAGAAATTTACCATTACTGGACTAAAAAACTACAGCAACGTAATAAAAAAAGGTCCATAATGGCTGCAGATCTATTTCATGGACTCATAGTTTCCCTTTTTATCATAGAATATAATTTTTAGAATGTTTGAAAAGTTTAATTCCTTAAATTTAAACTCTTGCAAAATGTGTCTACTGCATAATGAGAAAGTTTTAATGCCAAGATCATTTGACATATGTGAGAAACAGACATCAATATTTCTACCTGGTTCTCACAATCATTGCCTGTTCAGTGGGTGTAAATTGCTGTATTTTTTTCTTTTAATTTTGTCATCCTTAAAGCTCAGAGCGTGAGAAAAAAAAATTATTGCTGTTGATACATCTCAAGTTTTTGATAGTGGATGTTGTTAGAATGTCTTCTGTCCCACAACATTCATGGAATGGAATTTTCTTCAGCTGCATGTGCCATCTGTAATGACGATGCTTCTTTCAGGTTTGGGAATAACAAACAGAAGTGGCTCTGCATGATCTAGTTGTCCAGAGAACTCGCTTGCTGCAAACACCTCACAGTGGCTCCAAAGCAGCTGAATTTTTATGGTGCTCTACCTTCTATAGGAAGATTTAGATAGATTCCCAGATTTAATCTCAACCTGCCTCAAAGTAAAATGAGCATTGTGCTTGGAATCCAAATATTTTCCTGTCAGTGCTATGTATTGTTGTTTACAGCTATGCTAATGTTTTTTGCTTTTTTTGTGTTGTTTTACTTTTGACATCACTATTAACACCAATGAAATGCATTATGTCCAAGTGTTTGGCATCCCTGGAGTATAAATGGAGTATGTGAGTTGCAAATGAGGTTTTCTTCACATACATAGGATTGGCTTCTGTGAGTAACCCTGCTGAAATCACTTGAATGACTTGCTTTTTAAGAAGTCTGGGGGCTTACATATGTAGTAGAATCTTATACGAAATATTCTTCAGATTATTTATCTTTGAAAAATACATATTAAATATGGGAAGATGGAGCAAAATATTTAAAATAATTTTATCCATAGCTGCTAATTATGACATTAAAGTAGATATTTGCATTTATTTGTATATACTTAAATATGAAGACTTAAAAACTGAACCAATGTTCTCAACTATGTCTTTAAGAACCACCTAGTGGACAAACTTCATACAACAATTTTATGTAATACTACCTCTGCAGCGTTACACACTCCTTTCTTTTTTGGGGAAAAAAAAAGAAAGAAAAGGATTCATCTATATAGGGGTGTAAAGGAGAGGGGAAGAAATGCACTCAATTACCGCTCTGTTGCAAATTTCCAATAAATGTCAGTGTAGAAAGAAAATTTATTTGCCCCAAAAGATATATTAAAAAATATAGTATGTTGCCTTTTTATGTTGCTTTTTTTTACATGGAAAAGGTGTGGAACTGATAGGCTGTTTAATGAAAAAATGTAGAAAACTGTTTTTCTACTAGATAATGCATAAAATTCAGGAAAATACTTGCTTAGTTCTGACAGAACCTGCATTCCATGCAACCATGCATTGTATCTTCAGTCTCCAAACCAGAGTAAACTGTAAAGTGAAAGCAAACAGCATCTATATTAAAAACTAATGATGTAAAAAATGTCTTCAGTAATAATAATCTAAAATGTGAGTAACCTCAGACATGCTGCCTTCTTCCATTATGGAAATTTAAATATATATTTTCTCAATTCAACTGTATTCCACTATTCCACATAGTTAGCAATACATATTCACCCTACTACATAAAGCATACCTTGTCATTTGCAATGTAGAGCTATTGCCTATGTTATAAAGAATAAAGATGTATTTGATTGTCTTTATAACAGGATTTCCTCAATTTATCTTCATTCAGATTTGTTAAATATTCATTTATTCATTGCAGAATCTTGCATATTTCCTTCTTCTGCACTCAGACAAAGTGTTAATAAGGGATCTTATGTACAAACCATATTTTTCTGTCATTTGCTTGTTTCTAAATATACCAGGAAGCTCTTGGACATATACTACATATACCAGGAAGCACAGCTTTATGGAGGTATTTTTTCCCTCTTGTCCTTTCTATCACTGGCACAAACCAGCATATTTTGTAAAATCCTAAAATAGGGTTTGATGCTTGGTGCTACTTATTCAGCTGTCTTACAGATTCTGGAAATAAGGCCATTACTGTGCAGCAGGAATGTAAATTAATTTTTACATAGTATTCTCTATGGTATGAAATGGTTATTTCTCATTATTCCTTATAAGAAGAACCCTTCCTTTCTCAGGGACCCCCTCTATACCCTTTACGTGTTCCAGTTCAGGGAAAATGTTTGCGCTCAAGAGGAATATGTTGTCATGGAAATTCACATGGACGAAGTTATTTCTGTGGAACAGTCTACTGTTGGAGCAGCAGAAGACAGAGGGAAAAAAAAAAAGTGCCCACAGTGTTTGAAGCTGGAGTCCTTGTGTGTGTGGAAAATACATGCTTTAGCAGCTACCTCTGTAGAAGCTGGAGTAGATCAGTTCGGGCCAGAAGGCAATTTAGAATTTGAACCTGTTTGCTAATGAAAGGAAAAGCTTTCCAAAAAGTAATGTGAATGGAGGTAGGGTCAGAAATGAGCCACAAACACATGTCATCAGATTTTAGACATGGTAATGATTCATATTCAAATCCTAGTACTCCTCTGCTGTCTTAGATATGGCCACAGTCCTCCAAGGAGATCTATCTCTCTTGGCCTGAATGCTGTTTTCTTGTTTGGGTTATGCCACATAACCAGGACTAATCAGAGTTACTGGTTAATCAGAACCCGCAGTAGTAGAAGGGAGGGAAGGAGGGAGGGAGTGGCCCAGCATATTTGAGACCTACCCTGCAGTGGACTGGTAAGACGTCCAAGACCCCTTGTCACCTGCCACTTGTCTCCGTGAGTTCCTCATCTCCCATTTGCCCACGTGGTTTTAGCTCATTGAAGATTCAGGTAGGTGGCTCCGAGGATAAGGGAGGTTCGGCAGCTGCATTCTTACAGGCTGGATTTTACCTGTGGGATTAGAAAAGAATACATCATGCTCTAAACTTTCGAAAAAATATTTTCAAAACAACACATAGAATGTATTCCCACTCACTTGAAACACAGAGCTAGTAGATGAAAACCAGGAATGAAAACAATTATAAATAGCCCAGAATAGCTGCACTGAACACAAACCAAATAAAGTGGAAAAACAAGCAAGTGACATAACTCTTTTGAAGTTTACTTGATACTTAAAGAGGTTCTGTACAAATGAACCGTGATTGCTTCAGGAATATGGGTGATGCCAAGATCTTGGTCATCATTAAATAATACATATGAAATTATTGGGAGGGGATTGGAAAGTTGGGTGTGAAGTGGCAGAAAAAATTTCCCTGGTTTCCAGAGCCCAAGTTATTCTGAAGCCTCTGGTAAGTCTGCTAAGTTACTGTAGTCATGCAGAGGATTGTCTAAATTGCACAAATTCCCCCCACCAGTAATTCTATGGGCCAGGATGCTTATTGGACTCCACAGCACCTCCTTCTAGAACTCCTGCTCCTCAGCACACACACTGTGCACTGGAGTACCGAAGTACTCTGCAAAGCTTATTCCACATTCTCTACATAGCTTATTCCACATTCTCTACATCAAAGGAATCCTTTCTCTGCAGAACTGGGACTTTTATGACTCCTTTCTGCTACATTAAAGGAACTGGATTGAGGATCTTCACCATTTGTGTAAAAGACTTCCTTCTTCTGTGCTTACTTGGGGTTAAACAAACAACTTATTTTTATATGGCCCTCAAAACCAGCTTGAAAGCACCAGAAAATCAGCTGCAGCAAACTGTGTTCTGCTACCAGCAGCAAAACAGAGGAAGACTTCAACATCTGTGATTAAGAACAACTGTGCGCAGGACAACTGCTACAATTGCTGGTTGACAGGCAAAGAAATCTCGCTTGTTCAAACTCAGTTCAGCAGTCTGAAAGGTGTGTAATCTTAAAAAAAAAAGAAAAAAAGTAAGTGTGATCATCTGATGGTCACCCATATAAAACTCTATATGCATCTCTAACAGAGATTCTTTTTTACATAAAGACTGCTGCATCCTACTGGCTGGGTTAGCAGAACATAGCATCCCTGCCACAGATTTTTTTTTTTTTAATTCAGTATTGACACAACTTGGGTGAATATTCACATTGCTGCTGTTCACTTCTATTTATTCTATGATAAATTCACAAATGAGGCTGGAATTAACACTCCTAAGAAAAGGAACAACTCCCTGATGAACTCCAATCTAATCTGTCTAGTAAAGAAACAGCTACACATACTTGGGAGTGGGGATTGGCTTCAATATGCCAAATTTTGCAGTTGTTGCAAGATGCTCTTTTGTACTTTATGTCTTTATTGATGTCAGGCCATGACACAAACTGCATACAGCAGGTTTTGGGACCCTGACACCTTTCCTATAGCAGGTTTTAGAATGTCCATAACACATGGGATCGCTCACTCCTAAAACCATGGAAATTAGTAAAGCTGTTAAATGTGGTGGATTAGCCAAAGCATAAAAATGCAAGAAAAACCTTGTATTCGTTAATTCCTCTGGTACTTATTTGATGCTTTCCCCAAGACCTGTTCTAGCTATCTGTATTTTCTGATTTGTGTCAGGCAGCACAGACACTCAGTCTAGCTGCCAACAGCTTTTACTGAAGGTTAGCAGGCTGGTGGCCATCAACTCCAGCTTAACAGGTCGGTTAGTTCATTTTATGAAGACATTTTCAGCTCGTGGACATTCTAGCTAAATTCTAGGTGCAACTGGAGAATTTCCTACTTTTAATGACCACAAGAAGTGCATGGTTAAAACCATGCGGGATGATTTAAGCCTGACTAGAAATGCCTGGCATTACACACTTGTCAGTGATTTGCTGCCAGAGTAGACCACTACTGAGTGTGTGTGCCTCTGTGGGTGTATGAGGAGGAAAAAACAAACAAAACACAACTGGCTCCCAATCTGTTCCTGCTGCTACTGTTAGATGTCTTTTCATAGACTGCCAACGCTTCTTGCATCAGTGCTGCTGGTATTGATAAATGTAATTTGTCATTTGAATGGCAAAATTTTAAAGCTCAATTTACAGTTTGCTGTGATGAGAAGAGTTCCAAAGGTCTCCTCAGTCCAAAGGGAATGCTCAGTCAGGATTCGCTTTAAATGCCTCATTTTATTAGGGAGATACAAGACACCTCTCCCTGTAAACTCAGGTTAAGGGCCCTAGTCAGCTCTTTTAGAAAGTTCATGGACTAAGGAGGAAAGGAGATGGGCAGAAGAAGGTGTTCTTGTTTATACTGTAGTAACAAACTACCACTAGTTCCTTCTACAACTTGCTAAGGTACCGCAGACCAGAAGCCCTGCGGTGTCTGGGTGGTGAAAGCTGCAGCTGTGTAAAGATCTTCCAGGGCATGAATGAGGTGCTGCGTTCTGTTCCCCTCAACCTCCGTTTTGGGAGGAGGAAGGGTGTAAATCCAAAGACCTTTCCCACGCCTGCCCTCTAATGGTGGCAGCGTCCCCAGAGAAAAAATCCCACACAGCAAAGGTGACCGCTTGACCTAACTACACAGTTTTGCTGTAGCTGTTCTGTCATTTTGAACAGTTCAGAAAAAGACAACATCGAATTGTTTGACATACCCTCATTCAGGTTGAGTAGTTTTCCTGTAATGGTTAAACAGCTTGATTCTGTACTGGTTTACACCGAGTCTGCCTTTTTAAATCAACAGCTTATGGCAGAGTAGAATTGGGCCCTTTACTTGCTTAAGGCATTGAGCATCTTTCACCTTTGCACACAGTTGTCATGAGAAATCATTCCTACTACAAGCTTCTGATGTCCTAATTTCCATTTTTCATCATCTGTTTTATTAAGTGTTCAGAATACGCCTGCACATGCAAATGGTTGCAAGCGGCAGTGCCGTAGGGATCCATCTAAACGTGGCCTGTTACTAAACAGCAGCCCTAGCCAGAAAGGCCCTTTTCACTGTAATCCTGAAATACTCCTGACGAGGTATTGCAAGAGTGACATACAGTGCTGGGATGAACCTCTCCCTCCACTGCTGTGGGCACTGGCCTTGTTCTCCTTTCAGTGGGGGGTCACTGGCAGAAGAATAACACCCTGTCACTCAGGGCTGCCCCAGGAATGGGAAACCAGCTTCCACTCAGGACCAAGCAACGCCACCAAATGTGTTCCCGAGCAGCATGGCCAAAACCCATCTCCAAGGACCAAATTCAGGGTTAAAGTAGACGAAAGTGCAAGTTACATGATGGAAAACCGATCTCAACAGGACCATCCCACAAAGGGACCAGAAAAGAGTGTAGATTTCCAGTTTTGACTCCCCTCTAAATACGATTTCAGTTTTAAGAGAGAGATAAAGCCCAAAAGCACCTTCCGGGCATTTACACCTTACAATGCTTCCTCACATCCTCCCGCTTCTGAATGTCAGGTGGCTCAGCATGCTCTGCTGTTTCCACAGTGGCAAAATCCGTCTTCATCTGTTATTACTAGGACAAGCCCTTGTTCAGCATTCTTATCACTTTTCTGTCCCTGATTTGATTTTCTCTTTGCCCCCAAATTCAATTTTCCAGCAAATTATCCCAGCTGCTCGCAAAGCCTCCCCCGAGCACAGGCAGCAGGCTGTGTTCCTCTGCGGCACACGCTGCTCATGGCGCCTGCCCGGCTCCGGCCGCCGCCGCCCGCCTCCTCCCTCAACGAGGAGCGACAGGAGAGACCGCGGCCCCCCCTCCGGGAGGCAGCCGCCACCCGGGCCCTCCGGCAACCGACCGAACGCGGCCCGAGGGGTAGCGGTGCCGGCGATCGCTCCCGCCCCGCACAGGGTTAGAGCACCGCTTGATACCGCCCCCACCTCCCCTCACACCACAGGCCGCGGCGCGACAAGATGGCGACGGGCAGGCAGCGTACCGCCTCGCCTTTTGTGTCGTGCTTGCCCTCCCCCGCCCGCGCCACCGCCCAGCAACAGCGACACCCAGCGGCGCCTCGGCGCCTCGCGGGCTCCTGCCGGCCGCGTTTTCTCCGCCTTTGTACCACCCTCGCTCGTTGTTACGCCTGCGACGTCAGAGGGGCGCCCCGCCCTCACGCGTTGTAACCGTGTGTGACGCCAGAGAAGACAGGCCGGACGTCACGCGTGTGCCCTCGCTCCCGCCACAGCACCTTTTTCCAATGCTGCCGGTGAGGGCTGGCACAGCCCCCCCCGGGCCTGCCTCGTGTGGGGCTGGCACCCCAAACATCCCCCTTCGGGACGCAGGGAGCGGGGGAGAATCCATGCTGAGGGCAGCGTGGGGGGGATGGGCAGCGTGGGGGGGATGGGCAGCGCTAACTCACCCGCGGGCCCGCGGGGATGGCATGGGGTGCAGTGGGAGAGCAGGGCCCAGGAGCCGGGGATTGTGTGGTGCCTTACCGGGTGCTGTTAGGTGGCCTGCCCCCAGCGCACTGCCCTTGGCGTCGCTCGCTGTCACCGCCTGTGAGAGGCAGGTGCCCGATCCTCCGAAGAGGAGCGACAGACCTGTTCCGGAGCCTCCGAGCACTGCACAAGGTCTCAGCCACTGCTGGGGCCTCTCATCTGTTGCCTCGAAGTGCACCTGTGAAAAAGTGACAAGCAAATGATTCTTTTCTGTGCTTTTTCACAACTTCTCACATTCAGCTGAAAATTCCAGTGTTCTCTGGTACAGGCTGTAATAGCCTATGGCCTTTGATACCAAGATTATTTTGTCTGTTTAGGTATTTGTATATTTTGCCCAACAAAAATACGGTTACAGTTGGATATTTCTAAGAATTAAAACCACTTGTGATGTAAATAAAAATCATACTGTTTGCTCAACCTTCTGATTAGCTGTTTATTTATATAACAAAAAACCTCTCCCAACTCATACTTGAATAGCTAACAAGACCTGCTGTATTTAAATTAAACACTGAATACATAGCAAGTTTCATATTCCAAACACATGGTTTTGCATAAATGCAATACCTGAAAGGGCCCCAAAGCAGCGTACGCCACAGGTTTGCATTAAATGTCACTGGTCCTATTTGCGTAATGCAAAAGAAAATCATTGTCTTGCACACATACCAAAGAGCAGTGCTGTAATGTAAGTTGACAGAATACATTAGGTCAGGGATAGCAACCAGTGAATGCTGATGGCCTGCAGAGGGTATGGAGAGGATGTATGGAAGAAAATGGAGGGGTTACTTGTGTAGCAATTACTGTAAAAACACACATCTGCATTTTCCAGGGAGCTCAGAATCCCCATGAAGTTCTGTACCAGCTCTCACCCTTATTCTGGGAGGAGGTGGATTTGAGAACGTACATTTAACTGAGGAGTTTGCTTTGCTATCTCACTCTCCACTTGTGTAAGTCTCCAGTGTCTAATAATGTAGCTAGTCTTGATTTCAGTTTTCTGTAGGAAAAAATGTCCTCAGGTGACAGCGCTGTGCATGCTCTGGAACTTGGTTGTTCTAAATATGGATCAGGCTCTTTTCAATAAGCTCTTTATTAATCTGGCAGTTTCCTACCAAAGTATTAGGGTGGGAACTGTTCCATTGGCAAAATTATGCCTAAGTCTATACTTAACTGCGAACTATTTACATTAAATAATGTCACTGTCAGCTATAGTTACGTCAGTTGCATCAGAACTAATTCAGTGCTTTAGACACATACACTCATCTGTAACATCTCTTCAGGCTAGCTCACAGAAGAAAGAAAAATAGCATAGGAGATACAGCTTTTTCCAACCTACATAAGGCAATGTCTGCTTAGCTTTTGAGGAACCATTGCTTTCTGGGCCTTTGCTTGATTTAGTTTGATTTTGGCACATGTGACAAGTCTTACATTTTCCCCAGTGTCACTTTTCATTTTCAGGCATCTTCAGTCCTCACAGATTCATCCATGCCTAACTGGCCTTCCCATGTTCTTCTTAGTAATTTTATTCAACACAGGAGAAAACATCCTTTCTAGTACCTTTAGACAAAGTCTCAGAAAAATTTCTCATTTATACTGGCAATAGGTGCTGGGAATATACACCACCAGCTACCCTGTGCTAAAAGCCAGACGTAAGTTTCCATTGACTTTCATCTTAGGGTAAATGGAGAACGATAAATACATACCGAGCCTTCCCTTACTGGAGATATATGTAATAACTAACAAACTGGAAAAGGCGTGATTTGTCACTATGCTGTGGAAAATATCCTGAGATTTTTCTTAAACTGTTTTTGTTCTTTGCTTCTTCAGTGACGATGTTTTCCTGATGAAGCCATAGAATTGACATACTTTTACCCAGTAATAGACTTTTATCCTCTTCCTTTGGCTTTTCTGTTACTGTGAATAATTTAGATTCCTGTACTGCCTTGGTCTGTGTGTCACTGTCCAACCTGAAGAAGCACATGCTGCTTTTCTGTCTGGTAAACACTTTTATTGCCGTCAGCTGCAATACTTGCTGCCTACTATTCTGCTGAAGAGTTCACTTGAATTTTTTAGTGTTGTCTTCCTGTGCATGCCCTGCTAATGGCTCCATGCGCATTTTCCCCAGGCTGGCACCTCCCTTGCTGCCTGCTACTTGTGTCAGAGCAATCACTCCTGTAAAATTGCCTTTGGACCAGGTGAGGTTTTTTCTTTTATATTTACAAATTTATACTTACAGTTATAATTACAAAAAATATTAATTTTTGTACTGTTTTACTGAGATTTTTGTTCCAATTCACAATCCCTAAGTCTTAGCACCCCAAATGGCTCTGTAGCAAATCTTCACAAACTTTTGCAACAAACTCTTTCGTCATTCCCCTCAGAAGGATATGCAGTCCAAAAAGAACAAGTTTGCCCTCCTAGCCAGTGCTAGGTCCCACATTACATAGGCAGAACTCTGCCTTATGTTTGTTTTTCTCAGCACCCTGAGTTGAGAAACTAAAGAGGACCCATGACCTGGCACTAATGAATAAGCTTCCAGAACTGCAGCACAGGGACGCAGGATACAGGTTACTGGAGGGAGGTGATGGAGGGCATCACTACATATGGTGAATCCCTGACTGATTTTTATAACACTTTTTTCTTCTAAGGTCAGTGTGGAAAACTGCAGTCCGTATCTTGGTCACTCGATGGGTTGTGTAGTCTTCACAGTCTGTGTGGTTCATAATTAGCCGTCTTCACCTAGAGTTAAAGGAAACCTGTTAAGAGTACAGAAAACTTCAGAGCGAGAAATAAAACCAGCTTGTCTTCCTTTTACTTGCAGGTAGAAGAGAATTCAATCTATCTCAGCGAATTTGCGTGTAGGGGGAGCTGCTCATTGCTCCACTCCTCTACGTTGAAGTTTCTCAATTCCTTTTTACTCTTGTAACCATGGCTGCTGAAGCCCAGATAAGAATGGTCTTTACACATATTGGTTTAATTGGAAGGTACCCGTTGTCGTTGAGATGGTCTGAGATGTGATACTGAATGGCATTTGCTGCAGCCCTGCTTTGTTCAGTGCAGTGTGTAGCAGAGCGTTACAGAGGCCCTCGCAGACTCGGGGAAGCTCAGCTGTGTGGCAGGGTGTCTGCACCCTAGGTATGATGCTTGCACACAGAGTACCTACCCCTCAGCCCTAATCACCCCTCCGCACACATCTTACAGCTTCAGCTGAGAGCTGGCTTGAACCTTGGTGTCTAGTTAAAGTATAATGTATCTGTATTTAAAGTATAATGGTTTCTACTTGTAGGTAACTGGCATTAACTTCTTAAAAACTATTTTAGTACTATGGGACTTGAGCATCTAGATGCTACTGTAACTTGATAATAATAGAAAACAATGATACACGTGAGTGTTTGAATTATAGGAATTATTTAAGAACAGTAGGACAGAAACAGTCCTCAGCCCTTCCAGCTTATTGAAACTGGTTGCCTTTTCTTGCTTTTCTTGGTACACAATAACTGCTATTTACATCTGATTTATTATAAGCACATGTTGAGTAATAGACCATAAAGCTTTTGGAGTTTCTATTTTCAGTTACATTGTACCGCTGCTGAATAAGAATGCAATTGCTGAAATTTGTTTTCAATGGTATGTTGATTAAAAGCTGCTTGAGTTTAAAATTTCCAACCATCTAAAATGAAAACCCTTCACATGCTTCATATCCCTGGCCAGCCAGAGAGTTTATTTTCCTACAGTGTATAAATAATGGATTTTTCTGTTTATATGTATCCATCATCAAACTAGGTTGAATTCTCAACTGGAAGTGTGAATTGTCTTGCAGTGAAGCTAACTAGCTGGAACTAATTTTGAAATGGGTATAGTGCATAATTATGGTAACCTAGTGTACAGGGACAGATCCACCTGAATCAGTCATATCTGATGTAGAAAAACATGAATAAAAATGACACTGAAAACATAGCTGCCTGGTTATAAACAAAATCCATTTTTTATTTAGTGATTTAAATCCCTTTACTTAGCAGAAAACAAGTGTCAAAGCTGAATATATTTCACACTAGCTTTTTCAGTGGATGCTTTAAGCTTGACCGTTGGCAACAGTTTACAGATAATCTTGCCTATGGAGAGAGGGAAAAGTTGTCCACAGAAAAAGTAAAACCACTCAAACAAACTGCATGGTTTTAAAATTTACATTGCCTTTAAATGTTCTATGTTTCCAGTACTGGGGTGGCTCAGAAACTGGTTAACCCATTCACAGTTGGCCTGGTGGCTGCAGGGAATTCCCCAAAATAGGTGTATCCCAAGCGGCACACAGGCAGGTGACCAGCAAGGTCGAAAAATATAGCAGGAGAAAAGAAAAAAGCAAGTGTTGATTCCCACAATGGGAAAGTTTTTGGTAGAAGGGACGTTGCCAACAAAGTTTCAGGAAGGATGAAGTGAGCAGGTGAAGTGTTGGAAGGAAATTGGTAGAAGACATGGGAGGAAGTATGAAGGGGGAGATAATTTAAGGGGATTAAATACAGAGAGACTTGCCAGTCATGCTGGAGTTTCAGGATATCTGAACTAGAGGGGGACTGGGGGAAGGGAGAGAGCCTTTGAACAGAGGAAATTTATGGACCTCTGAAAGCAGAGATAAAGATAAGGCCTTTCAGAGATGGCTGAAGATGAAAGACTCACAATTAATCTAACTGTGGGAGATATATCTAGCTAAAGGAGCTGCAAGATGTAAAACTTTTGTTGCTGCTGCATGACGTGTTATGGCATTGTGTCTCCCTGGGTAACACCCTGTGGGCTGGATGAAGGAGGATTCCAGTTTCCTTCCAGCACCAGGCCTTGCCGGCCGTGTATCACTTCTCTAGTGTTATTAGCCACCCATGAGCTTCCTGACAACCAGAGTAGTCAGACTTTGCTATAGTTATTTTTTCACCTTAAAAAGAAGGAAGATGCACTCGCATCTACTATTTACCTTGAATGTAGCTCATCAAGAACCCACTGAGTCACTGAAAGGCTCTGTGGATATCAGACTGCCGATTTGTTAGCTGCATGCAGTGCTAAGACAGGTGCTGAGACTTTCACTGCAACCCTCAAGTAATAAAAGTACTTCTCTAAGAGCAGCTATTGTTTATTTCAGTTTGATGAATGCCAAGGTAGCAAGCAGCACAGGGAGAAACACAAATAAGAATGTAGCATCTTTACAAATACAGTCATTTCTCCTATGCCCAGTTCATCTCCTTGGAGAAAAGGGAGTTGTAGACTGCACCCAGCTCGGCTAAGCTGGGATGGATCAGAGAGGTCACTGAGTCCAGACCTTTGCAGTTGTGGGCACATGTTTCCTAAAGGATTTTTTCAAGTCTGCATTTAAAAGCCCTGTCCCTTCCACTGGGGAAATTATGCTATAGATTCTCGTAATTCATGTTCAGGAAGCATTTCTGGATACTCAGAACATGTTTTTTGCTTCTCATGCACTCACTGGGCTCTTTGCTGTTCCCTGTGAATCCTGCTGAAAAATGCCTTTCCTTCACTGGTGGTCTTCTTCAAATATTTGTAAGCTGTTATCATGTCCCCCATTAATCATTTCTTAGTGAAGCAATTCATATATTTAACTCTTCTAATCTCTCCTCATAAATCAATCCTCCTAGCCTTTGGATCATGTTTGGTGCTTTTCTCTGAACTCTCTAATTTGCCAATATCCAGAAATGCGTATAATATTCCAGATGGAGCTGTACCAGCACCATAGGGAAAGTGGTTGTTTCTTCTTTTCTCAGTGATGTGGTTCTGTTTACTCTGCCCAATATTGTACTGGCCTTTGCACACCACATCATGTTGGCATTTCACATGAGCTATCTCCCTTCAATCTCTTTCATCATTATCGCATCCCAGATTTCTCCTTCCTATTATCCCTTCTCAGATGGTCTCCCAGCCTGCATTTTTTTCAAAGTGGAGTCTCATTTAGTTATTTTCTTCCCATGGTTCTATCTTCTCTAGGAAATTCTGTATTATTTTCTTTGTACACTGATCTTTCTGTCTTTCATGGCCATATCTATGAGTTTCATCAAAGTGCTGTGCACTGTCTTTTCCAGATCATTAATAAAGAAGTCCGACAAAGCAGCCATCCACATGGTAGCCAGGAGACACTTCCCACCATCTCACTACATTGCAGCTTATTTCCTGTAATTTCATTACTTCAGCAGCTTGAAAGCCACATGGAGATGGCCAAGTCAGTATGAATTACTTTTTCAGCTAAGATCCTGTGAGATACAACACCATACCTCTATTAAAGCTCATCTGCACTTCTGGTACTTTCCTGTCCTGGCTAAAGGCTCTGTACCCAAGGCTCACTGAAGTCAGAAGTGACTATTAGGAACAGAAAGTGGATTTACGACAGTGTCTCCCTGCAGTACCCTTGCTGTTGTTAAAGCTGGTAATGTTAATCTTTTCCTCTGCTCTAATTTTTCAGTTATTTGGCTTATGCGCAGCAAACATAAAGGAGTTTAGCTAATTCTGTTAAAATCCTGTAGGATGCATGTTGTTCAGCTTTTTTTGACTTGTTCACATTTCCCTAATGTGTCTCCTTACGTGTCCTTTATCAGTTTTTGCAGTTTCTTTCACCGGATCCTCATCCCACCTTCCCTCAGGGCTCCAGGCATTTCTTCTTGGTTTTTCCCACTGAGGAGATACTTGAAAAAGAACTTGGTGCCAGACCCATTTCTGAGCCTTCCATTTATTCCTTGAATGTGTGAAAGGATCTGTTCTTACTAGCATTTATTTTCTTCAAAGAATACTTATAAAAGCCCTTGAAAGAGTCAAGGTCAATCTCCTCAAACTCTGTGGCTAATAAAAAATTTTGCAGAATGTTTTTTTTCAGATGGTTTGGGAGGGTTGAAGGTTTTGGGGAGGGGTGTCCTTTGGTTTGGGGATTGGTTTTTAGGTGTATTTATATTTAACTTGCAATTCTTGATTGACCAAATAGATGAGAATTATTTCTTTTTTAATATAGCTCTACCATCTGTGCAAGGAAAATGAAATCTTTGCTGTTAATAAACTTTTGCACCATAACTTGATGCCAGTCTTACTGTCCTGAAGTGCTGGTGAACTTACACTGTTTGAAATAAGCTTAAATGACCTGGATTTCTTATACTAGACTAAAGTGGATTCGAGTATATCTAGTTTTTCTTATTTCACTATTTCCATGTATAATTACTGTTAGTGATCTCAAGAATAAGATGAAATTGAGTGATTTTACACTCTTTAAATTACACAACTAAAAAAATAATTAGAAACATAACCTTGGATGACAGTGACTTCTTCAAATAATTGATGAGAGAAGGAGCAGAACATGATAGCTATCAGAAACGAGTCTTGGCTCTCAACAAAAAAAGGAAGTAAGAAATACAGTGAAAGACCAAATTATGTCTCATATTGCCTCTGTGACACTTCTTTCAGTTTTAAAGATTTTGGGAAGTGATAAGTAATCAGCATAACTGTCTTGGGGAACAGACAGATATTACTATCTCTCTTATTAAAGATGGGGAAGCACAGGGGTGGCAGTGAGGCAAATTGACTGTGTGGCATGAACCAGGCTTATAGCACAGTACCATTAAAAAGTATCTCTTATTCTGTTTACCCAAGCTACATTACCACTGCAATTAGGTATATTTAAAAACTAACAAGCACACAAAAGCACTAGGAGATAACGTTGCCTTGTCAGGAGAAAGGCATGAGATCTGATTCAATAATTCTTTCACATTTCTAATACTTGCCATTCTGAGTTATATTCCCAGATAGAGCAAGTTTTTGAGATGCTGGCTGGTTCTGTTAACATCTAAGTTTATGTTATCAGGGTTATTTTTACAGTGATTAAATTGATTACAGTTAGGGCTTACTCTTTCAGAAAAGAAGTTCCTCTGGAATATGCTACAGTGATTGCCTGCCATCCCCTTGGATATGCTATCAGTGCGCTGTAGATGGGTTAATTGGCAGAACCATTGTTTCATCCCACTGTATGTTGTCCTTTTTCCATACTGCTGGATGCAGCTGAAGTTCAATACTGGCTATGCAAAGCCTGCTATTGATTGCTATGAATCCATCGTGCTTATACTGAATGGATTTAAAGCAATGCATGTTTATTCTGCATGTGTCAAATGACATTCTGCTACAACCTTGTGCCTTACATGTGAATCTTGTGAGAGAAATGGATAAAAATTGCGGAAGGAATGACATTAAGAAGGCCAGGTCTCTGGCTTTCATTTGTTTCTATCCTTTTAAACAGATGAATGTCTGATTTTATATGGAATGCAGTAATATCAATGCTGAGTTAGAATTAAAAAAAATGTGTTCTTGGCTTACTCAAAGATGAGGAGGAAAGAGATGCCAATTAATAGTATTGGCTGTTGAGAGCCTACATGTAATGAACGGCTAGTTTCAGTCATGTTAGAAAATAGATGACTTCCTTATAAAACTTTATCATAGTTGGCACTCTTTCTCTTATTGAAAAAAAACAAAAGAGTGATCTGGCATGAAGCTTACACTACATTTTACCTTTAATGGAGATCTCTTCAGATAGAAGTTTCAGCAGACTCGTGGGTTATGCTGCAGAGAACTTCCACCTTTATTGCTTGTTATGAATGTGAGTTTTATGGAAAACAGGACTGTCAAGCTAACAGCTTTGTGCACTTATTAAAATTTAAAATTTTTTTTTTTTTAATCTGGGACTAGCTCAGTATTGTTTCCACATAGTATGCAAGCTGAAGAAATGAAAGCACCTGAAATACAGTGTGCATTTAGGTGACTAACGGCAAATGTGTGTGGTCTGAAGATAGAGCAGTCAACATTTAAGTGTTGGCTGTTTTACCATCTGCCTTCACTCAAAATAGGTGTTGTGTGGGACTCTCCCTCTTCCTTTGCACAGCTGCTCAGGAGATGTCGGTGCATGTGGAGTCATAAAGGTTTAATGACTCTCAATTGCAGACTGCTTGAACCTTGTTGCTGGTTGATGCCAGCAGCAATATCTCAGCCTGACCCTCGATCTCTGCTGGGAGGGGGCTGGCGGTGGCTGTGGGCAGTGGGAGCAGCTAGGGGGAGAGCAGAGAGGCTCTGGCCAGCCCCAGCACAGCAGCACGGCTCCCCTGCATGGAGGTGTCACCAAGCTGCTTTTGTAGGTCTGTGGTGGCTCTCCCACTGGTCTTTGTACAGTTGAACCTGAGTTATCTGAATTTATTGCTAGAAAATCCCCCTGTTACTTGAAACATGTTCTTCGTGCTTTCTGATGTTTATTCATTACGCTGGAGAGGAAAGCAGTTATATTACCATGTGATTATCTCTTGTGTTTCGCCTCTGCTGTTGCATTTCTGTAGCCGATGTTTTCCTTTTTTGGGCTGAAACGCTTTTCCCCACGTTGTGTGGGCCCTGGTCCCTCGCTGTGTGCGCTGTAACCCCTGGCAACGCCTGGCACCTCGGCACAAACACGATGGATGGCGGCTCCCTGCGTATGAGTGCACATCTCCGGCGCCCACCCGGCGGTGGACACCACCCCAGGGGGCTGTGGCGGCCCAGCACGCTCCCCTGCTTGCTGCCAGCCAGAGCCCTTAACCCTGGCCAGGCTTTGTTCGTTAGCAGCAATGCCGCTAATGAAGTTGCTGTGAACTTCTTCGTGGTTTACAGCATGTGAGATTTTCAGACTCGTCCATCATTGGGTTTATTTTGTTTCCGTGGGTTTTGCTGACATCAATAGTGACAGAATGAGGTCAGCACTGAATTCTTCTGAAAATCTGTCCTCTAAGGAATTTGTTTTTCCTGAGTAAACCAGTAAATAAATAAATCTGGTGCTCTGTAGCGATTTAGCTTCTTGAGAAACTTCAGCTCAGCAGCAGTCTGTGACTTCCAGAGAAGACCTGGGTTTGCCTGGCTAGGTACCTGGGTTGGCAGAGGAGCAGCAATGTCAGGCTATCTGTCCAAGGGCTTCACCAGGACAAGCACGGATCTGGGTTGGACCCAGGCGTGTCCTGGATCTGCGAATCCAGTTCAGCTAGAAGTCTTATTCAGTGTTTTTTCTCATTATGCTTCTGCATCCAAAATGCACTGAATAGCAATGCTGGTTTCAAATAATACTTACGATAAAGTGAAGCAAGGAAAAATGTCAGGATCTTAAGAAGGGATGGGCAGCTATTCCTGTTGTCTGTGTCTGTGTGGAGACAACTCAAATTAATGGAAACCCCTGGGAGCATGTGAGCACAAAAGTTGACCCACTGAGTACGTTGCCATCTGCTTTCTTTTGGAAGAAATATTCCAGAGAAAGTTGGGGAAAAGTCACGAGTGCTTTAGAGCTAGCATTGTGATATTATTTCCTGAAGATTTATTGCCTTTTGATAGCAGTCTTTCAGCAGAAACTCATGAGTAGTTATGTTGTGAAGGAATTAGGAACTTTTGTGGCTTGTCTTTAATTTACAAATCAGCAAGAGTATATCTCTCTGAGGTGACATGCCATCTTGAGTTATTTACATTATATGACATGGCAACTTTCTTGTATGTGCAAATTGCCCTCTAGGAATGTGACAAAATGGCAGTCACTCACATTTAAGTGTTGGCTTACACCACAAAATTTAGATCCAACTCAAAAGTTTTTCAGAGTTGTGAGTGGTCCCATTAGAAAAGAAGAGATCCAAAACTGAACTGAAATAAAATTGGGATATCCTCTACAATTTCAGTTTGTTTGGATGTAGGATTTCAGTTGGCTCGTCTTCCAATACAACTTCAATTTTGATAACCCTCTTTGTGTTCAGTATTATTTGGAAACACCCTTTTGCATATTTAAATTCTTCCATATGTCTTTGCATTTTTATTTTTTGTTACATTTTTTATCTTATTGTATTTTGCTTAGGATCTGGATAGTACATTAAATACGCATATTTGTGCTGGTTCTTTTCACCCTTGTTGCCTAATTAGGAGAATATTTTCCTGGGAATAGATGATTTCTGAAACAATTCCATAGATCTAGACTTACTGTGAGGTTTTATTTTGGGAGGAGTTATTCTCCTGATGAAAATACAACCATCATATCAATTTAATATTCAGTCTAACTCCCTGAATCCTATGTTTATGGCAAAGGATCAAGTCAATAAGGCTTTATGACTTTGTCACAGTAGAGGCCTTTCCTCATTCAAGGAATAAATCCCAGGCCACACAGAAACCCATTATGTATTCTTGATATGTAAACCATTCCAGAATAAAATTTAATAACAGTAATGAAACTAAATCAACATGACAAATTTCAAATAATGCAGTGGAACATTTTTTTTTTTAATCCTCCAGCTGTTAAGACTAACTGAAATGGCAGAATCATGATGTGCAAAGTCCTACAGAATAATACTATGGATTTTGCTGCTGCTGCTGCCTCTGCAACAAGAAACAACCTTTATCAAAAAAACATCTGCTGAGTTCCCTTTGCAATCACTGGCAGCTGAGACCAGCGCACAGTAAATTACTCTCCCCATTCCATCAGCCCGCTTCTTTATTTCTCGGATACAGCATACAGTGCACCACTGGTAGAATATTTGTGCTGCATGTATGCTTGCTTTTACATTTATAAATAAAGGAGAAAAAAAAACAGGGAAAAGTCCACATACATAAGGTCTTTGTTCAGGGCTCTTGCTCCTTGCATTATTTAAAAAGAGACAAAAACTAGATTTAAGGGGTTTCAATCTCATTTTAATCCAAAAGGTAACCTGCCTCAGATTCTGTGGCAGTGAACATCATCTGGATAATAAATATGATTGGCCAGATTTTTGATTGATTCAAATCAGTGTATAGTTTGGACCTGGCCTAGTTTTTGCTAAGCCCCTTCTTGTCTATTGGAAATTTTCTGAAAGCTGTAGATCTCCATTGGTGTATGCTGCTGGAGAGCTAGCTAACAAAGGCTATGTTAACTAACAAATCATGTCCCCAGAGCTGTGGTGGTGGCTGACATGATGGATGGTGCTGCAACATCAGGTAGGGTCCTACTTAGCCCCCGCCTCCAGGGGCTCGTGAGACTTCGTAAGGCCTCATGCATTGGTTGCATGTCAGGACTTCCTATGGAGAAGCAAAGTCAATCCCAGTTTGCAAGGCCCAAGAAAAACAGCAAAATAAAATCACAGCTTTCCACTGTGCATCCAGATCGCTGCTTAGTATCAAGCCTGTCTGTATCAATTCCTCATCTTCTCTGTCCCATAACCCCCAGTCCTACATCTGGTAATCTTCCCTCAGTGCAGCAAAAGCAGTTAGTTACTGTGGCCCTAAATAATGCAGGACAGAGAGGTCTGCAATATGATCTGGGTGAAATAGTCCAAATCTGGGTTTTTAATGTGCTGGCAAAACAAGCAGTTAACACTTTGATCCGAAAAGGTTTCCTACTTAGAATTTAGTTGTGTTATGGGTGAAAACCTGGAAGTATCGATTGCAAGGCTGTTGCAGAGGGCTTAGCCCACATGGTTGGGTTTGCACTGTCTGTGGATACCACGGACAGTATGGAGAAACCAGACCCTCTGAAAATAAAGCTGTCACGATGTAGGTAACGGTCTAATAAGTAAATAATAAAGAAGAGGGTTGTGGTGGGGACTCCAGCCACGTGTCCAGCCCATGCTCACCACTCTGCTCCTCTGGAGACTACAGAAGACAAGAGCAGCGTGGCGGCAGGCTGCCAAGGAAGGTGGTGCTGGTGGATCTGCAGCTTTAGGAAGGGGACACATGGCTTACGTGCTCTTCAGAGGGGTGACAAAAGTCTGCTTCTTCCTTGAGGGGAAGTGGGGAAGGTGGGCCTGCCTCAGGGGGGTTTCTGCATGTGGAACAGACTGTTCCCCCTTGCGCCTTTACCCTTCCTGTTTATGTGTTACTCCCATCAGTATGATAGTTAAAAACAACTCTGATCCAGATAGTATTTTTAATATATATGGTCTGCAACTGTAAAGGGCTATTCCCTATTTATATCATTCAGTATTTTTTAATTACTTGATGTACTTTTGCCTCTGTGGAGCCTTCAGCTTGTTGTGCTTGCAGAGCTATTTATATTCTGCCTTGCCTTGGGACTACTTTCAGAGCAGTTGGTATTCAACCTTTCCAAAGAAAAGTCTTTAAGCTCTGGAAGCAGGCAATAAAAAACTAGAATGCACACAACACAACAAATAATACTAGTTGCACCAATCCTATTAATTATTTTTAAATGTCCTTCAGCTCAATTACAGAGGAAGCTATTGGCCTCTTGGCTTAGAATAAAAGCATAGAGGCTGCATGTTGGGCTGTGGTTGTAAGCATTCCCCTGAGCTCTGATGGGAATGGAGAACGTGCTTGTGTTCGTTGCTCTCACTGTGTACATAAGGTCAATGTATCAGAAAATAGCCAGTCGAGCAGCTAGTTTTAAGGGCTTTCATGCACTGATTATGAATCTTATTTTATTGTTAATGTTCCTTTTAAACTTGACTTTAATCTCCTTATTGCATTATGCGCACAATGGAATAAATTATGTTTTGGATGTATAAAGGAACATGAAAAATACTCCTGAACTGTCTACCCACTTCATGGAAATATTAAAAAGCAGACCCAATGTGTGTCAAGATGGGAATCCTCTCTCTGGGATTTCACAAGGGAATAGGGAGTCACATGTATAAACTGGTCCAGAGCTTTGCATGAGAAAACAATGGTATGTTTTCTCATAAAACCAGTGAGTCATTGCAACCAAAATGATTTCAAGGAAGCATCAGTTTCAAAATTGTTTGATTCAGAAAGTACCGGGGATTTTTTTTAATTTTTAAAGGACTCGTGTCAACATTTTCTTAATGGAAAAGAAAAATTGTTTGAAGTAACATTTTGCTTTGGAACTCATGCTAACTCAATAGAAACTTAAATGGTCATAAGGGAAATATTTTTAAAGGAGTATTTTAAAATTAATAAGGACATGTTTCATTCACCATCACCCATTTTATTTTCAATTTAATGAATTTTGATTTCTGATATTTTTCAAACACAAAGAAGCCTTTCTTGACTTGTTGTTCATGATTATATAGACTCTGAGACAAATTTATTTGGAGTGAATATACAAAATCGTATTAGCCTGACTGTACTCTAAGTGAGGTCTATGACTGACCACAAATAACGGTTAGACATTTGTCACTCACATTGCCTGCCTCTTCCCTGGCTTGGCTCTGAGACAGCCCATGTTTCATGTATGCATGTTATCCAGCCCTGAATAACATTTTGGAAAAATGAATTCAAAAGGCATCCTGTTGGGGTGTTCAGAACAGCCAGGACTTGTTATACTGTCTTTTAGTTAGGAGAAGCTGAGAAGAAGCTGTCCTGCTTAGCTGCTTTCACTAGATAAATATTTTGTAGGATGAAAGAGGTAGTATCTGGTGTAATGTATATAGTGTCATTGGTAGTCTAAGTATAAGAAAAGGTTGTTTTTAGCTGTCTTGAAACACACATACATCTTCAAAAATATGTTTAAAATGAGAAAAAATTGCACCTATTATGGCCAGTGTGTCTAACCTGATGATTTTTTAAATTCTACTTCCCTGCTTGCTGGTTATGGCTTCGCTCAAATTGCAGTCACAGTATAATGCAAAAAGGATATGTACTGGTATAGTGACCTAACTGGTAACTGGCATTCTGTCTGAAGTATAACATGCTCTCGTGAGCTGGGCACGATCAAATTTCACTGTGTATTTTGCAATCCCTTTTTTAGCCCATCACTTCATTTTTACTAATCTTATTTCGATTTCCATGCCATAAATACACAGGAAGCCAGGGCCGTGTTTTCAAGAGGTTGTCCAAGAGCTTTCCCATGCAACAGGAACCACCAAACCCCTGACCCAGTTACAGCATACTTGTGGTGGGGTGTATCTGCAACTGTGGTTTTGTGACCAGGACAAAACTTTCCCAAAATCCCTCAGACAGCTTAAACCACAGGGTATTTCACTCGACTTTGGCCAACCCACAGTTGAATCTGGATTTCCAAAGAGGAAGGAGAGCAAAGGTGGGGTGAAGGGAAGCATGCTGGGGGGCAGAGGGTAGCTTTCTCACTGGTATGACATCCCTCCCTGGATGGGTTGCTCCATCCCAAGAAGGACCATGTCCAAAAATAAATGTTCTCAAGCATTCATCTAGATATGAACTGTGAGGCCGTCTCAGCCAGGCATTGATTCCTGGACTCATCTATCCCTGTTCTGTAGAATGTCTAGGCTTGACTTTAAAATTAACTTTATCTCTAAGTGCTCTGCTGAAATAGGGCCTCCCAATTACTGAATAGCAAGAGTTGTTTTATAATTTGCATTAAAAGATGTGACAGTTAGAACCTTATTTTATTTCCCTTTTACATAAAATGAGGCCATGTGCATAATAAAGGTTAAAAAAATTCTCATTATCTGAATTATTTGAATCCCCCAGTTCTATCAGTTTCCCTATGAGTACATCTGGGTAAGAGTCACCCTCTTGTGACAGCTATGACTAAGAGGACTGGTTTGTTGCAACGTGTGAGCTGTTTTGCAGGTATCATAACAAACCAGAATAATTTAGCAGGCTCTGGTAATATTTAGCCTTTCCTTTGCTGACCTTGTCTGGAGAAAATCAAGATTTCTGACTGCATGTTCTCATGTTCGAAAAATCCAGACTAATAGAGTTGTTGTTAGTTACAAAAATCCCTAAATGTTGTTACTCTTGTTAAAATATTCATTAAAGAATGGCTTGAGGTTTTTTTCTTAATTATACTGTTATTAATCTTTGAACTCTTTTGAATGGATGTAGCTTTATTGTTCTCTAACCAACTGAGCTTATAATTCTATTGCTGTATTTGTGGTTGGCCAGGCACAACACATTGTACCACACTTTTATTTTTTTTCATTCTGTTGTTAACAGTCTAGTGATTTTTTTTTTAAATAAGCATGAACCCTATATAATGTGCTGTAGTCGATTCTTGAAGTACAGAGGAGAATTAGCATGTGGCAGTAAAGATCTAACCTCTTGCAAAAAGAGGGATATGAAATTATGAAGCAAAACTGACAACCTTCTAAAATAAGAAGTTAAATAATTGTTAAAAACATAGAGGGAAGCGAATAATTTTTGTGGTTGGCTTTTGAATACAGTTGTCTAAGAAAATAATATGCAGTGTAATGTAATTATATTAATTATTACTAATTTTTCTATTATTGCCATAATGACAGTATACATTTTGAAGTGGGCTGAAGTTCTAAAGAACTTTCTTTTGATAATTTCACTTTAGAGAACACTAACGCTACCATAGCAGTGAAATTTGCAGCTGTGATGATGCAGCTGGACATTTTCAACATCAGTGTGGATGCATTTCACTCCTCTTCTGCCTGTATCTTTGATAACCTCGTTTTACGTGCTCTTAAAATTGTGGGGTTCTGCAGTCACACAGAACCCCCTAGAGGCAGTTCAACAAATTATCATGGGTGGTGGTAGGTGCATCAAAAAAAAAATCAGTTGCTTCCAATTGTAAGAATTTAACATCCTGTTTTTGTCTGTCTACAACCTCGGCTCTCTCAGTAGTTCCAAAGCTGCATTCCTGCATGTTTTTAACAGGATGCAACAGCCATTTCCTTATTTTGTATGGCTATTTTTATTAGATTACAATTACTTTACATTATGATTGATTGAGGGCTAAAACTCAGCTATTCATTTGATGTTCATATAGTCAAAAATATTTCTTTGAAGTTAGAGTTCTTTTAAAAAAAATATTTTCCCTTCATTCTGTATACAATTTGCTAAACTAATGAATAAACGCTACAGTGCAGAAGAGTGCATATTGTCTGTGTCCGTCCTGTGTATGCACAATCTTTATTGCTTTGCACGAATTGAGCTCATGTTGGTAAGGGATGAAATCATTTGAAACAGCAAAAAAATTTGTTTTGTTAAAAAGACATGCTTGCTGTAAAGACTACATAATGCATTGTATGCACACCTCATTTATTACTCTGCTTTTCTGCTGCTGTAAAACTGCTGTCAAAATAGATCATGGTAGCAAAAATATTCTGAGTTTCTTGGTAAAGCTAAATGAAATCAAATATAAAGTTTGTGATACATTAAATCACAAATATAAATATATCTTTACAGCCAGCTGTTATGTCTAAATGTGCACATTTTAAAATGGAAACATTTATCCAACATGCTGATTAGCAATTTCAGTTCTGAAAAGCCTGATTACATTTAAGATGAAAAAGATTAAAATGACTAAACAGATAATGTTAATAGTTCATCTTCCTTGATGTTTTTATATGTGTAAAATCACAAAAGTTACACCAGAACTCCTTGCATAGTAAACTTACCAGAATAGTATGGTTGTAATGTATCTTACCACAAGTTGTAATCTCTTATGGCTAGTGTTTGAAAGAAAGATTCTCGCTGAGAATGCCTGTCTGTGCTTCTTTTATGATATTTACACACACACATCTAATCTAAGCTACAAAACTACATAACAGATAGTTGTACTAAAAATGCCTGAAAAGAATAATGAACAGTTATCTTAATTACTAGTAGAACTCTTAACTTCTGTGAAAGTTCATGTTTGCTGTTAATAATTCATTTTTCAACTATTCTGCTATGTGAATACAATTAAAATAAAAAGAAGTCTGGGTTTACATTTAATCTAAAGTCCTGTGTTACAGCTTAATTCTCCCATTTTTAAAAATCTATTTCTTACACATTTGAACGTGCAAATGCGGAGGTAAAAATATGACTAGCCTTTTTTTATACATTGGCAATCAGTGGTTCAAAAGTTCATGCAATACCATATGTCCCAATAATATTTATCTAAATCTAAAATAATATGGAACTGTCAAATAGGATCCCACATGGTAACAAATGATGGAATGCAGGGGAACTCTTAGATTTAGCCTTTTCTTTTTTGTCCAACAAGCTAATGCAATAAGACCAATAATAAAAGGTTGTGTAGTAGGCCAAAAGTCTGTGACAGATAAAAAAGAAATGCTGGAAACCGATGAAGCTTTTGCACAATTAGATTTTTTGAGGCACTGCTGTAAGGATTGTCCAGGGCCTGTTCAGTTCTGATTGATGGTAAAATCATAACTACATCATATTAGCTGTAGAGTTCACTGACAGGTTACTGCAGATTAATATTGCTACTGCTGTTCACTTACCATCAAACTGGTGGAAATATGAATTGAGCTGCTCCTACAACAAACCCTGCATATTAAGAGGTAGGATGTTTTACTGAACCATCTCAATTCTGTCATCAGGGATGGAGAGGCAAACAACTTTTATCTCCAAGGTATGTAGATATATAGTAACATACTAATTAGTTTTTCCAGGGGACCCTGATGATGCTGACCAGGTAGCAATCATGCACGCTTAGTGTTGCTTTGAGGTTTAGCTTACGATTAAAATGATACTTGCAAATGATAATGAACAATATTTTTCTCTGATTTAAGTATTTAATCTCATGCAAATAGCAATAGCATGTAATGGATATATGCTTGTTCTGGAAATGAGAGATATTTTTAGGGCCCAGGCTGAGGGAGGTGCTGCACCCCTTCGGTCCTGGCTGGAGACGCAGGGCTGGCCGTGCCTGGCGTCAGCCCATTGTGTGGTGGAGCAGCTCAGGACTGTGCCTCTCGCATTGCAGCGGTAGATGCAATATGGTGTGTGTTTGTAGTCACAAAAAGCCCTGTGTTTTGTGTTTCTTTGTTGATATTGGGACTTTGTTCTGCCAGAATCTCCTCTCACCCAGTATCTCTGACACCCTCCAAGTACTGGTCGATATTTACCCTCTGCCCCTCAAGCCCTGAGAGATGAACTTTGTTTTTCCTTGGAGGAGAACCGAACTCTGGCCATCCCCCTGCACACCCTGTAGCTATTTTATTCCCTTTCCCACGGCCCATGACTGTGACAAGTACCATTTCTCACCATTCCCAGCTATGACAGAAGCATACTGATATCCCATGGTGGGCACCTCTTGCTTTCCCCTATCCCAACAGTTCTATGTATCTCACCAAAATCTGCCTAAACCTTCCTGTTTCTTTCCTCACAAACCCACACCACGTCAGAATGTCTTTGGCTTAGGAGAAATATGTATTTCTGGTAACAAACAAAAATTCTAAAAAGCACATTTGATCTGAAAAAGGGCAGCTAGAAGAAAGGCACCACTGGTGGGTAGTTGGAGTGGAAGCAAGGTCCCCGTTGCTTGAGCTGGCAAACATGGAAAACAGGTGCAAGTCACCTAAAGCAGCATTTGCTCCCGCCCTCTGCTTTGAGCTTCACTTCTCCCCTGGGCACCTTAGTGAGCTACTCTGCCTCAGTTTTTCCACCTGTAAAATGAGAATAATCCTTCCAGGAACGTGGCGAGAAGCAATTCCTTTCTGGGACTTGCAATAGGAAATGTACTACTGAAGCACACAGGTTTACAAAAGCAGTTCCCCAAGTGTAACATAATAGCATTGTGATTTTAAAAATGTAGGCATGAATATCTACTGCAAATCTCAGTTGAATTAATTTTTTTTTTCAAGGAGACTGTTTTTACTATGATAGCTACTCCATGATTCATGAGTCAACATGCTATACAAATACTAGAAGGCACAAGAGAGTTATAGACATTTCTCAGGAGTGGCACAGCAGTTCTCCATTATCCAATTCAGCTAAAAGATCCTATTTATCTTTTTTTTTTTTTTTAAATGGATGAATCCTGCAATTTTTAGTTAAGTGAAAAATCTGTGTGAGGGGACATGCTGTTTAGCTAGAAATGAGTTTGGATAAGAATTACAACTTATGTTATAAAAACAATTTAAGAAAATGATATATAATAGTCTCCCTATAAATTATACCTCTTCGGTAACATGCAATAGCCTTTCATTTCTATCCGTTGCTCATTTATTTTACAAGACACCTAGATTGTTGTATCTAGGTGGTTTTGGCTATTATTTCCCCTCGACACAAGCAACATTTAAATTAAAGGTGTATCATCCTTTTAGAGAAGTTTTGAATGTGTCTGTCTGAGGATATAGGAGGTTGGCAAATTTGTGGCGATACACTGTTTATTGAAAAATCCCTATCTGGCAGTATGAAAAATGCTTTGTAGATCTGCAAAATCTTGCAATGACAAAAGTCAGGTTCAGAACAGAATCGCTGCTTCAGTCCAAAAAGAAGCCCATGTGAGGCCAGGAGCTGGTGTACCTACCTGTGACATGTAGAAGATGCAGGTTCAAGTCCCTTCAGGAATTTGAACCTGGGCTTTCTGCACACAGGTGAGTACCCTGGCAATGGCGCATGGTTAGACCACGCCTCGGTGGGTTTTGAAAAAAGTCATACTATTTTGCTTTTTGTTCCAGGGCAAGATGAGAGTTTTTGGGCACTTCTGAAATCTTCCAGGACAGATAAAGTTGTTTCTTTGACATCACTTCTCTGCAGGCCATGTTTTTGGAAATTTTTGGGAAACTGGACAAACTTAGAGTTGCTTAGAAGTTCAATGGATCAGAGGGACAAATTTAGCCATGACATAAACTTGTTGACTTCCAGGTTGTTCTTGTTACCAGCAGGATTGAATTTGGCCTGTAGACAGTATTTACGCAAAAAAGCAACAAATTTAGTAAGGAGAGGATCAAATGCTCAGGGGGGGCAGGGGGTAGGAGAACATATGGGGGTGAGCTGGAGAGAAGTGAGGGGAAGATAGAAAGGAAAAGGTCATAGCGTGAAAGGGTGCTGTGAATTCCAAAAGTGTCTAATTAGGTTTCTGGCTGTGGAATTTGCCTTTGCCCCAAGCCAAGAAGCCCAGCTGTTTTACAACAGGGCTTTTGCCTCCTAGCAATGACTGCAGACAATGTGTGACCTAAACTGCAAGTGTATGTATAAGGACAACTTCCTTCACTCTTCACAACAGATTCTATAAAATATGTTCAAATGTTATTTAGAAGGTCGCATAACTGTTTCAGTTTTTTATGCACTTTTCTTGCTTTTGTTGGGTGTCTAAATAGAATTTAGAAAAGTCCTAAAAAGAGGGGGATGAATTTCATTAAAGGCACTCCTCTGAACTTGTATTCTATTGGATTATTTTTAAAAAGTGTCAGTCTTCAAAATGAAATGTTTGATGGAATATTAAATTTGATGAATCAGTGCCAGTTTCCATGTTTGTTAGCTTTTATATACCACATTAAAGCATTCATTAATAAAGTGTCACACAACACTGCTTTGATTGAGTCCTAAAAGGTTAATGACTTGATACAGGCTGGTATTCTGAGCTTTACTGTTTGCAGGCGGTTTGTGGTGAATGCGAAGTGCTTTGAAATTGTAACAAAGAGAAATATTTTATTTTCCTCTATTTCAAGTCCAGAAAGTGTTTTCAACTGATCTGATGTGTCAGATAAACTAGACTTATCTCCATTAAACTACAATAATTAAACAACAGGAGGTACAGTCATGAGGAACAGGGTTTTTTTGTTGTTTTGTTTTGTTGTTGGTTTTGGGTTTGCTCCCCCCCCCTTACTGGACTTACTCAAATCTAGCAGTAAAAAGATTCATGTTCATATGACTCCTCAGAGAAGGGTGGAGTAAAAGACATACAAACCCGTTTGCTGTCCACTTACTCCTGTTTGTATCTTTAAGTTGCCTTGCCAATTGATTTTGGGGGCTGCAACCTGCAACTATGTTTCTCCCATTTTGAAAGTGATGAGCCAGTCCAGAATTATTTCCTATTTTTAGATCTACCGAGTATTTTTCAAATTGTCAGAAGCTTTCGAAAAGTGCCTTTTAAGTGCAACTGCTGTGGACATGTCTGTGAGGTTGGGCTTCAAATGAGTCAGAATGCAGGTCAGAGACAGGGCCGGTATTTTGCTCAGTGCCCTTTTGGTAATGGCCAAGCTGGGCAGACTGGTCAAGTACAGGCTTAAGGAAGTGTTGTGTTTATGTTGCCCCAAAAATCCATAGGTGAACAGGCAGCATGAGCAGCAAAAAGAAGGGAAATAACATTTCCAAAGTCTGCCCTCTTAACTACACTGTGTCCAGATTTTATGAAATTCGAACTCTCCTGAGATGGAAATAAGCTTCTTGACAAAGTCATGTGTGAAGTTAATTTTGTTTTAAGATAGTATTGAGGTTCTGCTCTGAGGGGAGTTGTTAGTAAAACAAATGACTCTAACTGTTTTAGTATGGAAGACAAATCAAAGCATTTCCATGAAGTAACAGGGGTGACCTGCTGTAACTTAACCATTTCCTGAGCAAATACAAGCTGCTCTATTGGATGGGGGATAGTTCCCATGTTAGCCATTGTACAGGGAAAAATAAAAGTTCATATAAAAGAGCCCACCAAGGGTTATATGGCTGCAATTGTTTCCAAACTGAAACAACTTAGTATCTGTTTATGATTGTCAGTATCATGTTATATTGTTCTTGTAGAATCCATAAAACCTAAAAGTCTGCAGTATTGCCTCTAAACATCCAGCGGCTGCAGCCGGGAGATTTCAGAGCCAATGTGTTTAAACAGAGGGGAGGTAAAAACCAAAAGTTAATAAAAAGTTGACCTTGATTTTATTTACCATCTTAATCTAATTTTGATGAGGTGCTTCATTTGAACATAGAAGAACAAAAAGCCAAGCCCAAGCTGATAAGATTAAGGTACTTAAACTTGCAGTCCTATAAATGTTACTTTCTCTTATTCAAGGATTGGAGATAAGAAGGAAAAAGCAGTAAATCTGAATTCCAGCTTTCTCACCATAGCTCATGTTTCCATGGTTCAGAATGGTGCCCATTAATTTTCTGAGCCATTCAGATGTACAGCATGCTATCATATTAGCAGTGCTTAGACGAGGATGTTCATTTGCATTTTCATAGTCACTTCCTCTGCATTGTGTATGACAAGTGATGCAGAAAATGAGTGGGCAAAGATGTGGTTCTCCAATCAACAGAACTACCCCTTGGAAGAAGCTACAAAACAATTCAGTGTCTCAGAAGACAGAGATGTTGTCACTCAATACAAATATAAACTATTCTCTTTTTCAGACAATGCCAAAGTGTTCTTGCTAATGAAATCATGTTTCAAAAGCTCATGATTGAAAACAATGCATACTTGGACTTGAAAGCAAGCTGATGGAAAGACAGATAGAACAGTCATTTGTTGGTAAATCGGATGTATTGTCAAGTACTCGTACTGGCTAATTGCAGTGGCTTTTTACTGTCTGATTTTAGCAGTTTCAGATTTCTCTGTGTTATTTCTAGGAGTTTAAACATTAACATGTTTAGGGCAAGATACAGAAAATCTGCTCACAAGGTGTACGTATATCACAGTATATACAGTCCACAAACCTTTCTGTAGGAATAGGACCATGATGACGACAATGATGACAACAACGACAGAGAAAAAGAGGGAAAGAGGGAAAGAAAAAAAGGAAAGAGCACATCATCTGGTTAATCCTATCTCAAAGATACTTCAAAGCAAATTATGCAGAGTAGCTCTTATCAACTGCAGCTGCTTAGTAGGAATGCCATGTGAGCACCACAGTTTGGAAGATAATGGATTTATGTCTAGCAGGAAGTCAAATGTGTGATGACTTCATGCAGATTCTGTTAGGAATCATGTTGCTAATATTTTTTCCTGTCCCAACAATGTCATATAAAAACAATGAAAATTTTATATTTGAAGCCCATATCAGATGACACAGGGAATGCAGATGAGAGGGAGCTTTATTTCAAGGACAGATTGCATTAGGAATGATTCCTTTTAGAGTTGTCCTTGCCAGAAGCAAAGCTCTTAGCTTTCCGGATTCAAAAATAAGGGGCATATCCTCACATGGGGTAAGTGTCATTGTTCTCTTAAAGCCAACAGTGAGATGTTAATTTATGATTTGGCCCTTGTACTGATGAATCTGATAGGTGAGTTTATATTGCTTGCTCATAAACAAACCCGGTTTATTCCAGTTTTCAAATTAGGACTCTGTATACTCACAGGCGCTCAGAGAATGAAAGAGAAAAATAATCATACTTGCTGAACTTGAAAAACTCAGCACTTCCTATTTTAAACCAGTTGTTATGTCTCTCATAATAATTTCTTATTTTATTATCCTTGCCTACAGTGGTCTTTTGCCATGTCTATATAAACTTCATTTCTAATGGTCTCAGAGGACATACTTGGTATTTCCAGAACAAAACAAAATTGAAACATACACCCAGAAACCACACACATGCACACACGGTCCCGAAGTACTATAATGCTTAAGGCTTGGTTACGGAGGTTTCAGTGTGGGATCTGGGCTGTGATGATTGACAGATTGGGCTAACAGTGCTGTGACATGCCGAACAACAGCTGAGCCTGTTGCCTTCTCCCTGGCTCCCCTAGTCAGCAGCACTTGTGGGGTAATTCAGAGAGATGTTCGGCCTCTGTGGAGATGGTACTTTGTGTCGTCCTGAAACAGCCTCATCTGGCTGCCATCACTGGTGAAACACAGACTCCAGGGGGTAAAAAAGCTGCTCAGCCCAACAGCAGGCTTTAGGGAAAGGAAGACTAAAAATGGCTTGTGTGGGGAGAAAAGCCCTAGAAATTTTGTTAACTAATTGTTTGTTTTTATAAGCTTATGGAAAGAGGAGAAGTGATCCAACAATGTAAATGGCAAAATATGTGACATGGCTAATGAATTTAAGGACTTGACAGTAGGAACTCTGCTGAACTGTTGCAACTGGTTATTTGCACTGTAGCAGGTTTACCAGGAATAGTACAGGCATAAAACACTCCACAGAGCTCCCGATTTTATTTGGAAATCTGTCATATTCCAGTGCGGGGGATGGTGTACACAGGCAGCACGTACACACACACACAGCATGCACACACATGCAGCCTGCACGTGCAGCTGTGCTGCCACGTTCATTGACATGCAGATAACAAATTATCCCTATGCATTTTCATTTCTCATACACCATCTCAAGCCATGCTACATGTATTACGTATGCTTAGGTCACAGAAGGGTTAGGGACATAACTACTGGATCCCAAGGGACAGATGGAGCAAAGCCAGCATAATCTCTGAATCCAGCTCTTTACTATTACTCTCTGATCATGAAAAGCCTAGTGAACTTGGAACAGACACTTTCATCCAGCAGCTGTTTGCACAAGAGAGGCTAAAAGGGCACATAAAATCTGAGAGAAAGATTTTTCTTGCAGGCTCAGAGCAGGTAGGGAACCAGAGTCTTTTCTGTCATGGCAGCAGCCCTGAAAGACCAGCTCAAGTTTTCTGTGCAGGCTGCTAGAGGCTTTGGGCTACAGCACTCTTCCAGTGCATGGATTGTCCTCTCGTCCAATTTTTTTCTGCGTTTGTGCCGCTCCCAGCACAAAGAAGGTCTGACCAAAGCAGAATGCTAGAATTATATATATGCTTAGTGCTATTACTATAAAAGGTAGCAAATATCATAATATACTCCAGCCCGTCCCCATGGGAGTTCTGGCCATAAACTTAGGCAGTCTGAACTAAAAAGTATAGCCGTGGAATTGCACCCTATGCATTTGCTCTTTTTGACATCAGAGCTGTATTCTCTCCCACAGGCTGGTGTCTTCCTTTTTTCTCTGTAGGAAACTCCAAGTGCTTCTGTTTTACAGATCTCTTTCAGACATGATTAAATTGGCCTCAAAGGAATGGGATTCAACTGAAAGAAGGCCAACTGGTGTATTTTAACCATGCCCAAGAATCCATGCTTCATAAATAACAACCAGTGAGTCCGTCACCATGCGCAGTCAGAACTCCACCAGATGAACTTCAAGCAAAAAAGTGTGTCTTGTAACACACTGTGTTTAAAGGACAGAAGACATATATTTTAGAAAGAATACCTTTTTCCTTTCTCCTCTTGGCTTCTTTTCCTTAAGTTTGTTGTTGTAAACAGCTGCGTGAGTTTTAGTGACAAAGGCACACAAACCTGTTATGCTGCCCTGTAACACCCTGTTTGTTTGCCTTTACTATTTTTTCCACTGAGATGTTTTTCTTTAATTTAATAGATTTTAATGACTCGACTCTCACCTCAATCCTTGAGCAGTTCAGGGTGTAAACCCCAAACAGCAGTTTCTGCATCAGATGCAGATTTTCTGTTTGAGAGAGGGAATTTCTTTTGTGAAGATGTAGTCTTGATTTAAAGACTTCAAATGATCTACCACATCCTGCGGTAGGTTGTTCCAATGATTAATGGCCCATGCTAGAGAAAGTACGGCAGCTTCCAACCATTGGATCTTATTGTGCCTTTTTCTGTTAGACTAAATAGCTATTTGTTATCAGAAATCTCTTCCTTATGTAGATACCTGCAGACTTTGATTAAGTCACTTTTTAACTCCTTCTTGGGTAACCTTAAGAGATTAAGGCATGTTTCCCTGACTTTTTGTTTCTGTTTTGAACTTTTTTTAAAAAACCTTTTAATAGTTTCATAATATACTTCAAGAACCGTCCCGCTATTCCCACGAGCATTTTCACTAACACTATATGCAGGTATAACAGCACCTTCTGAAATCTAGTTAATGCTGTGTATCTTCCTCTTGTCTTCACGTCCTCCTCTATATATTGTACTGAAAGTCTGTGTTCCTTTGTTTAGCTACCATTATTCCCAAATCCATGCTGAGGCCCTGAGTCGCTCTGTAGGCTTGCCCCCCCTCGGCCCCACCATGGCTTTGGCTGCTTGTGCTCCAGGGCTGCTCTAAGCGCAGTTGTGTGACCCTGGACCGAGCTCCCATGAAAGCAGCTAAGCTGTGAGAAAGAGTTGTGTCAAGAGAGCAGGAGGAAGCCTCATGCGGGGCTTTGTTCCACTGGCTTGGAAGCTGCATTTAAGCTCAGGCTTTTGCCCTCGGTCCTTGCCCAGGTTACGATTTAGGTGTGCCTGTGCCAGCCCTGTGCTGTGCGAAGCCTGATCTGGCCTTGCTGACCTGCCTTCCCACCTTGACCTCAGATGTGCCTTGGCCCTACGCACTTGTCTGAGGGGCGTGGGCTTTCGTCTGACTGTGGTTACTATCATTGCACCTGCTTTGCTCTGGTCTGGGCGGTGTGTCCCTGCCCCTGCCTTGCTGTCACCTCAGCTGTGGCACAGGACTGGAACAAGAGCCAGTACCTGTGGGGCCTCAACAGGGGATGGTGGCTTTCAGTTCCTAGTTACTCAGTTTCATCTGTTTGTTTGATTTAGTCCATTTAAAGTGAGTATGTTGCTTTGTTGGAATTCTTAACTTTATCAACAGAACTTGCTGTTTCATCAAAAAAAACCCCTAAGACCACACTTGTCTGACAGGACTTAACTTCCCTGAAAACGTGCTGAGACGAGTGTTCTGCTGCCTTCATTTAATTATTTACTGATTGTCTCCAGTGTTAAGCTTCCAAGACTGGGACGACAGCTCTTTTCAGCTTAATAGGCTGAATGTCTATTAGTCATCACGTTTACCATTTTAAAACATTTGCATGACCTTAGCTTCTTTTAGAGTCCTGTCAGATTCTTCCCACTTTTTAAAAAGTCAGTGTATGTAGATCGGCGTGTTCCCTGGCAAGATGCTTCCATACTCCTGAGTAGAAGTTGGCCAGTACCGTTTATTTGCTGCTGGGTAATATTTCTTTGCTGTCTGATGGGACAAGAAGAGGCTTCACAGCCACTTCAGGATCTATGAGCAATCCCACCACACACAGAAGTGCTGGTGAGGGTATGAAGTAAATGCTATCATTAGAAGGACTTTAAAAGGAGTTACAATACTTGCAAAAAGATTAAAAGGTCGGATTTTCCATTATTCTGCTCCGCAGCGGACACAGAAGAGTAGCCCTGGTTGTAAGCCCTCCCAGTATTATGTATATTAAATACTGCCTGCCTTGAACTTGTCTAATTTATGTCTTGCTTCACCATCCCAGCCCAAGCCTCATCTAGAATTACCATCCAGGCCACACACCCCAGAGCCCTTCCCAGAGGGCCCAGAAGCATCAGGCCAGCTCTGGTCCAGGCAGCGGGGTCAGTACACACCAGCACTCGGCCGCGAGGAGCTGCCTTCCTACTGCTCGGGCAGGCACAAAGCAGCCTCAGTGCTCCTGACAGCTCCTCGCTCTTCTGAAAAGCACTTCAGTTCTCAATGACTGCAAGGGAAACGCCCCAAATCTGCAGTGTTTGGGTCTTGCAGAAACATTTTCACTCATATTCTAGTGCAAAAGCTGGAAAACCAACCCAACCTTGTGTTTCTTGTTGGGTTTTTTTTTGTGTGTGTGGTTTTTTTTGTTTTGGTTTTTTTTTTTTTGTTTTTAACAAAAGAAAGCACAGTAAAACTAGCCCCAGGGTGAGCAATTACTGGTGAATGAGCATTTGTTTTAGGAGCTAAAAGATGTGGGGAGGTGGTCAGAATAACCCAGATGACTCTAAAAATGAATAAGTGTGAGAAATAATTGAAGTCACTGATAATCATGCACGGGCAAAATACTTTAAGCTTTTTCCTTTTACTTTGTTTTACTCAGAAAACTTTCTCAGTTGAAGGATATATTGAGAAATTTCGTAATATGGTAGAGAAAACTGTATTGATGAGCCACCTGCCATTATTAAATACATTATTACAAGCTAAAGGTATCCTGTCCAATCTGTAACCAAAATTGCACATCTCTGTAATCCTCCTTGAGCTGCACTCATCATTTTTCCTAAGTGGAACTTAACTATTTGCAGTAGTTTATTGGACCGTGCCAGTGTGAAAAGCAAAGGCAAGGGAAAACAAAACAATGTTGCTAACCACTCATTTCTTAGAACAAGATCCTCCCAACCTGCTGTAGTAAAGACACTCATATGGTAGGGATTTGTGCTTATTCTGGGATACAGCACTTGCTGTGTCTGGGTTAGGTCAGGGTCCCATTGAAGTCAATAGGAGTTTTGTGCTGAAATATATCTCGTATGCTGTCACTTGGGCAAATGTCCACCTCAGGCTACAGCAGAAGCAAAATCACCACATTTGTTTTCACTTCTGACCTGCTGAAAGTAGGATTATATTACTTGTATATTTCATTCTGATTTTTTTTGGTCCTGATTTAAACAAAGATGCCACTGTGGTATAATCTGATACCAAGTACCGTGCGAGAGGCTGGAGAAGTCAATTACAACTAAAACTGCAGACTTCGTTTACTGTTGCCTTGCTTTTATTTCAATGTTTTTCTTCATAGGCAATCAACATATAATTTCCTTTCTTCAGTTCTTACTTCTGTGTCTCTCAACACGAGCAGTGGCACTGTTCACTCTGAATTCCCAGATTCTTCTCACATTGTACCACTTCCTTCATACTATTTAACTCCATCTTTCTCGCACAGATATATTACAGGGGGAAAATGAATATAACTTCTAACAAGTTGTCAAATGAGTGCAGTAAACCTGAGGCATGCTGACACAGTAAACGCTGACTGAGTCAGTTTTTCTCTACGCAAAATGTATTTATTAGTATTTTGCTCAGATAACCCAAGGGCCCAGAAACACTCTTCCAGTGACTGGCTAAATCTGATTTTTGTTTGTGACCAGCATGAATGCTGACCTTTGCCTTCTTGACTGATCTTTGCATCTCCTAGAAAGTTCATGGAAAGGTCACGGAGCAGCACTGACTTCCTCCGCGTGTGCATGTGCCTGTGTGCCTGCGTGTGCCCACGTGTGCCTGGGGACACCTTTCTGCACTGAGCCCATGGAAGGGCTGGCCTTGCCCACTGACAGCTTTAGTTGCATCTTTGTGAAAATCTGGACCCACTTATACCAACAGCAACAAAGACAAACCAGGCGAAAGGGCACATCATGTTTTATTTACCAAGCACCTTTGTTCACCTTACTTTTCACTGCAATTGCTCGCTATTTAGCTTTACAGTTTTGCCTCAGTTCAGATACGTCCTTAGCTTAAGGAAATGGTACTACAGAGAATATCTGGCTTGGTAAAATGAAAGGCCTAAAATGTGACTAGAAACAACTACAGAAGAAACAACTAACATGGCTTTTTCTTAAATACACATGTATTAAAGAGAATGAGTTCTGCCCTTAGATTACTTTGGCATGTGTAAGAGAAATAAAAATGATTTCTTGCATATTCTTTAGCTGATTCCTTTCACAGAAAAGTTCAGTGCCGCTTGCCACTGCAAAAGAGAGCTATGAATCTCACGAAAACCGCTCTGCTGACACCATCAGCTGTACAGCACCCACTTCCAAACCAGATCTCAGAAAGCAGCACTGTTACAGGGTTTTAAATCTCTGCTCAGAAACTATTTACAAACAGCAAGAATAGCTCTGAAATTGTGAAAAATGCACTCAAGTCATATTTAGAGTGATTGTATGTGGGGGATATAACAATACTTTTCAAGACTCTAAGCACTGCGTATATTCATATCTTGTGCTATTTATCTTGCAGATATACAGCGCTGGAAGTTGCTGGCTGCAAGCTGGTAAGCTTGTAGCAGTGAGAAGGAAAGATCTCTCCGTTTGTCACTGGCCGTATATCACCGCAGCTGTGCCCTTTGATTACACAGTGGGCTCCTCCAGCCATTAATAATAGGAAACACTTTTTGTCTGGTGAATGCATCTCAGCACCATCCTCTACCTAGGCTTTGCAGTGAGGTAGAAGAGGTAAATTAAGGATGGAGCTTGTTCATTTCACATTTACACTAGATGTGTAAACAAGGATAACCTTTGTTTTCCTCAGAAAAGGAAATATGCCATCCTTTTTCCTACTACCACAGTGGCTGATTTTTTACACAAACAATATAGTACTGCCAATTACAACCTGCCGAGGAAGTGACACTAATGAATCACAATAATGCTGCCACAGCATCATGGACAGTCCTGTGACGCCAGCCTTCCAGATTAATTGCATCACATATAATAGCCAAGCCACATCTGCTGGCCAGGTGTATCAGTGTACATGATTCTCCCAAAAAAGCAGAGCTTAGAGGAAATCAATATATAGGCTGAATGAAGCCCTAGGTATGAATACTGCATTCCAAAATTAGATAGCTATCTGAAATTGTCACAAATAATTGATGCTAAGATTGGAAAATTCTAAACTGGTGTAAATTGTTTAGTGCCAGAGAGCACTACAAAAGGCATTTCATGCTTGATCTGCAAAATGAATAAAAATTAATGCTAAGCTCATGTGGCGTGCTGTTGCTCTTACCTCTTGCAGCACAGTGTATCTGAGCTGGTCCAGAGAAGTGTTTGCAGTCAGTGGTGCGTGGAATCTCTCTGGGTCTGGCCTGTATTGATCATCTCCCACAGCATCTTTGACACAATAGGAAAAAGCTAAAGACCATTCGTCTTAAGACTGCTTTTAGTCATGCGTCAAAACCTTGTTTTAATCCATCACAATTTTTACTTAAAATGAGGAATCTGGAGTAGCAAAAAAACCCAACCAAAAACCATGATCCACTTTGAAACAAAGCCTGCTTTTTCTAGCTATTATTTCACATCCTCTGCTCTTCCATTGCTAGATGTAGCTGTCCTATCACTCAGGCCACAACTAGATGTGCACCGGAGGAAAGGATTCTGCAAAATGCAGTTGTTTTGGAGGTATTCCAAATATCACACAGAAAGAATCGTTCCTGTTTCTGTGTTTATCTCAAAACGGTGCCCTCTGTTTATTTTTTGGTAGAACCCACAGTTATTTCATTGATGGCCCTGTGACTACATTATGTTCCTCTTAAATCTGTGCTGACAACTTATTTAGGTCATGGAGTCAGAGTTTAATTTCCTCAAGTTAGATTTATTCCATCAAGCTGTAAAGAAATAAGAAAGCGGATGCTTGTTGCTGAGTCAAACGTGAAGCTGAAAATCTCCAAAGTGGAGGCTACAGCCACATGCTGCACCTCCTTTTTCAGCCTCAGTTACTCACTTCATGATTTGAGAATTTGGAAGCTGAAGCAATTGCAGGATGCTCCCTAGCCTGAGCAGTGGGAACATGAGCACTGCTGCCTACCTCACTCCATGGATGTCTCGTTTTATTGAGTCCTGTCTGCAGGCAGTGAGGTAGTACGTCATCCTAGAAACCACAGTAAATCCTTGGCAAGAGAACTCATCCACAGCTATGTGAATAGTATAACATATATGAAATAATAAAGTATTTTATTTTTATATAGTGCTTTTCTTCCACATACACATAACTTAGCTGAAAAATACCATCTACCTCTATGAACACCTAAGTAAGAATTAATTAATTGATTGATTGGCTAAATTTCATCAAGAGAACATATCACTCAATTTAATATATTTTTCTAGAAATCCAGAAAACTATACAAAGCTTACTTTTTGCTTTTTTTATAATCTACCTGCCCCAAATACAGTTATATTGGTCACTGAATTTAAATGATGAATTTCCCTGCTTTTAAAGCTAAGAGGAAAAGATCACCAAATTTCTTATCAGGAGATAGTGATAGACTTTTCAAAAATGCACAGCATCTTGAAAGTTTGGTTTCATATCACCATTTATATTCCTGAGAAATAGACGTCTCACATTCTGTAGCAGTGTTTTGTGACATTTGGATTTACAATGCTCAAGTTTAAGTCTCTAGCCCTTTGCAGTCTGTCAAAAACAGCTTCTCTGTCCATTTATTTTTGTCTTCTGCGCTCAGTCTGAATATCTTTTGTAAATTTATACTTGACAACCCTCGTATTTCAGCAGCTGGCTTTGTTTCACAATCTACCTTGCTTGCTCTGTTGCATTAGCTGAAACAACAAATTTAATCCATGATGTCAATAGTAAATTATAGTGGAGATGTAATATATGCCTGACATCATGAAGGTCAAGGCCATGGTGAAAATATTGCAAATAATAGATCCAAAGGGTCTCCTCATAGTGGTAGATGCTTGCTGCACATTTACTGTTACGAGAAACAGATTAGTGCCGCAGACTGCATTATGTTAGCCTTTTAGTTACAGCCAGCATAAAACTCCAGCTAATGTAAGAGTGCTCCCTCAACATGAAAAGAGGTTCCAGAGAAGTTTGCTATGTCATTATATTTCATATTTTCTAACTGATAAATAATTAAAACAAGAATTACTTTACTGAAAAGATTCATTTAGAGCACACATTTTCCATTACTCTAACTGTTTGGAGGGGTTGGGGGAAACATTTATTGCACACCTTACCTAAACTACCTTGCCATTAAAGTATCTAAATTACCTCAGTGAATTCTGAGCACAGAAGTGGTTGATGAATTGCTTTTTGCATAAATGCACTTTCCCTTTGCTAGAACCTAATTTTGTGTATTAACAGAGAGAGAGGGAGGGAGAGAGGGAGGGAGGAGGGGAGAGAGGGAGAATAAAGCAACTACTGAACTCTCTCAAGAAGAAAAATTGAAGCCTGGAATTTTCTCTGTGTAATGAAGTTTTTCTAAACGTTGCTTGTATTATAAGCATCCTTGGACCCTCGGAGGACAAGCCCAAAATGGGCTCTTCTACAATGGCAAAAGAGCAGTTAATGAATCATTTTCTCCTGTGTGAAAGTGCTCATTCCCATTAATTTGTCCATTTTTACAGCCAGAACTTTTTTTAATATCAGAATTCACTTTCAGTTTAAAAATCCATTTAGTGCCAAAGAGGAAAAAAATTTGTGCCAAGTGAACCATAAACAAATCCAATGTATGGCAGAATATGGAGATTTCCATTCCATCAAGCTCTATTTGTTTTATCTGGCATAAAAAGCATCAACAACCCAAAGACTTTCAATCTGCAATTCATCCCTTTAGCTTGGCTCTAAAGTACTTTCACTCAATGAGAAAGGATGGGCCAAATGTACAAAGCTGCAGAATATACGAGAGTACAGCTGGGATGCTTGACTTTCCACATGCCCTGTCTGGATGTATGCAATTTAATAGGTTTTCTTCTCAGAAGAGAAGTTGTTCCTGGTGTTCCTACCACTGAATGGAGGAAGTCTTGTGTGAGTCAATCTTTTGGCTTCCATTTCAGCTTAGTTTTGAGAATCTGAGTAATCCCACAGGGTGCAGGAACATGCAGGGGAAAATGCCTGAATCAAGGTCCTTACATACAAATCCACATTTTGGGAAATATGGATGTTAACCACCCCTGCAGGAGCTTTGATTGTCATGTATGTGCCTTTGCCTATGTTCTTTACTCCTTTATTCAAATCCATGACAGAGTGACCAAAAGTAACTCTCATTTATCTTGTCATTGTAGTCAGTGCTCTACATGCAATGAGTTGATGGGTTTGGTTCAATTCCTGTGGGCCACAAGTCGACACCACTTTTTGCCCATTGTAATACATGTTTGTCAAAGCAGCAAAGAAATGGAGTGACAGAACACATGGTAATCCTTTCTTGAGGTTGTCTAGCAAGCTTGAGTGAGGAAGGATGACAGCAGGGAATTACTGAATCTTGTGCTTTTGACCTTTGGGATGGTCCTTTTGGAAGGGCAGTTTTTCTTATTCATAATGTGGTAGTCAACTGCCACGAAGGTATTGCTTTAAGGATGTAAACATTAATGAGAACCCCAAACACTGAAGTTCCTGTAATAGTCTCTTACATGCAAACAAAAGTAGAAAAGGGAATCAGCGGCTGTTGGAACCAATCAGCAGTGTCAGTATGGGCTGCTTTGATAACTATTTAATCTTGCCCATAAAATAAGTTTAAATAATACTGTTACCTGCTGATGCTCTTAGCACTTGCTTTGGTGCATGATGTATGGCCAGTGTCTGCTCCAAGAATCAACAAATGTGCATTATTCCATTAGCAGTTTTCTGTTTTCTACAAAGCTTTACAATTTATTAGTTATTTATGTTAATGTACTAGTGCCTTATTTTACATATGTATAGTATCTTCTTTCCTCTGCCCTGAAAAGCAATGAAAAGTTTAGGTACTTTAGATCAGTTCAGCTTAAATAACATTTACAAATGTTATTTATAAAAACAGTGTCATAGACAGTCCTTTCTATGCTTGGAACTGCTGTTTTAACTTATGAGAAACTCTTACTGACATCAAAACAAGATTGAGGCTTTTCTAATACCCTGCTCCTTCTTTCCTGCTGTTTTTCAGAAAGGGGGAGAAACTCCAGATGTATGAGCAGAGATGACACTGTTTTCCCAGTAAAATTTGGGAGAAGCGTAGGAAGAACATCAACAAAAGGTTGAAGATGTGGATAAGAAGGTTTCAGTAGGGGGAAGAACTCACAGGGAGCAGTGTGGTATAGTCCTGTAGGGTTTCTAAATGCGCATTTATTCAAGGAAAGTGTAGCTGGTATCACTGGCTACCCAGCAACTTCTTTCTGTGCCTGTGTTACAAAGCAGGGGATACAACTTAGACACAAATGGGTTACTTCTGACTGACTGTCTTTCCTTGATTTACATAGCACATGGTTTTCATGGCATTTACTGATTCTGAACATTCTCAGTATCACAGCTGCGTAACAGACTTCCTAAATACATCCTTCTAAGGTGTGTGCACTACACCCAGCACCTCACTCTGCTCATACAAGTAATTTACCACAATGATGTCACTCTGGGCTAAGTGCAACCAAAGGCATTGTGTTAGCGTGATGCTTTTAGTTTTGGGTGCTGACTGTATTGGGTCAATACTGAAGCATGGCTGGTTCCATCTGTCCAGCATTGCCATTTAAAAGCATGTGCATGGGGTAATAAAAGAATCATATTTCAGGATGCAAATAATTATTTGTTGGTTCCCCATGTGTAACTTCATTTTACATTTTTAGCAATGCTTATCTTCTCTAACCACATATCATCAATGTTTTTGGGTAGATTCTATTCATTCAACTCAATGACCTACTGTCCTGGCTTCAGCTGTCACACCTACTTTATTACAACACCTCAGCAAAGGCTGAAGTTCATTAGCATCTGATGGCTTGTGTGATTAGCATCTAGGCGGCTTGTGTGAAGTGCGTTTTCAATGTTGATAGAGTTTCTAAATATTTTGTTGCTGAATTTTCAGACATTTTTAGTTGCACACCTGCTCTTGCAAGTGGACATGCCCTTGAACATGACAACAGTGAAAGAATACTTCAGTAAAAATGTTAATACATTGTTTCAGACATAAATCTGCTTTATCTATAGGACAGTTTTAAATGCCTTTTGATTAGCCGCAGACCACATCTGACTTCCCTTTTTCTGCCTCTACAATGTGACTCAGGCTAAGCCACATCAGTTCCTAAATTCCTGTGTAAACCAATGAAGGATGCCATGCATGTGATAACCCCTTATTAACTAAAAACTGCATCCACACTGACAACTCACTCTGCTAATGCTTTCCAGAAGGGCTTGTATCAAGACCCATAATGTCAGTGGCTCCTTTATTCAGAAGCAAGCCAATGTCCATACTTCTGGTTCCTGAGCTAGTGCTAGAATATACACCACAGCTGCAATCACACATGCTGCAACCTTGCTCCTAGAACTTCCACTCTCTCCAAATGGCAACTTCCTGAATTAATATATATATATGCTCTTCTATAACAGGGAAAGAAAAGGAGAGTTCTGTTTTCTGCAGAAAACCCAGCTGAACTGAAAATAAATCTAGGGGAACTATATAGCAATGAAGAGTAAACATATCTCTTGAAACCTGTAAAACCCCAAAGAGTCTCAAAATGTGCTCTCTGGTCTTCTCACTCAAGAGTTCAGAACACTGGCAGAAATAAATTACAAGCCAGTTCACGGGAAAAAGAATTTGGAGCAATGTTTGTCTTGTTTGCAGAACTGTATATCTTGCTAGGGCTTGAAAAGCACTGCTTTGGATTTCTCATATAGCAGGTAACTTCTTCAGGGAAATTAAGAAACAAATTAAAGTGCTGTTTATGGCCACTGAAACACTCTGAAAGCATATATTAATTATTATGAACATGTTATTCTTGTAGATGTATGTGCTGCTGTCATAAATTATTACTTGCACTGAAGCAGCCCCTTAGGCCCTATCTGCAAGAGGAGAGCCAGGAGCACTGGAATGTGCACCCAGCGGTGGGAATGCCTGCTTCCGCGGTCTCTGAGCCCTCTGCAGGAAAGACACAGATGTGCTTGGGTTTTCTTCCCCCAGCTTGTCCTTTACCCTCATCTTCCCATGGAAAGGAGACCGAAGGGCAGAGCTCTGGTGGGAGCCCGAGGTACTCCAAAGCTGCCTCGTCCGTGTCCCAAGTGCCAGCTCCTGGCACGTACCACCAGCTGCCCAGCCCTGACAAAGGCACCTGTGACCTGGACTTCCTTGACCTGGGAACCACACAAACCCAGAGCGGTTTTCTTAGTCCCTGCATCAATGCTTTACAGTCTTATGTGCTAGATACTTCAGAGATGAAGACTAGAGATCTGCCCTCCAGAGTGTACAAGAGTCCAACAGAAAGGATAAATACAATGAACTTTAGAAAAATTATGTTCGTTTTTTAAATTACCTTTAATACCTAGGAAGGTAGCAAAGCCAGGTGAAGAAGTTCAGACACTTTCCTTATGTTTAAGTAAGAGATAGATAACATGCTTTATCCTGACAAAAATTAGTCAAAATATTATTTTGTATTATTATTTGTCTAGGCAAAGTGAAGTTTAAATTGTAAAATGCATAACCAAATGCTGAAAGGTTTGATCTTGCTCAGGCATAAATGGGTAGGCTGTTTCCAATGGCTGGGAACTTTCTGATTAGAGAATTTGTTCATGCTTATTTGTCAAAATGAGACATATTCAAGGGACAGTTTCAATGACTTCTTTGTCAGCAAAGGTTTCTTAGCTTCATTTTGTGGTTAAAAACAGGGATAAAAGAGAATAGGCAGACTCAGCCCAGCCTAGCAGAAGGGTCACGGACTTAAAACAGGCGAGACCTGCCTGGAAGTGTCTGCTGTCCTCAGTCCACTCAAATGGTTCACAGCATGACCTGCAGAACCCCAATCACATCTATGATCTGTTTATCTATTATTTGTTCCCTTTGCCTTTTTGCTGTAGTTTCTATGTCTCTGTTTTACTCATATTTTACAAAGGTTTTCTCTAGCATAGCTCCCAAAGGCAAGGCAGCCCCCCCCAACCCTGTTTAAAGTTGCAACTTTTTTTGTGGCAGCTAGAAACAGGTCTTTGCCCTCCCTTCCCTGCCCTGGGCCTAGGTATTTGGAGCTGCTTAAAATTCACTTGCAGAACACTACAAAAATTCAAGACTCTACTCATTGCGTGTACAAGACTTTCTGGACAAAAAAAAGAAAGCCCCAAACCAACGAAACCCTGTAAAGAGACCTTACATTTTGTTCATCTTGGCATTTGCGTCTGCTCTGCTGGCAGAGAGCTCTAATTGTCAGTGACACAATGGGCTGTGCTCTTATCTGTGATTAATAGACATGATCTTTCCAGAATGATAAATGCAGGTAGGTAAAGTCTCTGTGACTATCTGAGCTACATCATAGATTATCAAAAACCGTACAATGTGGACATGATAATAAGCATCCATGGTGTCTAAAAGTGCTGGCTAAGAGTTCCTAATGTCTAGAATTTCATTTTTATGATTTTAATGAGGCTTTGTGGGTATGTCCTCCACAACACTGAAGTTCATTATTCATTTTCTTAGCTGTTGCTCAACTCTCTGTCCTGGGGATTTCCCCCAGGTTCCTCCTTGAGATTCCCTTTAAGCAGAAAGAGGGGTCAGTGCCCTGATCAGTGAGACAGCCTGGAGGTGCAGGAGAAGTGTGCACCATCCCCAGTGTGGCTTTTCTCAGGTGTGAAGAGGGATGAATTGACATTCCCCACAGAAAACAGCAACTCTCTTTTTTCCCCATGGTGGCACTAAACTTCTCACGTACATTTTCTGCACAACACCAGCTACAACTGCCATTGCTGAGGCACGGGCTGTGGCAGGGCCCTGCCCATTCCTTGGTCCAGCCCGGGGTGAGAAGAAAGCTCCTTCCTATGGCACCACCTTCTCTTCCCTGTGCATCCCGGGATGGCATCCCCCAGCCAGCCTCCTGCAGGCTGCATGGTGTCTGAACCAGGGGAGGCCCCACCACAGGATTGTCCAAAAGATCTTCAGGATAGTTAACTATGGGCTTACCTCTGCAGGGAGATGGGGTGCCATGCAAGACCTTCCTCCTGACTTGCTTTCTGCCCCAGGACAGAGTTTAACATTTACCATCAAAGTGATAAAATACAGTAAGTAGGAAAACTACGTGCTAAATCTGGCTCATTCATTGCAACGTGAAGCCAACAGTCAGACACAAAGTAAGAGTTTTGTTTTAGACCAGCCCTGCCTGGTGTGTGCCGCAGTACTGTTTGGCTCAGAGTGCCAGAAAGCTTGAAGGTGCTCATCCTGATGATTTTATTTAAATCATATTGCTAGTACAATGCCTTTATTCACAGCCTACTTTGGAAATCCCATCTCTTGTTAAAAGCAAGAAGCCTTAGATAAGTGGGGAGTGGGGTCACAGGGTGGGGGGACAAGCGGGCTTTGTTTCATGGGGTGATCACACAGATCCATACTCAACAGGAAGGTCGGTAAAACTCAGAAATGTTTTATCTTTCTCAACCATCTTTACTTCCTTGTGTGCTTTTTAGTGACTTCAGAGGAAAATTTCCTCTGGTTTGTAGGCAATGGTATGTGTTTTTAAAGGTGATGTCGTGATTGCTATTGCATTGTATCTACTGCATTATGTGGATCAACAAAATGAAATCAGGCTGCTAAAAATGTCTTAAGGAAAGATAGGACTGAGAGCCCTTGCTCCTCTTCAAAGCCACACCCAGCACAGAGTTTGCATTTGAAAGGCTTTTCAGCCGGATACAGGTGTCACAACCTGAGTCTTTTGGGAAACTCACACCATTACAGCCCCTCAAGGGACATTTGGAACAGTATTTTTTTTTTTCTGATAGCAATGCTTCAGAAGGCTGAGTGAGGTCCTCTGAAAGTTGCTGTAGCAATGAACTACCACCATTAATATATCTCATGCCATCCAGTCATGAGGGGAAGAATGGTCGCTGCAAATGACAACCAACATGATCAAAACCACCCATTAGAGATTAAGAATCTGCAAATGCTGTGGTACATAAGATGCAGAGCACCACACTACTATGTGGGTAGAAACATCTGTAGCAGAGATGTGACTCAGAAATGTGTAACAAGTTTTTCAGACGCTCTTGCAGCCTGAGATGCAGGCCACACACTGTGAGCAGATGGCTCCACTATGCTTCATCATACACAGAAACATTGATTTGTTGTCATGCCATGGTGTAGATTTTTGTTGATAGCAGGTTAATGGCATTTGGCAGTAACCATTGTGGAGCCCTTTTTCCTTTTATTTTGGTGACATGGGTTATTTTTACACAGAGGCACACAGTGTGGTGCTGAGATGTCCCCTCTGGTATTTCCTCAGACCACCGTGTAGGTCTGGGGAATCTGTGAGGAGGGGAAAGGAGCAGCTCAGCTCTTCTCTATTTGCATGGGAGCCAGTGACCGAGCAGGAGGTTTTGGCTTGCATGCAGCTGTCTGAGGCCAGCTTTGTGATGAGGAAGTTTTTAGCACTCGGATCCTGAGAAGCATAATTTTCAGTGTATATACTCTGTACCAGGCAGTGTAAGAATTAAACATGGTGGAGGAACTTGTAAAAATTTGACATGAAGGTTGTATCTGCTTTTATACCTCAAATTTGGGATAAACTTGCAGCCAGGGCAGCAATGGCCAGAAAAGCTTTGCAATGAAGACTGGTCAGACTATTACATCTTTCCTCTTAGGCAATTCCACCTCTAAAACTACTGATGGTTTTGCTTGCCCCTGCATCAGACAAAAGCAAACTACTCAGAGCTCAGGGTTGTACTATCTGAAAGCTACAGCAAAGGTAATGTAAGCCTGCCCATGTCGCAGGCAGACCAGATTTGCCGAGGTGCACCTAACCTCTGCTTTGGTGTCCCTGACAAGTGACATCTTTCTGGAGAGAGCTTACAGTTACGTTCTGTGTTCTTGAAGCCTTATCCACTTAACCCACCAAAGCCTCTTTCTCCCACAGGGGCAACTTCACCTGACAGACCCAAATGAGGAATTCGTAGGACGAGGAGCAAAAAAAGTCTGACCAGGGTTCTCCCCGAGAAAAATATTTGAGTCTGTGACTGGCTATGTCTACTTTATAAGCCATGTTTCTTAAGACTTTTTATTACATCAGGATTTATAATCTGTCTAATCGCTAGGTTTCTTCCAAGATTAATTAATTGCTACAGATATCCACTCCCATTTCTGTCTATCAACAATTCTTAATCTTGTAATGCATACCAAGAAAATACGGGGAAGTCCATCTCCTAAATATCGATGATAATGACCAAGATGATAATATTCAGTCACATTTATTAAGCACATTTATTCCCATAAAGCACATAAGCCCTAGAATCTTTGGGTACAGAGATAAGATATATAAACAGTTTTATTAACATGAATGAAGAATCTTCTTGTATTTTTGAAGACCAAAAGATACAAAGAGTGAGAAGATGGATTACCAACAAATTGAGAATTTGGCAGGCAGAAGTACTGTCAAAAAATCAACAGGAGAGAGGAATCAAAAACATGAAAGAAATTCCATGACAGCTGTAGAAAAATGCCCACTCTGAAGCCACGTGAGCATTATTGGATGACATATACATGGAAGACCAAAATAATTATTTTTTATCAGCTTGGGAAGATTTTAATAGGTTGGACAACAGCAGAGGACATTTCACGAGAACGTTTAGACTAGTCACCCGATTAAACAAAGTTAAGCACGTGTTTAAAGGACTTGCTGCCTTGGGATCTTAATTATTATGGACAATTTCCATGTGTGTGTTTGCTTTAACATTGTCTCCTGCTGGAGAACAGCTGGCTGCAAATGGGCTGGCAAGGTAAACAGAAACAGGCCTGCAAGCCCAGCGACTTAGACAAGTCTCATCACCAGCACAAATCTGTTGCCAACCTGACAAGCATAAAAGGTCTTGGAAGGTTCCACATTTCATAGCTGTTGAGCCTCATGGACTGTGTCATAGTCCAGCAACAAGATATTCAGGGCACAGTGATACAGCCATTGTTGCATGTCAAATATTGAGGAAAGAACATAGATCCTTACCAAATATTTTTTCTTCTGAAATACGTAGGTTGATTTGGTGTTTGTGAATAAAACCAATGCTCTGTACGTCTACAGTGTAATGCTGGCAGAACTAGCTGGTACCCTCCACAGTATTTTTGAGGGTTTTTTTGAGTTAATTACTATTTTTAAGTTAATTACTATTTGTTCAACTCCAAGAGTGATCCAGGTGATTCGCAGGCTGATATAGAAGGAAAAAACCGTGCCCTGAATAATCTAAATAAAACAGTTGGAGAAAAGAAAGGGGAGGTAGCACAAGACAGTAGAGCTGAGTTACGAACTATGGGCTCAGTGTATTGGGCTTTCAGTACAGTCAGTTAAAACAGCCAGGGATGTTGGTTATTCTGTTGCGAAAGATAATGTTCTTGTGCTGGGAAAAGAGGAGAACTTATGTCAAAATGGTAATTATGTTTCTGTAGTTTCCTCCCAGAAGCCTTACGCTGGTTCTGTTTTTGGTCCTGGATTCCCCTGCGTTGCTAACTGTGCTAGCATAAGGCCCCAGCTGCAGTGTATACCTGCATGTATCACCCTTCTCCAGTGATGAGTAGCTGATAAAAATCATTCCAAAAAGCTCAGAACAGTAACCCTTTTCCCCGTTAAACCCAGGCGCAGGTCAAAACCACAGCTGGCCCAGATTTTGCGTGCAATTTCATTGCCTCCCACAGAGCTTAAGTGTGTGCAGCTACCACTGCTCAAAATGAGGTCATATTCTTCTGCCATGGTCTCCTGCTTTGGGAGCACAGGTTGATCTGTTAGGCAGACCTACTGGTCTATCTGTCTACATGCCTAACTTTTGAATGACTATTTGAGGTGAATCTCATTTAAACAAATATAAAGAGAGCCATGTGAAAAGAAGGCTGCATAGAGCTGAGTCACTTCATAGTTTGGACAGAGAGAAGACGTACTAGGGAAAGGTTATCTATAATACTGAACAGATACTGGCAAAAGAAAGCAAATACCTAATGATCGTGCCAAGGTTTTGAGCCTGACAAGATAAGACAGTTGAGATGACTGAGGAGACAGACGTGACATGACGGAGAAAATTAAGAGAAAAAATACCATGCTTTTGTTTTGGAGAATGACAGTCTAACATTGTCATCCAGAGCAGACAGCACAGAAAGCAGCGGGGACAAGGGTGCTGAATAAGACAAAGAGGCAAAAAACAGGATTTACGGGGCAGCTGGAGAAGATGAAGTTAAAAAGAGAGAAAAGGCTAGTAATAGAAGAAAGCAAACAAACAAAAAACCAAGAACCACGATGGGGTAAAAGGGATTAGGAGACTGAAAGTGCCTCACATTTCCCTTACCACCTACTCCTAAACTGAGTGAAGTGTTCACTGAAGTACCCGAATAAGGAGCTTTTCCTCTTGTCCTCACTGATAATGAGCTTAGTATAAGCAATGGACATCTGTCATAAATGGCCTAGGACAGGTACTCAGTAGATGAAAATGCAATAAGAATAAAGGTTAAAATATCAGCCTTTGATGAGTGGCCCAATTTACCAGTGGCATGAACTGGCCAATGGTCCTGTCTGTGCTCCCTCCACAGAGGCCATACCTGCGAGGCATTGCCTTTGTACCTCCCTTTTCACAGGCTGCAGGACACCTCTGTCTGCATGATGCTGGTCTCAATAGTCATAAACTTGCAATGGACTGGCCTACTTTTCTGGCAGGGCTGAAGTATGAAGTGGAAAAACCTGAAATTATGTTCAAAGAGCAGAAATAGTGGTTTGGACCACCAGGGTTCACAGCAACTATATAGTGGCAATGAAAGAAGTATAATTAAGTTTTTTACTCTCGTTTTCCACAGAGACTTAATACTTCCCAGCATGTTGCTTTTCCAATCAATAAATAGCCAACATTTCATTATTTCATTAGTTTTCAGATTCATTCACTCCTTCTAGGTTCCCTGTATTTTTTACTAACATACCCCAAATAAACAGTTCAATATTTAATCACCAAGATGGGGATATCAAAATTTTTGGATGTTATCAGACTCAAGTGCAATGGATTAAAATGAAGAAACTTTGAGTTTCACTGCTGATAGCCACGTAAAGGCAAGGCCACACTTTGCCTCAGTTCGTCATTCTCTGGACTGGCTTCACCTAGTATGTATGTGGAGTGAACAAATGTTTACAAAACATTCTTGAAATCATGGGGGCAAAAAGCATTGTGAAAATATTAGTTCACTTTTTTCTGGAGCAGCGCATGACACTGCAGCAATCGTAGCGTGATCATGCACCCACAGACCTCTCGGTGACCGGAGGAGTGTGCTGTGTAACTACCAATTATGTTGCTACAGCTCCTGAATGGCACCATTTTGTTGTTAGAATGAACAAAGGATGCCTATGAGGGAGTGAAATGTAAGGTGCTAAGAGGAAAGTTTTCTGCGGCCAGCGGGGGGAATATGCGGGCAGCATGGCTAACATGACAGGGCGTGATGGATGATGTTACACGAAGAGAGGCTGGGCCAGATGTGTGCATGCAGTGAACGTCTGTCCTCGATGAGTTGGGCAACTTAATGGGAGTGTGCAAAGAAAAGGTTCTTTCTATGATAGGATTTTATCCCCCTCTCTTTGTCAGGACCTTTCATTGAGAAATGTGACTCTTGCAGCAAGGATTGCCATGGGCTACACTGCATTAACCCCATTTGACTCTAGGGTAACACAGTGGAACAGCTTCAGCAGCAGGTGGGGGTGACACAGGATCCCTCCACACACTCAAAAACCAAGTTTGCTATTGATGAAATAATCACCACCTCAATTCTTGACAATTAGCACAGGCATCTTTGACTCTAGCTATACACTGCAAACTCACTGAAATTGGTATTAGGTATTCACAAACATGGCACAATTAAAAGTATCTTTGATTGATCTTCTAGGATTGAATCTGAAGACAAAAAAGAAAAGAAGTTTATCTAAAACCAAAAAAGTTTTATTTCACTCGGGGAATTAAAACAAAATACTTTTGTTTATGCAAATTCTGATAAATAAAATACCTGACTAAAGCATTTTGCCCACCTCTGGTTAGCAATGCTGTATCACTGAAATCTTTTACAAGCAGATAATAACTCTGCTGACTATTTGGATATATAATTGACAGAAAGATGTGGAGAGAAGTAAGTTTAAAGTGGTAATCAGGTAGAATTTAGCCCAGTAACCACACCACTTCTAACACCAGTCATCCAGAAAAATAAAAAACTACAAAGTCTCCTCTGAGTAGACATTTCCTTTACATCGTAGTTTCCCCTCTTTGCTAATGAAATGCACATAAACATGTGCCAATAGTAAGGACATTTTTGTGTAGTTCTGCACTGAAATCTCCTGTGTTGGCATCTTCCTGCACCAAGAAAGCTTTTTTATGTTACAGGCTATCTCCAGCACTGTTGGGTGAAAATGCATCATGAAGGGAGGTGTCAGGAGTGGGTGGGCTCAGCACCAGAGTAATGTGACATTGCAGCCCATAGTGGTGAAATACAGATGTTAGAGGTAGCAACATAAAATATGGACAGCCTGTGTGGCTCTAGACTAAAGAAAAGCGTGTGTAAAACTTGTAAAAGGATTCTGCAGCTTGCTGGTGATCAGCTCTCTTGGAAGAACAGCAGTTTTGTACAGCTGAACACTACATAAAGTGGGCGATTGTGTGTCTTTCAGGTTTTTTTACTTTTGGCTGACGAAATTTCAAGCAGATTAACAATAAAATCAAATAATGTAAAGTTTATGTGACTCTTCATTGGCTGTCAAGGACAACTAGGACCTACCAGATAAAGAAGCATGTTCCCCTCCAGAACCCATTTTTTATTTCAGTGTATTACAGTGAGTTGTTCTTTCAGTGGATGTTTGATGAGGAATCATGTTTTTCTGAGGCCTTTTTAAGACAGAAAAAAAATAGATTGGTCCCACCTTACTGACCTACATCAGGCAATTTATCTAAACGTTGTAATGTAGTCATATATAAAAGTTACAGCAAGTCCTTCACTGCTCAAACCATGTAGCGATTAACTTTATTTGTGTATTTATTCCAACATGCTAGAGATGTCAGTCATGGGGCTATACTTAAAAGCATATCAACAGTTCCCCTTTTCAGACAATTATATTTTAGAAAGTTTTAATCTTGTTGTACCTAGATGCAATCACCAAAGGAAATGTGTCTTTAACAATGAATGGAAACGATCTGGATATATTAAAGTCACATAAAAGCACAAAATTAAATTAAAAACTATTATCAGGACAGGATTTTACTATGAAATACTTGTAAGCAGCTTTGTATTTTAGTATTTTTATGTGGGCATACAGCTGTCAGCAGTTTTCTTTCTGTTCCTTTCTCTTCTCTGGGTCACTGGGCAGAGTAACAGGTGAAATTTGTGGTTCTTTTCCACTTACTATGCTGTTAAATGTTCTTGCAGATATGCCCTTGATTTCCAATTTATTAGCTGATATGGAGTGTTATAAAAAAGCCCTTGACTATACAAAAAATGGGAAATGTGGGACAGTACCAGAAAAAATCCTCAAAGTACTTTCAGTGCTTGGAAACAGTAAAATAGTAAAAATAGTGAAATAGTATGTAAATCTTATTATTTCAGTACACACACACCCCAAGGCACATACCGATATCTACCCCAGCCCTTTGATGGGAACCAGTGGCCATGCACAGCCACACGGTGTTCATTGGAGCTTGTGGAACTAAGTGCAGGACCAGGGATTCACATTCTGCTGACTCTGCTCATGGTAAGTAACTCTCCTACTACAGTCAACTGAAGAACCTGATTATTTAAGAAAGCAGAATCTGGCCTTTGGCAGATAGTCTTACCATTTCCCATGGAGTAAGTCATAACCTAACAAGCACAGTAGACCACACAAACAGTCATGGAGTGAATGTCATGATTAGTATAAGGTCCAGACACAATGTATCGGAAAGCAAGTGCAGTGTTATGTGTTGCCAGTCCACATGAACTGTAGGAGCATCTTGCATTAGCATTTGTTGGCGTTTCTTCAGGAGGAGCTTGTGTGCAATGGTCAGAGCAATCAGCTCAGAAGGGGGCCTACCAGCCCTGGGATTTGATCCTGATTCCAGTCCTTGGATCACACCTCAGAGCTGAGAAAGCTAAAACTCATCCAAACTGGTATTTTCTTATGCTGGCTGGCAAAACTGGCCAAGCAGATCACCAAAGACTATACTGGCCTTACTAAAAGGGGCATGGCAACTTGCAGTGCACTAGCAAGGTCTGAGGAGTGAGGTCATTAAAGCCGAGGCCATAGTCTTTCTGGACCTGTCTTGTATGGGGATAACACTGATCTAATAAGAATGGGAATAAATTAAAATCAGCAAACTTTTGTTAGATTTCGAAGTGACAGTGTCACTGATGTATGGATGATGATGAAAAATGTTGGTGGCACATCAGAGTCAGACACACCATCAAGAGTCATAGATAACTAGGCAAAAATACACTTTCTGAAATACCTAAATATGCTGGCTTTGGCAACTATTATGTAGGAATTTTTTTTGGACTCAGAAGTTAATAATGCATGTCTTATAACCATCAAGAAAAACTCTCTGCTTTCCCCTCTTCAATTCAGATCATCATAAGAAGAAATGACACAGACAACTATTGTCCAATTAAATAGGCTGACCGATGCTTTTAACATTGATATTTTTTTTTTTCTTTTGCATTTGGAAATCATAGAGAAGAAATAGCAGCTATACAACTTCAAAGCACTTTCTAGCACTGGATGTCATTAGAGATATTTCAGCTGTTCTTCCTACTCGGATGGCTCTGGCTTTCACATGCTGCATACTCTAAATAATAGTAAGCAGAGAATGGATGACAATTTACTCACAGAAAGTTTTGGTGTAAGCATATACCAGAAGGCATATGTCTTCCAATTTGATTTCAAAATCCTGCTGGCTTTGCACACACTGCAGTCATGGCAGCTTTGAGGTGACCAAGACACTTCACTGGTTAATGGGCTGAACAGGTTAACCATGAAGCAGGGGTGTGTGTGTGCTTTGGTGGGTGCTGCTGAAGAGCCCTGAGTGAGGCAGAACTAGGGTGGCAGGGGGGCTCCAGCCCATGTGACTGGATCCATCCTGAGCCCTTGCAACCAGGGTCCAAACGTTATAGCATTTCGGGAGGAGCTTTTTAGCTCATCTGCTACAGGAACAGCAACACAGGAAGAAGAGACTGTACTGTCCAGGACAACCAGGACATCATACCTTCAGCTTCATTTCTGTCTTAGATTGCCAGGTACCCTGACATAACTGGCTGTGTGGTTTGTGCAAGAAAATTCCCTTCCCAAGCAAAACTCTCCACTGACAAAATATTCCAGTTGCTGTTAGAAAAAAAAAAAATGGGACTAATGGTTTCACCATTACTTATATTAGGATTAGGCCACAGCAGGTATCTGTCACTCAGTATCTTATTTTGTATTGCTCTTGCTAATCGTCAAAATTTTAACCCTCCTAAATGTATCAGTCGTCTTCTTCTGAAGTACTCCACATCATCCTGGATTGCTTTATTCTGATGTGAGCACAAGCCAGATTCTTCGGTGAAAGACAGAAGTACTAGATCCACCTGTATTCCTTCTGCTTATTCCCCATCTCACTTCCCTCACACTGCATATTCAGCAAAGTACACAATGCTACCAAGGGAGCAGAGTGACAGGAATGAGATGTCCTGGTACCAAACGGGAACATTCCCTTTCCCCTGGAATGTGCATGGCCTGGTAAGTTTGCATTTCCTCTGCACATGGATGGACTCCACCAGCAGGATAAGCAGTTCAGCCAGTTACTTGTGTTGACAGGGCCTGCCATTTAACAGTTAATATTGTCTTGCACTGAATGCATTGTTATCAGGCCTCTAAGGTATCGCATTGGATGGGCACAATTCATACTTCTCAGAACCATTATTCCAAGCTTCCTGCCAGCTCCTTAGTTTACTCAGGCTTCGCATTTGCAAAGTTATTTTTGCAGTGACAAAGGCTGGAAATGTAAGGCCCAATTCTCTGCCAGAAAGAACTGGCGCAGTCCCGCTGCCTGTGCCCTGGCTGGCTGCCTGCATGCTGGCGCAGTGCTGGGGCAGCGAACGGGCTCGGGGGAAAACCACGGCTGCCCCAGCAGGGACTCTCCAGCTCTGGTTACAAGTCAGGAGTCAGCCAGTCACACTGACCTGTCTCTCCTTCAGGTCCACGGCAAAACACTTCCACCAGCTTGAAAGCCATGAATTTTCTTACCCAGCTTTTCACTATGAAAATCTCGAATTTCTTTTTTTCTTTATTGCTATAGCCAGGTGGGTGTTGGGCACCCTCTTCGCTTAGGCTCCCTGACCTCGGCTTTACTGTACTACCAGACCTACAAGTTTGATATCCGCAGGCAGTGACTTGCAAACGAGAATCATGCAGCAGCTGATAACATTTTATTGAAGGCAGGTAAATACGGGACCCAAGACACAAGGTATCCTGAGCCATAAACTGAAGGGAAGGTGGGGAAGCTAAACAGGAGACAAAAACACTGCTCTGTTCTTCAAAGTCAGGAAATAAGGACATTCTTTCAAAATAAGAGATTATGAGTACGGAAAATTACCTACAACCAGGAAAATGTGAAGCTAGTATTTTCAGGATTATATTTGTACCAGTTTAATGGACTGTATCTGGTATATATTAAAACAGTCCTAAGCAATGCTGCTGTAGTTAAAGATAGGTCAGTTTTTCATTGTAAATACAGATTTCAGGGCATATAATTCAGCCAAGTAAATCCACATCAGCCTAAGCTTGTGATATAACTGCCATGCCTGGGTGTGGCTCCTCCTCCCCTACGTGAGTATACAAACCTTGTATAGTCTTGTTTTTACTTAAAGAACAATGAGTAAAAAGAAATTTATTTGGGCTCTGTTCAAATATTGCCCATATTTCCTTTGACGAGAAAGAGAAGATTTAAAACAGAGATGGGAATTTCAGAACAAGTACTTTCTCTAAGAAGATCCACTACTTGCTATAGATGTGGATCAACTCATTTTCATAATTATTTCCAACACAGAGTTCTGTCAGCATCTGGCACTGTCAGTGGGATATTACTGGAATATACACAGTGAAGAGTTTAGTCCAATGAGGATATGAGGTCCCAAAGATGCTAGTGTGGCTTTCCACTTTAAGATATGCACAGTGCAGATTATGTTGCTAAACAGTAGCAACAGATCTTGTCTACACATGGAGTTATTCCTCCAGAATCATGTCTGGATCCTCCCTATTCCAGAAGAAAAAGTGTGTCTGATGCTGTGCTTAAGTCATTTTCACTGTAAATTAAAATAACTGAGAGGAAGAAGTTTTATTCTACAGTAAGTGAGTCCATACACAAGAGTTCTTTAAATATCTTTTGCATTATAAAGTCACATCCTACCATATTCTAGCTCTGAATTGCAGATAATTTTGTATTTATAAAGTATACATTCTCAGGGGATGAGAAATATTGCTCAATACACCATCCAAATGTTGAAAATGTAGTATTTACACTGGATAGGTGCCATCCTTGTCTGGCAGACTAATGGATCAGAAAAAACTGTCTGTGAAAAGATGAGTGTGGGAGTGGCTGCGAGTCCAGCAAGTCCCCGTCCCCCCCCTTTTTAACAAAATTGTACTTCCTGCTGTTATGGTTTAAATCAGATTTTAAGAAGTCTATTATGATGCATCTGTTTAAAATATCAAGGGGAAGCACAGCTCAATAACACTAAATGCACAAAAGTGAGGGCTGTGAATTAATACTTTCTCCTTCTTAACTTACTGCCTCTTGTGTTAAAGCATCATTGACATACAATTTCACATCTCCATGGTCCTAAAGAGTGTCATGAACTGTAAACAGCCTGTTGTGCCTTTGAATGTCTTCCCATGCCCTTGCATCGTCCATATAAGACCTGGTGGTCTTACATACAGTAATCCAACCTTGTTGATTTTAAGTTAATATTTTAGTTGAGTTATGCTGTAGTTACAGGAAATCAAAATGTTATACAGCTATTTGTCTTTTTTGGCAGTTGCCATTTATATTACCTGGAGAAAAAAACCAGATAATAACCCATGCAAATCACTTCTAGAGGAGCTAATTTCTACTTCTTCTAAAGCCAATTTTAAATCTCCTCCATATGGCTGATACAAAGTATTATGATGCAGTCGATGAAAACGTGGCTCCAATGAAGTCAATGAGTTTTGTGACTGACTTCAGGAGAGCCAAGATTTCATCCATTATCTCCTTCTGTAGCATAGGGGCCAGCTGTATTACAGTAAAAAAAAATAAACATAAAAAAATCCAACAACAAAAGCCTGAAGCCATTAATCAACTCAGAAAGATCTGGTTAACGGATTGCAAGATAGGCCTCTGTTGGATGGTGCGTGCCTTTAAATTCTGCAAGCACTTAAAGACAGCCTGCAAGAAGCGACACATGTGCAGCCCCAGTCCCTGAGCCCAGACAATATCCATCCTGCCTGCTGCAAACATCGTGGTCTGCTGTAACTGTGCTTTTCTTCCTCACCCTTTGAGGCCCTTCTGACAGGCAGACTGCAAACTTCCCCAAGCAGGACTCCTGCGTTTGCTTGTTGCAGCTGGAGGTGCAAGGTACAATGTCAGATATTGAAAGGAGCGGGGCTGAAGCTGGATGTAAACAACGTGATTCTAGCCTTGGCCAATGCACAGTCAGACACTTGCCCATCCGGCCTTTATTGTATAACCTATAGCTATCTTCTTTTTGTTTGTTTGTTTGTTTTGTTTTTTAATTTTACATCACATTAGGCCGATCTAAAAATTCCATTGTTGAAGTAAGGCTGCATACTTAAAACCACAGGCCATAAATTAGAACACTAAATTTAGGGGGGAAAAAAAGAACTTTCACCACTGAAACCCAGACCCTGCACACATAAGCACATACCTCCATTCGTGTCTGTAAACCCCATGGAACAAATGGAATTGTTCACACAGTGATACTGTACACGTACTTGCTCAGGAGAGTGCAGCACAAAATAGCAAACAGCTGATCAAGCAGATGACAGTTAGGTTTTTAAAGAATGTATTTAAAAGCAAAGGTGGTGTGGCTCTGCACACTATAGCCTAAAGAGGGATTTCCTAGGAATATTCCCAAAATCCAACAAATATTATAATCGATCCTGAAGAGCCTTTCAGTAACGTAAACTTAACTCCCAAGTCCCTTCACTTCATTTAAAAACCCTTCAAAGTTCTGTAGGCGCACACACACCTTAGCCACATGTATATGGAATTCTGTAATGCTCCACTGACTTTTTAATTCATGTAGGTTCAAAGCTTTGATCACACTGCTGCTACACTTTCTGTTTGCATTTTTGCAGTCCTCTACATTATATCTGGTGACAGAAGACTGAAAATTTCATTAGAGGGCAAGGAAAGTCATTATTTACCGTTCACTGATAACTTGTGTATTTCCATAGATGGTTTAGCGCTCAGATTTTTTTACAAAGCAGTAGACAAGGTGATGTGGTCAGTTTCTTTGGCTTAAAAAGTACATCTTTCTGTGAGCATTACTAATTGCAGTTATCACTGTAAAATTATTGAAGATTTACATAAAAATCTGAGATGGAAGGAAAGCAAAGTTTTTTGCTATTTATTCACATGTATTTTATTTCTGTAATTTGTCAGTAAATATATATATGAATTACAGAGTTATATCCTCATTCTTTTAATCAGAGGTGATGAACAGAAGGGTATATAAAACATTACATGTCCTGAAGCAGTGAGATAAATATACATTTTACAGCTGCATGGTCTGCATATGCACACAGGTCTGGCCAACTTTATGTACAAACAGAAATACCTATTTTTAGAAACCAGTCTTAATTTAAGGCAGTCAAGCTAAAGCAAGCACTACTTCATACTATAGCTACAACTCTCCCATTCCTTTAGATGGCTCAAAATAATGCACAAAACTGTTTAAGTTTTTACCTTCATACACAGTGTACAGACCCAAAATCACTAAAGTGCAGTTTACTTACAGAGTTGTTAGAATTTTGGCTAAAAGTAACTTCACGGTTATTTTTGCCCCCTTAGTGAGAACAATGTCTTTGTTCCTGCTCATATACTGTATGTATGTCTTTAAGCCCGGTTTTGCCTAAGGGTCTCTCAACTGCCCGATCCCCGTCGGGGCTGGTCCGGCAGCACTTCTGGGCTTCTGCTCCGCTTTTACAGCGAGCACCAGCCCAGGCTCAAAGACAAGCCGGGCTCAGGCAGCGAGTCACTATTTTTCGTGCAGTAGTTGGCCTTGAACATCAGCCTTGCCACATGAGAATCAGTTATCCTCTTCACCTGAATAAAATGAAACTTAAAATATTTTCTACCCACAAATCTGAAGTCAATTTCCTTGCCTTAGCACTATTTTATCCTCCCCGCTCCCCCGCCCGCCCCCGCCCCCCCCATGTTAAGTTTCGGGCGCCTCTGCCAAGCGGCTCCATGTGACGGGAACGTGGCTGTGTCCTTCCCGATCAGCCGCAGGTAAATCCCGCGGCCCCGAGGGACGGACACCCCGCGGGGGGAGCGATGCCACCGCCGCCTCACCCGCTCCTCGCTGCCCGCACCCCAGCAGCGGGGCCAGAGCCAGCCCGGGCACACGCGTTCCCCCCTCCCACGGCCACCGACCGCCGGCTCGGCTCGGCATGACTCGGTTCGGCTCGGCACGGCACGGCACGGCTCGGCAGCGGGGCAGCACGGCGAGCGGCGGTAGCTCGTCCCGTCCCGCCGCGTCTCCCCCGCACCGCCGCGGCCGTGTGCGGCGGCGCTCGCCCCTGCCCCTGCGCAGCACCGACGGCAATGGAAGGGTGAACTTACTTGGCTCCTGCGACGCCCCGCGGGCACGGAGGGCGAGCACCGTCCGCCGTCTCGCCCCCGGCCGGGCCCCCCTGCCCCTGCCCTGCCGCTGCCCTGCCCCGGGCGCGGGGGCGCCGAGCCAGGGAGCGGCGCGGCCGAAGCCGCCGGGAGCCCACTCCACCGCCGCCTGCCCCGCGAGGCGCCTTCCAGCCCAGCTCTACCTGCATTGTTTTCCTCGCTCCATTTTTTTTTTTTTTATTTCCAAGAAGACGCCAAAATCCCTGTAAATGGCTCATTTCTGGGGTGGGGGAGCGCTCCCGGCGGCCTGCGGGGCTGCGCCGGGGGTCGCGGCGCGGCGCGGGGCCCGCCGCATTCCCGCTCCCACAGCGCCGCCTGGCGGCCCGCCGCGCCCCGGCCCCGGCCCGCCGCACCCCGCCCGCGCGTGCAGCCCCGCCGGCCCGCCAGTAAAACGCGAGGATCGCCATAAACTAAACCCCCGTGACCCATATTCAGTTCAAGTGCAATCTTTCTTTTTCCCAACCCCCCCCCGCGCCTAACCCCCGCCCCCCCTTTTTTTTTCCTGGATCCTCTTTTAAACCCACTCCACACTGCCACACTGTCTATTACATGCTAATTTAATTTTACTATGGACGATATTTTCAGCATTTGCTGAGGACAGTAAATTTTGTAGTTTATGTTATTTCACTTTTTATGACTTTTTAACACTTAATAAAATTTTATTAGAGCACTTTTGTGTTTACAAGGCCACAAAACTCTTGGCAGGTTGTCAGAAGTCCTTTTTATTATGATCCTACTGATATACTGCGAGTAATGAAATAATCATGTCCAGAAATGTATCAAAGGCCAGAGGGATTATCCAATTTAATGGCTCTACAGATGCGCTGTGAGGGATACGGACAGGCAGCGCGTCGACAGGCTAAAAAGCGTGTGCGAGGAAGAGGCAGACCTGCTTAATTTCTTTCCCATTGCAGCCTGGTTCTGTGCTGTCCTAAAGGCTCCGGGCTTGGTCATGTGACTCCGGGTGCTTTCAAGAAAAATGGATTTGTTCTGTTGCAAAACGCTCTTTTCTTTTTATTCTTTTTAGGTGTGTGTCTAGCACTGTGTTGCTCTGCTGTTTCCACTGCTTGCAACATTCATTACAATGCAATTTACTGGAAAGCACCCAATGTCATCGTGCCATTGTGCAGCAAAGAGTGGCTTTGGGCGTTAGGATTTGGTCTTGCAGCCAACAAGTAAACAAACATAAAAAAGAAAGACCAAAATAAACAGACATAAATAAAAAATCAGAGGCAGGACAAGCTGGTAAGATCAAATATAAGCGTCGTATTTTACAGTACTCTGTGAAATGATTGCTTTTTGCTTTTGTCTTGGCAAGGGTAGGGTTGTGGGAGCACTCTCGTTTGTGTGTGTGCTTTCATTCCACAATGGGCTGTTTTTCTGCACTGCTGTGGTTGCTATAGCCTGAAATACTGCAGCTGTTTTTAAGGTAATTTCCTTTTATTTTAAATAATTTTTCATCTAACATATGTTGCTAAACTCATTTTTGCGTCAAAAGGAGGCGATTATACTTCCTGACCCTGCAAGCAAGGTGGGTGGCATTGTTTTATAATTAAATTTACTGCGTTCAATTTCGTATTTTTCTTTCTCTGCTGTTTCCTAAAGAGCATGCCAAAAAAAGATAAAAGGCAGCAATGATACCAGGGACACTTTGGTGCCAGTCTTCTGTCTTTAACACACATTGTTCCAAACTTTCAAGCTCCACAGGGACACCAGAAAGATATCCTTTCATCATTTTACAACTAATTATTTAATTCACTGTGATTTAAAACCTGCCCCATTAAAGTGTGCAACAAGAATATATTTCACAATTTCCAAACTAGAAGGAGGACTTTTTTCTTCCAGCACAGCCATATGTAGCGTATTCCAAGGGATCTTGTGATACTGCCAATAGGGATTTCTTTTAAAGAAAACAGGTACTATCTGCGTATTTTTAAAATATATTTGAATAATTTGCAAGGACTTTACACACAGACCTGAAGACAAGGTTAGAAGTGATCAAAGAATTTATCTTCGAAGTCATGACAATATATTAGTGGGCCACATGTTGGTATATTTATTCATATTGTGAATCTGCTTCACCTTGGAAGAGTGCCTCCAAAATCAATGGGGCTTCTGGAGGAGTTAAAATAACGTACAGTGCTAGTAAATACACCAGAACCTGGCCCAGGAGAAGTAATATAAATCATTAAATGGAGTTTAGCTTCAGGACAGAAGTTCTGTTTTTCTAGAGCATTATCATCCACTGTAAATCATATGTTTGCAGGTCAAGGTCAATTTAAACTTCTTAAACCTTTAACAGCCATCAAACTGGAAACCTGCAGGATGAAATGATGTGGTGAAAAGAAGTGATGGACTGGAAACTGTTAACCTTGGAAGAGGAGTGTTCACTATTGTTCTCTTCAGAGAAAGAGCAAACTTAGAAATGCCTTGAGTATAAATATGTAAACATGACACAGATTATTTAATAAATGAATCATCTAACTAATTTAACCCTTTCCTGCAGGATTCAGTTTTTTCCTGGAACGTCAGAAAAGGCCCGAGGAAGCAAGCAGGCCATTCCCACCATTGCGGAAACAGAAACAGAGAGGCAGGATTCAGTAACTGGACCTGGGCTGGCACCTAGGTGAGGTGTACAAGGCTGGCAGGGTTGCCCTGACTGAAAGAGGACAACCTAGGTGGAATAATTTAAAGGAGCAGCATGACTAGGGATGGCCCTGTCCTCAGCATGCCCAAATGCCAGCCCCCAGAGAGGTCCCTCAGACCCCAACCAGCACTGCCAGGGCAGTTTTGTGGGGAGAGACATTCCCCTCCACTGAGGATGGCCAGAAGATTGTATTAGAGACATGGGGAATGTGGGTCCAGGGGGAAATCTGTGGATACTCTGCTACTGTATTTATGTACAACTCCTGTTTATGGCCCGGTTATTCTCTTTAATAAGCCATCGACCAGGTGTGATAGTGAAATGTAGCATAATCCTTGCACACAGCACATTGCCAAACCTACTCATGCTCTGATGAAAATGAGAAGATACATATTAATAATTTCAATGGGCCAAATCCTACACCTATTCAAGTCAGTGGAACCCGTGCCATTGTCCACAATAAGACTAAAAGTGCAGTCATGATTAACTGATTACTGGCAGTTTGAGCTTTGTAATGACTTTGTACTATCAAAAGCACAAAGCTGGACTATGGTATGCTACAGATTGATGGAACGAATAATAGTAGTTTAACAATTTCTCATACACGTTTGCATGCAACATGCCAACAGCCTTTTTCATAAAACAACTATGAAAACAATAAATCACGAAAATCAATCCAGAAGTCTTTAATTAAAGAAAAGAAGATGTTTTGTGAAACCCGTCTGGGTTTTAGCCACAGAACTTCTATGGATTAGAGTGGGATTTCTGCAGCTAAATCTCATTCAGATTTCTGAAAACAAAGTTAAGGTTGATGATGAAGCCACAAAGTCAAGTACACTCCCTTCTGAAATCTATTAAAGGGACTCCTATCAGGTCTTTACTTTTATTTTTGCAAAACTGCTGGCAAAACACACGATAGGTACTTTTTTCAGGGCTGTTTGTTATTTTTATTTTTTGGTTGGCAAATCATTTGCGTGTTGAAAGCTGCCATTTCACAAATCAGGAGAAAATGTAACAAAAAATATGGGTCCCTCAAAGCAATGAAAACATTTCCAGGGGCTTGGTTACTATTACTTGAGAAGGAAGGCCTGGTTCCTACAGATTAGATATTAATATACTGCCCTGGTATTCAGAAGCCCATATGACAATCCCTTCTCTAAAAATTCAAGCATGGGCTGGAGCCCAGATCTGCTACCTCCCAAATGAAAGCCTTAACGCCTAGGTGGTGGGGTCTTCCAAGATAGTCTTCCAGTGAGAGGACTCCAGGGAGCTCAATGGAAGAGAGAAAATGACAGCAAAGTTTAAGTAACCTGTCTTAGGAATTTTTATTAAAATTCCTGAAGTTTGGCGGGCTTATGGCTTGGGAGTGAGGTTGGAGCTCCTGACTAGGTCATCAAATTGAGAAAAACAGACATACCTATCAAAGCTCCCACCTTTTCCTTCAAATGTAGTCATCTGCTACAGAGATTAGTAAGCTGCAGATGTATAAAAGAATGAAAGTACATGAAGATAATGATATAAACCTAAAGTATATAAAAATAAGACAGTTGAAATGCTACCTGCATTGTATTTTTATTATAGTTTAATGGACATACACCAATGAGCATTGCGCCTTTGTGTCCAAACTGATAGATGTAACCCATAAAAGCTTACCTCAGAAGAAAGTCAGATAAGTGCAACTCGGTAGAAAAATAGCTGTACTTTCTGGAGCTATAGATTATTCAATCAATGAAACTCCTATCTAACTCAATACTACCCATGTCCTTGGATTTACTTTCTGAACTCTAATCTGAAGTACATACAGAGTACATACAGGCTCCCAAATTCCTCTGATGAACATGGTAATTTTGAAAGCCCAGACACTCTTCCCGGGGAGTAAGCAGTAGCTCCAGACTGAGTTTTATGGCTGAGATCAGAAAGGGCTAGCATTTACAGTTCTCAAGACAGAGCCTGGGACTTGCTTTCTTGCTTAGAACACAGTTATCATTTATAATGCAATGTCTTTTAAGGTCTTAGGCTGAGTGGTAGTTATGGAATTATTTAATGGTCTTTATTAGACCGATTTTTCTCTTCCTTTATTTGCACTACATACCTCCCCCCCACCCGCAGTTCTCAAGAAAACATTAACATTTCTTTACTGTCTGTTTCCTGGTAACTTACGGAGACAACTTTATTAATGGTAACTGTAGTAATAGAGATACAGAGTCGAACATGACTGCATTGGAACACCCAACTCAGAATAACTACAAGAAACCCAAGATGCAATTCTTAGTTGCAGGAATTACAAAGAGCAAACCCAACTGGAGAACTTCCTTATACTGGAAAGTCCTAGCAAAACAGCTGTACTCATCCCGCTGAACATTTAGGGATTAGAGGGTGTTCTGCTATTTAACACTCCTGTACCTGTCCTGTACCTTGCTAGGCAGAGAATTACCTTTATAACTATTTTCCAGAGGAGAAACCAAGTCACTCAGCTTGAAGGTACTTAGGTCCCTAGGGAAATCCCAATAGGTGCTCTGTTCTCACAGAACCTGCATGGCTTCTGTTTTCATCCTTACCTGCCTAAACATCCTTGTGAGTTTAAATGATATCCCCAAGGTTTCACAGATTTGAATGGCAAAGGAGGAAGATGTATTCATAACCCTCAGGTTACCAGCCCAGCCCTTAGGCACAGCAGGTAAGGCAGAACAAAATCTCCTACAACAAACTGCCTGCATCTTCCTGTCTGACACCCAGCATGGCGGGAACCAGCTTCTGTGTGGAGGACACATAGCACACAGGTCTCACAGGCAAGCGGGTGCCAGGAGCAGCTATGGTAGAGGGATTAAACTGGGGTGTCACAAGTGGCCCAGTGCGTTGCAGGTGTAAGGGAGCCAGGGCTTCCCAGGGCAGCACTTGCACAGCAGCCAGTACACGGGGAAGCCTGGGCAAACGGCTCTCCTCTCCATTTTGCTCTGGGCTGGAAAAGCAGCTCTGTCATCCTTTGGGTGGCTGAGGACAGGAGCAATTTCAAATATCATCTTTTTGACCCAAATTCTGCCTTAATTAAGGGAGCATTATGGAGACTGTCTGCAGCTCACCCTGGTCTCTCAGACCACCTTGTTTCTCCCTCTCTCCTTGCACAGTCCCAGCCATACTGCCTCTCGATCTGTGTGCATTGCTCTCCTGATGCACTCTGAGGCAAGGGTGAGGAGATATTTATATCCCCCATATAGATGAGAATTACCAGGATCTTAAAATATCATTTCAAAGTGCTGTAACAATGAATATGTTACATTGGCAGTAGCTCTTTAGAAGTTTCTCATGTAAATAAGGACTGTCTCCAAGAACAGTCTCATACATAATATTACACCGTAATCATTAGCTTTAAAAATTATCACAAACAATATAAAATTCAACATATCAAAATGGATTTGGGCTGTGTGACCATTTAAAGCTTATTAAAATGACAAACTTGAAGAAGAAGCTGGAATGCTTAAAACTCAGCACTTGTTCATGTGCTAGTTTGATTTAAAGAAGACTCCAGAGGCTTTCTTGAGCCTCTCATGAATTATTCCCCAGACTTCGATGCTGGCCAAAATATGGCCATCACTAGGCCCCAGGTCCACCCCTCCGTGTGATCTGGCTTTTCACAGAAGATTCAAACCTGACAGTCTTTCCTCTCACACCCATATTCTTGGCAACTCATTGTTTTCCTTGGGAAATTCTAGGGCCTTTATCTTCAGTCACAACTTTAAAAAGATGTGGTTTGCAATGCTTTAACACTTCTACTAATGCAGCAGTTTCTTGGTGCGTAGCATAAGCTGGGGGCCTTTTGGCCTGAAGGCATGCTAGGGCATGTCTGCACCGCAGCGCTCCACTGCACACCCTTGCTGCTGCGGCTCCTTCGCAGGCCAAATTGCCACTTTTGCTGTGTGAACGTGGCCAAGGCGTACCTCCACCTTTCACAGAAACTTCAGTGAAAAACTGCTTTTCTTGGATGGTTCACACATCTTAGCACAAGTCTCTCATGCCCTAGGGGTAAGAACAATATTGTTCTGAAAAATTATTGGCCATAAAGTAAAAAGTTTACAGCAGTATGTGTTGGACAGGTCAACTGCAGCACAGCCCCAAATGGTGATGTCCAAGCAAGCAGAGCCTGTTGTGGGAACACGAGTCAAACAGGAGGGGCAGAGAGCCAGCGAGGGAATGAAGGCCTCAAAGAAAGGCTTTGGTCATCCTTCACCATAAAGTCCATAACCTAAGTTTGGCTCAATAACGGGCAAGGGTCTGGTCACTTTTTAGACTAGATGAAATGAGTCTTTTTGTGAATAAAAGTTTTGGCAATTCATCTGGCAGAACAACTTCGTATATCAGGTTTCTGTGATTTAAGTGACACCCTTTTTATCACAATGACATTGAACCAACCTGAAAAATGTTTCAAGATACTAAATCCTTCAAGTTTGATATTTGGAATGGAGTCCTCTTTCAAAATTGGAATTTTCCCATCACTGATGACATCTTTGTATTACGGAGTCCCTTATCTTTCATTCTAATGACATTGCATAGAACTGTCTTTGTGACACACTGAAGACTTGTGATAAAGTGATGCAGTGAATATTCTCACTGGGATGTAAAAAAAAATGTGTCTCCTGGACAGCTTCTGTTCTTTTTTTTTTTTATAAATTCTACAAAATCCCGTTACAATACACAAGATAATTCAAAGCAGGTAAAGTTTTTATCAGATATCAGATATTTTAAAAAGACAGTAACAATATCATAGGAAGAAGGTGATCATAAAGGCAAGTCAAATATAATACTTATTTTTAAAATGTCTGAAAAATTAGCCTGTGTTTTGTTCACATTATTTGCATGTCTTCACTGTTTCAAACTGTTGCCATTATCAAACACTCTTCGGCCATTTTCCCATTTTCCCTGTAGGCTAACACTGTGATTTAGTGAATGTATGTCAGTTTAACAGCACATTCTTTTAAAAATGTCACCAAAGCCAGGTAGCGCCCGATCCACCACCCATGGAAAATCAATGAAAGCTTTTCAGTTACTTCTAAAGCCTTTCAGTTGGTTGGTCTCTTTGTGAATATTAGTAAAGTATATGAAGATAACTAGTTTATGCTGATTTCCCAAAAGCTTTGCACAATTTTTGTGTACTCCCACGTAAGCCTCTGCTCACTAAGTCAGTAGGTACTTGCCTCACAAAAGATACATAAAGTAGGATGCTGTGTGAAGAGAGATATGTCTAAAAATTCCTACAAGTACTATACGAAACATACTTTGACATCAAAGCAGCACCTCATGCATAATAATCAGTTCAGACTACGGAGAGAAGCGGGTCCATTTTTAGTGTTAGCCAACTTAAAAATGTTTTCAGTAGGTAATGCACCTGGGGGGAACACCATGTGTTACAGAACTTGCTGCAAACGTTTGAGACATGTAATTTAATCAAACCATCAAAATTCTTTCACTAAAGTCCAGTTAACCTTTGAAAACTAAACAATTACTTATGGGACTTTCCTCACAAGATGAACTTCTGGCAGTGGAGATATAAACACACTTTGTGGGCCCAGTCCTTTTCCACTAACATACTTTGTTTTTGGCACAGTAAAAAATAAAGAGAGAGGAGGGTGGAAGGGTCAGCCGCTTCCTGACATCTAAAATCTTTATCAGTACCAGCAACCCCTCGGCTGGTGTCAGTGATTTGTGGTATTGTTGTTTATCTGTGTATCACTCATTCAGACGCACTGTTTAGATCCAAAGGTCTCAAGACCATTTGCAATCTCTTCTAGGCTTGCTGCACCAGACATGGCAGACATCTGGCTGTCAGTTATAATTGCATCCTGCACCAGAAGTTGTTTTTAAATACTCCTGATTCCCTTTGAAAGCAAGCAGAATGGTGATGCACAACAGTTTCAAGCCATTACTGCAAGAGGCAAAGTCAACCCATGGCTTTAGCCCAGTCTGAAACAAGATTTATGAGAGATGGTGGGGAGGGAGGGCATTTTACAAAAGGGTGGCTGTTTGAGACTACTTGGGTTTTAATGATACAGCAGCTTCCTTTCCAGCCCATACAACTTATTCTTTGAACACTGACAGAAATAGTGCATCAGAAAAGTATATTTGTGGTGTTGCCATGTTTACTGTTTCCTGTTGTCTTTCTTTGGAAGTATTTTAACAGAAATTAGGACTTCACATAAAAACCCTACAGGCTCTGGGATGAAAGGATTTACTATTAGGTTTCCTTCTCACTCTAACATGGTGGACTGTGATTTAAACCCTACAGACTCATGACAGGATATGATGCCAATTAAAACCATAAGGCCTAATTTTTTGACAGAATAATCACATGATCCCCTTTCTATTATCTGGCTAAAGGGTTATTGACAGCACCTTTATTTCTCAGCTCAAATCTTGGATTTATTAGGCTAGCAAACTGCTCTTGTTGAAGTTATATAGTCCAATGAATATTGCTGAGTGTCCAGGCACAGGACTGCATTCAATATTGTAAAGGGATGTTTTTCCCCTGGTAATTGTTAAACAGGGTCAAGAATGCACAGAAATCTAAGTGGACAGCCGGTTTTGGTTGAAAGCAGAGTTCTGATTTGCCGTTGACTACCAAATCAATTAAAAAGTAATTTAATAACAAATCTTATAAAGTGAAACTTTACAGTGAAAACTTCAGCTGGAGTCTCTTCCGAGCTCTGAATTCAGTTTGCATGGAGTACATAGGAAGTTTGATGGAAAAACATTTCAATTAGAGACAAGAAAGAGGTTAAGTTCTGGCGCTCTGAGTTGCCAGTTGTGACTGCAGGAGCCCAACACATGATGTACATTGTTTTGTCAAAGCAAGACTTTTGGTAAGATAGACCATGCCGATGCACTGTTGGAAGTGAACTATCCCTCTCTGCTTTGACACCTGATCTGACACCATTGAGGAGCTGAGAGGCCAGTATTTGTCATTCAGTTTAGTCCCTGGTGGACTGCTATCTATGTTACATATAGGTTTTCCCCAGAAATGTTCCACATTTACACACACTTTGTGCAGCAGCGTGTGAAATGGGGAGGAATCGCGCTCTCTCTCAATCTCTCTCTCTCTCTCTTTCTCTCTGTCACATACTCGGTCACATAAACTGGAGCCTGCAATTTCCCTAATCACTAAAATCCCTTCTCCCCACGTGTAAGTTGTTAACCTTCATTACATCCCCAAGGGGACATACACTAAGCAGAGGCCTGTTAAAATGAAAATAACCATCCCTCCAAATTGCCAAATCATCATATTAAAAAGTCCCCTTCTTACAAAGCAAGGTTCATCATTTGCAGTGCCAGGCTAATTTGTGCTCAGACTTGAACGTAATTATTTCTGCTATATGGTTTTATTTTTTAAAATACTTCAATGGCTTCTGCAGCATCACAACAGCAGATATTGTATTAAATCTTCCTAAAGTTACAAGTATTAAGGTGAAGATACGCCTTACAGTTATTAGAAAATTCATATGGAGACTGCTTTCACATGTATACATACGTTATTTTCTTTGAGCTTCAAGGTTAATTTTTACCCTGAGTGTTTTCCAGATGCACATAGAATTTTCCCCTCATTTCCTGTCTCATTCCTAATCTAAAATCTATTGCCATTTCATAATAATTAAAAAAAGAGCTGGGCTGTTGAGTGAGCAGAGGAACTCTGGTGCTGAGTCGGGTGTGCTTGCCCTTCTGAACCACCATTTTATCGCTGTTGCGTGTGGACTGCAAAATGGTGGTTCCCATGATGTTGATGAACAGGGACCTGCAATACACTCGTCGTGTGGTCATGAAAAATGCACTCACCCCAGCTAAAAAAAGACCAGCTTCTCTTGCCGGTGCTTGCCTTTGTGCCTGCCTCTCTGTGCTTTCACAGCCCTCCATTGCCTCAGGACTGCCCGTAATTTCTCTGTGAGATCTACAAAGCCACTAAATGCTGATTTCTAATTTCAGGTTCCTCAGGAGTAGCCACTGTGCTGTGTGCAAGACATACAACCCCAAATGGTAAGAGGACAAAATCACAGTAATTTTGTGTCTTGTGTGTTTATTAATAGAGGACCAAATGTCACACAGGCAGTAGTCCCAGGACCAGTTTGCATGGAGAATGAATGTTTTGCTCATGAATAAATGGTCCCTCCAGATCAAGGTTGAGGTCATTGGCAAGATCCAGGCGTTAGCTCATTCCAAAGCTATGTGCACATGCGAATAAAGGAGTTAATACTTGGACTGTCAGAATCTCTCTTTCATAAGAGATGTGTTCAGCCTAGGTTTTTTTTAAATAGTTGGATACAGTTTATCCTACACTTCAGTGTAAATACATCTCTGGCAAAATAGCAGCCAAAGCAGGCGGTGACCCTGGGCTACCACCTGCTAGCTATCAAAGAGCACCACAAAAGAGGGTTAGGAAAACGCTAACGAAATGGAAATTGCCTGTGATTACCGACAGCAGGATGAGCATCCTCTTTTGCCTGTGAAGAAATACTTTCCTCTCATCCAGGTACGCAGCTACTGCAGCATTTTAGAGGAAGCAGCCTCACAGCGTGCTGGTAACCACGGATGATACACAAATATGCTAGCAGTTGAGAATCTGTGTGTAGTTTCCCCCCAGATAAAATAGACCCACAGCAACAGTATTTATGGTCTACACAGCAATATTATTTTTCTCTGGTTTGCAAGGGTTGTAAATAGGAAAACAGAAAAAAAAACGGCTAAGCTATTAAATCTAGGAATAACAAGGCTCTTAAAGCCAGGTTTATTGTACCGGGGTAGGTAAAAGCTTCACGGTTTTTTTGATCTGCGGGTGTAAATATCCTGTCTGCGCCAGGATTCCTGCTCGGATGTCATTTATCTCCCCGAATCCTTGGGAGAGCGAGGCGCGGGCACATGTCCTCGAACGGCGGGCACCACCTGGCGGCTGCCGCCGGGCGGGCCGGGGCCGGGGGCCGGGGCCGGGGGCCGGGGCCGGGGGCCGGGGCCGGGGGCCGGGGGCCGGGGCCGGGGCCGGGGCCGGGGGCCGGGGCTCGGCTCCCCCCGCTCCCGGCGCCCCCCGCGGCTCCGCTCCCCGCCCGCCCCCGGCGCCGCGGGTGGCGGGGGGCTTGTGCTTCGAGGAAAATGAAATGAAACGGTCCCTGGTGCTTTGGTTTTACTGACTTCTAAGCGCTCGAGCCAAGTGTTATCCAATTTTTCCCACACAATCTGTTTGGAGAGCTAGCAGTGCATTGCAAAATGGCTTATTTTGATGACATGGTCATAATTCTAAATAATTTGATTTCCAAATATATACATCATATTGTGGCCTTGCCAGAAAATCATTCTATTGAAAGACTTCTGTCTTAACATTTAGACTAAATAAAGGAGAAATGACTACATGATCTAAACACCTTTCTGGGGGAAGGGGGTGTGTGCTGCTGGTTGCCGGAAAAGAGCAAAACAAAGAAAATATTTTGCAAACCCAAAAGCTTCTTTCTGGGGGTCATGAACTGGAGATATTGCGGGTACTGTCAAAAATCTAAAGAGGAAATGAAAAATAGCACTTGCTCCTTTTTGAGTGAGCACGTGTGTTTTCTTTTCTTGATGGCTGGAGGAGACTGCATTCTAACAAGGTTTCTCAGTGCATTAGAAGATGCAGAAATATGTCATAATCCCTTGGTTCCTTCAGACTGGAAAATCAGGGAGCATGTTTAACACAGAAGAACTCTGCCCCCCCCTCTCTCTCCCTGTATTAGCTTGTATCTGCAAAGCAGAACTTCCATGTATATATGTATCTATGGTGGAATTTAAATCTTCAGCCTCCAATAAAATTGTGTTCTGCAATAAAACTGCTGCACCTTGACTCCAGACTACACTGAATCCCAAATTAAACACCCCATTTACTCTACTGTAACAAGCAGGAAGGTTTGCTACGGTGAACACTATTGCAGACAGGAAAGGCATATTATCATTCTCTTTACCTTCTGTACATACGATAGCAACACCTAAACAGCCCCTGTGAGTCATATTTTTCTCTAGTTCCTGGCTCCTCTTACAATAAAGAATTGATGAAGGGAAAAGGTGGATTGAAATGTGATATTTAATTTCACATTGCTCCCTTAATTATTTAGCTAGCTGGACAGACAGCTCCAGCAGTTTAAAAGCAAGCAGGTAGTGTATTTTACTACAAAATGTCTTCCTGGATTTCATGAATAACTCAGTGTCATAAACAGAAACAGCTGGCATGCTGAAGGCTGTGTGGATTTCTTTATGCATTATATATAATGTAGATACTTCCCACATAATGCACACGAACTATCCGCTTCATATCAATGTTTGTAGCCCACAAATACCATAAATAATATACCAGGGATATAAAATTAGGGGACTTCAACATGTTAATTCAGGTTATATATTAAAATGCCATTGTTTAGTGGCCATTTGTCTATTGTTTAAAGGTCTAACAATTTCAGACGCATACTGTTCTTGGGTGCTAGTTTTCCCATCTTTCTCTGGGAGAGTCATTACAGAATTTTGATGTTTTTGCTGTGGTTATTAAATTAGAAATTGGAGCTCGCTGAGGGTAAGAGGAGAGAATGATGGTTCACACCGCTTTGTCATGCCAAGGGAAGCACAGGCGAGCCCCGCAGGCTGTGCCTGGGGCTGGGCTGAAGGCTTTCAGCAGTGAGCTGAGGGGAGCTACCCTCTAGTGGACTGATGGTGAATTTTATTCCCCTTCTCATGCCCCATCCTGGTCTTCATTTATTAAATACAAGGTACCTATCTTCTCTAAGGATATTCTTGGCGATTAACCTTCATGCATGAGACAGGAGCTGAAAGTTAATAAAAAAAGTATTTCTAATCAACTGTGGTGATGTGAGGCATGGAGAAGTCATAGTAGTAAGCCAAGAATGTGAATCCCCAGGCCTCTCACAGCTGAGGTTAATCTGAAAGGAGTTACAAGTTTGAAGTTGTTTTAGATCAGATGTCTAAGGCGAAGAAGGAGGGCTCCGTTCCCAGACATCTGATCTAAACCCTTTCAGCCTTGGGAATTTTGACTCCAGATGCAGGTTCCAGCTCTGCAGATGATCCTTATCTTTAATGGGACCAGCTCAAACAACCACACAGAGATTTGTTGCCATTGCAAAAGACCCGAAGAAAGAAATTGGCTCTCAGCCTGTGGCTTTTGGGGGAATTAATTCCTTGAGCACGAGTAGTCTGAGTTTGGCTCACCTCTGTTCAAAAGTGGAGTAACCTAGGAAAAAGAAACAGGCCAGGGAGTTGGAAAGATGCAAGACTAAAGGATGTGACCGAATTAGAAGTTTTTCTGGGCCCATGCAGGGCGTTGTGTGTAGCATTGCTGGGCTAGAGCCTGTATTAGCATCTACTGTAAGTTTTGTTCCAAGGGATCAGATTTCTGGAGCCTGAGACCAGTTACAATACATCAGAGAAAGCCTCGTAATAGGAAGCTTTATTGCCTTCTGCTAAGTGAGCCAAAAGTCAGGGGCTTTCCCTTGTAAGCATAAGGCTGGGAAGGGGGGGAAGGGGAGAAGGGGGGGGGGGGGGAGTTGTTGGGGTTTTTTTTCTTTTTGCCTGATGTGTTTCATCCTTCCCCACCTCCAACATCAAAGTGTTTGCTAGGGCAAGTCAGCTCTGTGATTCTGGAGCTGTGTATTTCCCCTCTCCCAGTAGTTTCCATGCCCATTTCCTATGCCCCAGCTGCCAGAGCACTAACCCTCTGCTGCTTTAATCACTCCATTAATCAAGCCTTTGCAGTGATCAGCACACCAGCTCTCACTGCCACAAGGAAGCCTGTTACTTCTTCAGGACACATAATCTCCCACTAGCCCTCCAAGGGTTTTTACTCAACTGAGCCATATTGCTCTACCAGCTAAAAGGGGTATTTCACTCCATTTTGAATTAGCCGTGGTTTTAACATAATGTAGCTCACATAAGGCACAACTCGAAATAGCTCTTATATTTTGGGCACTGTGAAGGTGAAAAGACATACTAAGCCATTTCGTATCTAAGCTTCACAGACCCTGTGATTTCATTAAACAGACAAACACTGTCATCAAATCAAAGATCAGCAGATACGAACAAGTCGTTTCTGCTGGCCCCTAGGGAGCCGTGATTGCATTCCCATGGGTACTGGGGGTGGGGGGGTGGTGGTGGTTGTCATATACAAAGGCATGTGTACAGACAGTCTCCAGTCCAGGCAGAGCACTTTATTAACTACTACTTTGTACTGCGTAGCACCAAAAGATGGCAGATCTTATTATGCTAGGAGACTTTGAAAAATGTAAAATGTAGCCATAAAACAAAAGATCATAGAAAAGCCACAGACAGAGCAAAAATAAATGAAAGGAAAGCTTAGTAACCTTCAGTGGCCTCTCACACTTCTGACTTGCAGGGGAACAGTGTAGCGCTTGAAAATTATTTTGCAGTGCCTTTTGTAGAGTGGACTGGCACTCTGCTGACTCGCAGGATAAGGATGTCATTTCCGAAGGTTAAGGGGAAGCAGGGAGAGTCCTGTGTGCCGAGGGATGGTACAGCTCCTGCCTGGCGTGAGGTGGGGCAAGGCTTGTCCCCTGGTAGCTCTGCCTGCCTTTGCTAGGAAAGCTCTCTTCCCGCATATCTGTCCCCTAGCACGCCCTGCCTTTTCCTGAGCCATCCATTTCTGAAGCCAGGAAAATCAGGGAAAGGAAAGGAAGAAAAAAAACCCCAAACCAGAGCTGCACTAGAAAGTACTCACATCACTACCACTGATAGTGAGCAACTATCTCAGCACTACCAGCAATGTGTGAGAGCAAAGGCAGAAGGGTGGGATGTGAAAACAGCAACAGAGAGGAAATGAGCTCGGAGTTTGAGAATCCCAGCCTGCTGGGAAGGACAAAATCCTTCCAGTTGTGGCAAAATGTTAAGCAAAGAGCAGCGTTTGAAAGAGCAGAGACTGAAAGAGGTGGAAGTGAGACCAGTTTGCTTGCTGATGGCAGTGGGGGGCACAGAAAGCAAGCATATTGCCATTCACCAGCTTTGAGTCTTCAAGCATAAGCAAGCTCTAAATTTTTCAATGGCCAGCTTATATAGCTGTTTATTCCCTTCCCAGATCCAAATCTGAATTCTGCAGCTTGGGAAATTTTTGACTGCTGTGAGCAAAGCAGTGCTCTCACATGAACACACACACACATATGCACAAACACACACTTTTGGGGTGGACATGTGCGAAAATATTAGCAGCAAAGAGAAATGATAACACCTAGAACAGTTTCTGATACAAACACTGATGCAGTACAATCAGTACAATAGTTTTGCAGAATCATGTCACTGAAGTATTTACTTCACTATTTGCTGTGACTGCACGTTTAAGCTTTTCTTCCTGTATATTAATGCTTGTTGGCCCATTTAAGTTCTCTAGCTTTGGCTTTGTAAACGTGCATCAAATCCAAATGACATGTTTGCATGTGTATACTCAATGAACAACACAAATTATTTATCCCTTGGGATACAGGACTTGAAAATGCAGATGGTCTTGATACAGTCTGGTAAGAATGTAAACAGGAAAATATCTTTGTTGACTTATTTCTTAGTAATCAGTAATAATTAGTTATTGTCTAGAGATGAATTATATTATTTCATAAACCTTGCAACAAACAATAGCTAAATTAAATCAACTTTGATTTTCTTAGAATTACTAAAGATAACATCAGATAACTTCCTTAGCAAAGTAACAAACCCCCATGCTCCTTTTTCCATTGTTTGTTTGATCTATGTCAAATTTAAAGGCAAAAATCAAGATCACAAAAAGTGTCCCAGAATTTTATCTCGCCCCTCACTTCTATGGTTTTGCAACTGAGCTTATTTTAGTTTAGTTTAGTTTTTAAAGTGTGCTTTTGCATTCTTCAAATTACCACCCTCATCAGATGTCAATATTAAACCTGTTGAGTGGTGTTAGTTCTTCTGGAATAATTTCAGTTCCTACCACTTTGACCAATTATTTCCACCCTGGGAACTATGGTTGGTGTCTTGCCTTCAGTATATGTTCTGCTTCCCTGTTTCATCTGAGCAAACCCAAACAAATTTTTCTCTGTGCTTGTTCCATAAGCTGATTAGATTCCAGACGGTCGTATCTATCTTTCGTAATGACTTAGCAATTTTTCAAGAATGTTTCAATTTGTGGATTAATATTGGCAAGAAACTAAGATCTGAGCTGTATTTGGCTTTAGTAACACTACATTGCATAATGCTAATCCTTTCCCTGACTTCCAGTGTGAGTTACTGTGAAGGTCTGTGCATACAGCTGACTTCATGCCAGGGCAAATCAAATGGAAAAATGATCACAGGGAGAAAATGCAACAGGATGCAAGCATGGCTGAATTAATAAAAAGTCCAATGAATGTTCCTCTTTCAGGCCTTTTTGCAGAGCTCCGAACTTGCACTGCCACAGACTCTGCTGTTACTCCTCCTGGCCCAGCCAAGCCTCCCACCCCTTTCTGCCCTGCTTGCTCTTCTGCCTTACTTCTGCCCAGATCTCTTCCTACATCACCTGCTAGTCACTCTTCAGTGTTCCTCCACTAGCCTGAAGCAGTCCTCAGGCATGTTCCGTGTCTTGTTCTTATTGTGGTAGCATTGGTACATTGGCAGCATACAATACAAAGCAAGAATGGTTTAACCAACTGGTGAAGTGCAATGATGGTTATCTATCTTAAGGTGGTTGTTGCTGGTTATTTTTGCTATTATTATTTTTATTATTTTTATGACAATCATAATTGTAATTATTATTATCATCATCATTATTATCATAATTATATTTATTTATTTATTCAGTCATAATTTCAGAAATGCCAAGTATGTGTTTTTATTTTTCCAGGTGTAAGGCAATTAGATCTTAGGCTGCATTTTTTAATGCATCTGTTAGTGTACATTAAAATAACATAGAAGGTAAATTCTATTTCCCCTGGATAGTCAACTAGTGCAGACTACTGTATTTGAGTGGTGACCTGATTGCAGAATTTGCCTAAACTTGTAACAATTCACATATTTTCACAGTGAGGTGACTCTGTGGCATAACTAATCTTGAGCAATCAGTTGACAAAAATATTTGTTAATAATTACCTGTGATGGGTGAAGCTCTCTGAACATCTGTGTTGATAACAGGGGACCCTAAGTCAGGGCAGGTGGGGTTTGCTGAGGCTGGTATATGGGCCTGATTGGAAAAAAAGGTATTTTCCATTGCATATATGAGGATGACCCAGACGTTGTTATGGAGATCCCCATGTTGTTGCTCTACAGCATAACTACCAATGGCCAGAAACTACACAGTTTGCATTACAGCTTCATTTAATATAAATCAAAATAATCTCTGCAGCTGTCATTTTTACTATAAGAGTAATCAAATTAGCACCCTACTGAAAAAGCTTAACTAATATGAAAAATAGCAAGTGAAATTACTGAAAGTAATAGATACTACATGCTGACATGTGGATTGGTATTGATATATGAGACTGTACTGCTAATCTACAGGAACTGCTCATCTTGTAAAGCTGTGCTTTATACCTTACTAGTGTTTGACCTCGATAGATGGACTCAGCACAACTGTGTAGGCTGGTGGTTTGAAGGGGCCAGGGCTTGCCTCAGTCACTGATAGCAGTTTGGGAATTTTAAAAAAGGAGAGGAATGTCTCCATCAGGTCTACCAACCAAAGTGTCACACAGGATGGAGAAATCTTCACCTAAGAACTGGCCTGATGGAAGTAAATGCACTCTGCAGGGTAAAATCACTGCGAGATTGCCCTTTTCTGACAGCTTTCAGAGGAGGCTGACCACATCCTGGGGAGAAATTACAGGACTCACACAGCAAGACACAGCTGCTGCCGCTGGACTTCCCATCAGTCCACAGCAAACAGGCTTCGATCAAGCTGCCTGCTTCCTAGCTGGTTCTGCTGACAGAATAGGGCCCATGAGTACAAGTTCACTCAGGGCAAAATTAAATTTACCTGCATACTGCCTAGTAATTAAGTCTACTACCAAACTGGGCAGTAGCTCATCACTGACCAACTAGAAGCTGTGAGCTCAGGACCTGAGTGATAGCTATCGGGGCACATTATAAAACCAAAAAATTACCTGGGTGAACAAGGCACACATTCTCCTTTGTATAAAATTGATTAAAAGAATACCATGCTAAGAAACAAAGAGTACCATCCCCATACTATAGGTATTTCTTCCTAACCTTCTCAGCATTCCTTCAGAATTCAGGTACAGGAGTGAGGAAACATAGCTATCCCCTGAATCTGAAAAAAGCATCTTCAATCTCTACACCAGCCTGCCATGGATTCTGTCCAACACACTTGTCTGTCTTAGTCTCTCAGCTTTTTAAGTGGGGGTAATATTAATTCACCTTTGTAAAGTGCTATGAATTCTTTAGATGGAAAAAGTGCTGTGTATGTCAAACCCTGAACTCAGTTTTGGCAGGTAAGCGATTAAATTGATTTTGAGCCTACATTTATTTGCAGTTTTAGATTGCACTAACTTCTTAGACTTACTCCAAATGCACGAATATGTAACTGACAGCAGAATTCATCCCAACCTTCTTATAGACCACTCATCTAACCACTGAACTACAGCAGGCTAGCATACAGCAGAATCTGGCTCCTTGTATCTCAAGTTGTTTTATAAAACCAATTAAAATCAGCTTCACTTTTATAGATTTTTTTTTTAAAAGAAACTGCTAAAATCTAGTGGGTTTTTAATATGCAGTGCAGGAATTTAACTGTCCTGCAATAGAGTACAGTAAGGGCCAGGTTCTGCTCTCCATTATTTGAGTAGGTAGATAACATAAATCCATTGGTATTAAAAGTGCTTCTTTAGGTTTATCTTTTTGATCTGTTGCAGTACAGGTGTGAAATATATTTATTTCATTTTGCAACAGCTGACTTTTTTGTAATGGCTGCTACAAGAAATATTGACTTTATCTTTTAATAAATAATATTTATAGATTTAGAAAAATCATTAGATATGAATTATAGCTACTGTAATCATTATAAATGCATTAACAACAAATGGTCAAGCCAAATTAGAAAAGCTCTATTAAAAATTAAATAAAAAGATCTATTGAGTAAACAGATGTCTCTTCACAGCAGACGTATCCCCACAGTTATTGACTGAAGCACTTCTAAGTATTAGGAAATGACCAACCATGACAAAACATTACTAAAATAATGCTCCATAAAATACAGCTTGCAATGTTGCCTTGATCGGGGATGATCAGAAGGCTAATTAACAGATTTGTGTGCAATATTGTCAGAAATCTATTGGCTTCTATAAGGAGATCTAAATGACATGCTTATAAATAAAGAGTTCAGGCAGCAAATTTTTAGAATAGCTATCATCCAAGATGACTGCACTTTAAAGGTGACCATCTGTCTGTTGAGGTCTTTTTTTTACCTTTTGCAGATAAAAGGTTCAAGAGAACAGTAGAGAAGAAAATTGCAGCAAATGGGCCCTGAAGCTTAGCAAGGTAGAGCCCTCAATTCTGATTTGAATCAACTCAAATAGAGCAGGGAATGTGTAAAATCTGGTAGGATCCAGCCCGCAGTTGCTGTTAGCTTGTTATAAGAACTTACTCAGTGAGTAAGTATATGACATAAAAGGTATAATCCTACAGCGTCGATGGCCATGTTTAAAAAGTACATAAACAGGATTATACTTCAATTGTTATGTTTCTTTGCTTTTACAGTGGGCTAAATCTGATGCTTTAGATTTAAAAGCAGTGCTAAGTTCCAGGCTGAAACAAAGCTAGTTTAAGGAATTGAAATGGCTCCAGTTCTTGATTTAAAACAGGTTTTTACTCTCAGTAATCTCTGGCAGTAAACACACATATTTTTCTTTTCAAGATGGTTTATGATCAGTGATTTCAGTCCACTCCACATTACCCTACCACATGTCCTGAACTGCCTGGGACAATCCCAGATTAGGAAATGCATTCATAGGTCTCACACAAAGCCTACTTTATACAGAAATAACAAAATGTCCTAACATCTGTTCACAGCCCATTTAGTAATAAGCTCATATACCTTGACACTTTCAAAGAAGGTCTTCCTAGAAGTTACCATTATCTCTGGGAGACAAGGGAGCCAGGTGGGGTTTGCACACACATTTTCTTTTAAACTAAATCTTATTACCATGGATGTTATTAAAGAAGCCATAAAATGCTGTCCTTGCTTCCAAGGTGGAAGACCCTAGCGCAGGCTGAATGGCTCAGTTGTGTGGCAGATCTGAAATACACAGGGGCAGGGGTGAACACTCACTGCCTACCATGAAGTTACAGTTAGAGAAAATCATCATAACCTGTCACATGGGGAAGGGAGAGCCATGATCAAGGGAAAGGGAAACCCATGGAGACATCTCTACACAGTGGTTTCTACACTGGTAGTCTCTTGAGAGACCACGGGTCTCCCAGGAAAGAAGCAACATGGGGATGGTATGAGTTATTGCTCTTTGACATTTACAGGTTCTATTTCAGACCAGGGGGGTTTATGCACTCAAAATTTTGAGTGTCTTTTTTTCAGTGATAGAAATCACTCTAATAAAATGTCCATTCTCCCTGTAAACTTGCTGCTCTGACTCCTTCACATACTCGTAACAGCAAATCCCTGTCAGCGATGCCTGTTAGGCACTCAGATGACTGCCATTCACTATTTGGTCTATCTGGACAGCAACAAACTGTTCTGTAAGCTGGGTCCTTGCTTTCTAATACTGGCATGATAAAGTTTATTGCAGTTTTAGTGCCCATTAGGAAGTTGCCTTCCCACAGATACTCTGATTTAATGTGAGACAGTTGATTTATTATGAGGCACAATGTGAATACTTGTTTTCACCTCCTTCCTGTCTCCACCCCCAGTTCCATGTGTTCTGGTTGAAAAGCTCTACAGCATGCAAGTGCCATCATCATCAACACATACACTGCTCAACCCTCATTGTAAGGGTACCTTCACACTGAGCGCTGAAGCCTACAAGCTTTACAGTCCAAGTAACCTAAATTTGTCACATCAATGCTATTTTGGGATATGTGCATGATCTAAGATGATATTTTCCATTGTAATAGAGATGCACCATTATAAACAAGAGACACAGAAAAATCTAGTAGTGTTTGGAGTGCTTAACACTCAGAATAGTTTCTAATTTAAGGCAACTGCTTGAGGAAAAAGAGGATACTGCAAGTAAAAGTAATAAAGCCTCCCGCAAAATCATTCATTAGAACAACAATTGAAATGTACATATTAAGTGACACAATTGACATGCATCTGGGTAATTTAAATCTATTAATATTCTAGTGGGAAACATGCTCACTGCTGCTGCTTGGCCTGATGCAGATCAGATTAACAGTGCTGTGTCACTTCATGTTGTGTGGTAACTCTTACACTCCATCTGAAAACACGTTAGAGATAAATAAGAAATAGTAACAGGAAAGAGAAATTACAGGGTATAATACACAGGAGAAGAGAGATGTTTTCAGCTGAGATTTGAAATCAGATTGAGAGTCAATGAGGTAGAGAGATAAAGAAAGGCTGTTCCAGATGGCGGGAGCTGCAGAGCAGAAGGCTGTCTTACCACCAATTAACTTAATGAAACCCACCCACCAGTTTCCCATCCTGACTTTTTTTGCCTGAACAACGTTAGGATCAAACCTCGTGGTGTGAAACCACAAGAACCCAATGTGAAAAATTCCATGCTCTCCGCATGCTGTGGTGAGAAACTCCCATGTGCAGATCCGCCTGCAGCAAGGCCCTGCATGCAGACAAAGGCCTTTCTCTCCCAACCGTCTCTGTTAAGGCCAACAGATGATCCTACAGGAGCCCGTGCCTGCACAGTGATGGGCGCTTCCATCCCCAGACTGCTCTGCACACCTCCTCGCAAGTTGCTGCTCATCACGGCGTGAGCAGTCTGGTACAACAGGGCAGGCGGCTGCTCTTTAGGCAGAGAGCAGCATACAAGGGAAGGCTTTTGCGGGTGCGCTGGAAGGCACTTCATGTACAGTACCTTTCTCTGGTGTGAGGCCAAGCCAGCTGACATGGCACATCATGGCGTGGCTGGTTCAGCCTTCCACACAGGCAGAAGCACCCATGAGATGCAGAGGGCTAATACCACCATAAAGCAGCCCAGCTCTTCACCTGAGCCTAAAGGGAATTCCTTCCGTCTGGTGCTGGGTACACACACATCATACTAATATGCTCCTTCAGAGAACTCTTCTACATCTGAAGTTTAATGCAACATAAAACGACCACTGTGATAATTACCTTTGCACAGTGGAGTTCACTGAAGTGAATGTAAATATTAATCATATGATCTACATACTGCAACCAGAGAAAGCCTGCGTCAAATAGTATTTCTAAGCACAGCTCACCATACTAGGATAATTCCTGACAACTAAACTTAACAGTTCATCTAACAGCATCAACAGCTCATCCTGAAGAAAAGAGCTTTGTCCTGTCTCATGCAGCCCAGCAGAACCAAGCTATTTCAGACGAGACATAGAAGTGAAGGTTCAGAAGTCATGCTCAGCTCAGCCTGGGGCCTCTTCTCCTTTGTACAGAGGAGCTTTCGCTGATCTTACAGCACAAAGGTAGCAGAAGCAGTCTAGACATTTGGATCTCAGTCAGCAAAGGGCTTTCCAGGTTAAAGGCAAATCCTTCACTTTCACATAGAAACCTACGGGTAACCCTCATAGGTCAGTGGTCAGTTGTCAGGAGGAAGCATCCCTGAACTGTCAGGATATTGTATTCTCCTTCAGCTTCAATTTCTGGGTAATTTCCCCTGTATGTCTGGAAGATATGATTTTACATTATCTGATTTTGAAGTAAGCATAGTCAAAAAGTCTGTGTTTGTGGAAGCAATCACAAACTTTTGACTGCATGTAAGTGAAAAGTACAAGCTGATTTAGTTACAGCTGCCTCCTTATTCGATAGTAGTTAAACATTCTGGGATATACTTCCACTGAACAACAAAGAATCAGTAGAGTTAAATCCATGAGCTTCTTTTATTTTGGGGTAAAACTGGAATTATGCGTGAATGAGTCGCCTTCCAAACAATGTAAACGTAGATTCACAATATTATTTGATTTTATTCCTTGGCATAATTCTACTTATCACTACTCTAAAAAAACTAGATAGAAACTATTAAAGAAGTGATGACAAAAATGCCATGTTAGATTTCCATTTATTTTATCATTAAAAAGATTTACAGCCTGTACTGATATCAGATTATAAAAATTAGGGCCCTCCATAAATTAAAAGAGCTTGCTCTTGCTGAGCTATAATAAGGGAGCTAATATGTCAGATCTGAAAGGTCTAAGAAGCAGAAAAACAAGCAGCAATGAAAAGTGAGATCTTAAAAGCATGTAGAGATTTTAAAAGTAGATTCTTGTAGAATGCAATGAAATATTAGTAGAAAAAGGTAACTTGCCAAAATAACGGCGCTAATCCTCCTCTCATAATAGCCTTGATGATAGAATTAGTCATACTCCTTTCTTTTTTCCTTTCATTAAACAGGCTCTGATATAATGACATTGAATTCCATGCAAATATTCTACTTCTTTAGGAATAATTTATTGAAGCTTTACTGGAAAATTTTAGCTGGATCTTAAAAGGTTTTATGGCCTCAATTATAGCACTTTTACTCCTGATAATCAATATTGATTTTACCCTATCATCCTTTTTAAAATTTCTCTTGGTTTACATAGAATCCAAATCTTGACTGAGTTTATAAAGGGATAATGTTTTCATTCTAAACCCATATTCTTTTAGATAATTATTCCAGCTCCTCAAGCACTACTTCTGCTACACCATTAAAAACACAAACCAGATCTTAGTTTCTTCATGAGTAGGAAGCAAGTGTAGCATAAGGCAGTAGAAGAAAGACAGTTAATCAGCAGGACTGTTCAGTGATCTGCAGTTGCGCTCATCCCTTTAAATGTTTTCATGTGATCCAGAGCTTCATTCACTGTGTCTCATCTGCAGTTACAGCATACACTCCTGTTGCAACGCACCAGAGAGAAACCTCAGGAAACACTACACACCAACCTACATGGAGCTTTCACTATACACTTCTTCAGGAAACAGAGCCTTCTGAATCAGCTCCGTGCACCACAGGCTGATGCAAGGGACCTGTCTCTCTCATCTGCTCCTCTGCACAGCCAGGCTTTTCCAGCTGTACAGTTTTGTCAGGAGCTGTAACACTGCCGCCTCTGAACTGTGACTTCTAAAGCCAACACACACCCGGTTATCACCTCCTGCATATGCCATGCCACTTTCCTTAGCGTTAACACTACTGTATGTGTAGAGTCTGAGCCACAGAAAGTGCCTGCTCTTCCTGTCTGCTGTCCTTGCCTAGGCTTCTCCTGGTGACGGACAGTGATGAGGTGCCATCACGCAAGCTGTCCCAGTGCTTGCTGGAGCTGTGAGCTGTGGAGGAGGCTGTGATTCCGTGAGCCAGCTGCCTCTTTTCAGTCCCACACGGCATAACTTCCTTGTTCTCCCCATTGAGCAAAAAAATGAGGAATAGATGCACTTTGATCGGTTAGCCCCATGTTTTATTCAGCTTTAGACAGACAAAGTTTAAGTCATTGTCCCTCGAGGAGGGCAGTGGTCAGGTGAGATCCCTGAAGGCTCTGTCTGCAGTGGGCGTATTTGTTATATTTGCCAGGAGGATCTCCATTCTCCACTCAAGCCTCCTTATTTTGCCCTTGCCTTTTCTAACATAATTAAATGGTGAGACACATATATACACGTACTTTAAATATTGACTCACTTTTTTGACTAGGAATAATAAAGAAAAAACATATGACAAAAGTTATATGAAAGGAATAGCATATAGAAAATTTCTGTGCTTGTTTCTATTCACTTATACACCTGCTTTGTAGGTTCTTTTACTCTGTCCTTCTGCTCCCTTACACTAGGATTATTTCAGCATCTTTGGAAATGAAAAGATCCCCTTTTGTTTCAGAATTAGTATTTGACTGATGAAAAGAATGAACCCCAGGGGCTGTCTTTTCCAATCAGGCACTGTACAAGCACTTGAGCTGACTATGTTCTGCAGAACATTGAAAACATGGCATGCCCAGGAAATGTTTGCCATCACATTAGTGATGCTGTAATGGGCACCACAAATCACCTGGACATTAATAGAATGAAATCACTTACTGCCTCTGAAAGCAGCTTTATTCTCAGTTGGTGTCCTGAAGGCACCATGTGTGCAGTCTAGAGTTTCTACCACAAAGGAGAAATTTCCAAATATCATAAAAGTCCTGTTTTACTTGCTGCTTTTAGAGTTTGTTTAAGTCTCCACTGATTGTTTCTGATGGCAATCCCTTAAACACAACTAGTGTTGGAAAAAAAACATTAAAAAATATTAGTTGTCTTACAAACTTTAACTGATCTCTGATTTTTCTAAAAGCTGTAGCAGGACAGGATACACATGACTTCTAATGACTGCCCTTGCTCTCACTTAACTGCAATAACACATCAAACGTGTTTCTTTATCCCGTTATTGCTAGTTTGTAATTTGATGATCAGACAGATTTGAGTTCTCTCCAAGCTGTTCTAACGTGTCTGTAACAGAAGCAGAGGTACCTACCAACACTTCCCATTTTGTTCAAAACATAGAACAGCTTCAATGATCACAGCCCATGTGAAGCAGACAGCAGTGGTTAAATTAACTGTTGTGATCAAAGAAATGGGCTGTTAAAAATACCTGATTTCCTATTAGAGAAGACTTTTTAATTGTGCTTCTGGTGCCGAGAACATGTTGAATTTTTTATGAGATAATTCAGGTAACAGTCCATTAGAAAATGTATTTGATTTAGCCTGAGGAAGTTTGGGAAAAGAGAGGGCATTCCTGTGTAAGCAGTGCCTGTCCTCGCTTCCCTGCCCCTGCCAGGGCTGCCATCCCTGGGCAGCAGAACAAGTGGTATGCCCACTCCTCTGCCCTACAATGCACAGCCAGCTGCACGGATGCACGTTGAAATCAACTGTAGGCTACATTAATATACCTAGGTGTGAGCTACAGCAACTTAAAGCCCACTCAGCTTTCCTTGTTACCAGAGCAGTATCCTCTGCAGCTAAATTCAAGAGATCTCGAGTCAAATCTTTTACTGTCCATAAAATAAAATACCTGGCATCTCAGGCTTATCTTTCTGCTTTTAACTTATTTTCACTTTGTATTAATAGAATGTTTGTTATACCATGTTCAAGAAAGCATCTCGTTTCTCCAGTGCTACTCTAGCAATCAAACTGATAGCTGTAAAACAGATAAATAGGAGCTGTACACCACTGTTTCTGCTGGCCCATTTTTCATCTTTTGAAGTAAACCCCCCAGAGTCTTTTTGCAGAATAAATTGAAGATAAAAAAGTTATCTTTTGATGCGGATAGTTTGAACATGTCAGATTTGTGAAGCATTTTCTTCGGCTAGCTTAGCACTCTGCCTTTTGAAAGACGTATAAGGCAAAGCACAGCTGTCAGAATTTTAAAAAAAGTACTTGTATAAGACAAAATTAAGTAGCTCTATTAAAAGCAGAGGATCTAGAAAGTCAGGTTCCAATCTACTTGTTAATGCCAAGCAGCATTTCACTCTACAATTTTTCCTTACTTGAAATCAATGAAATTACTTCGGAAGGGGGATAATACTCAGTGTGAGGAAACATGCCTAAATCTGGTCTTAACCCTTCTATTATTGGCGGTGAAGCTGCCCTTACAACCTGGGATCCAGCAGATGCCTCTTGGTGTGTGCCCCTTGTTCCAAATAGGAGAGAAGGACAAAATAGTCCTGCAGAGAGCTGAGCAGCGGGCTCACTGGTTACTGGAGACCGATTTATTTTGAGCAGTTCTTTTGCTTCTTTAAATTACTGTGGGAAGCTTTGGCTGAGACAGAGACAATAAGGAATCCTGTTTTCCTTTCTCATCCCCAGTTCTTCCACAAAGCTAAAGATTGAATATATTTTTTCAGTATGTTTATAAGCAAACTATCAAACTTAAGAATTGTAGAAGGAAGTATTTTTGTACACAGTTATACTCCATGGTAAGCTATAGAAACTTAATTACTTTCAGCTATTGGAAAGCTGGTCATATCTGGATCTGAAATAATAGATCTGAGATTATTAAAGTTAATAATTCTCAGTATAGTGCTGCTGGATTTTCATTTTCCATTTAGATCTTCAACAGTCAGACAAGTATGTGGCAAAGATGATTTTACACTGCACTGACTTCCTTAAATGTTCTTAGCATCTACATTTGCGCACCTCAGAGCACAAACTGTTGCAGTTTTACTCTGCTCATGCTTCTAGACCATGGAACTACTGATTTAATTGAAATTATTCCTGACTTACTATGTAAGTTAGGAGATGTAAGGTTCTCCATCCTGCTATCTGAACCTGTTTTATAGAAACCAAATCTTAAGAGGACAGAGACATAGTGGGATCAGGGATTTTTGGGAAATAATTAAATCAACAGCATACTGTCCATTTCTTACTGAAGTTTCTAATAGGTGATTAATGTATTTGTTCCAGCATGCCTGAATTTTTGATGCAGTGCAATCCCTCAAACACCTTACAAAAGAAATTATTGATCAGGCAGAGACCAAAAACACCATGCAGGATGAGGAACTGAAAAGTTTAAATCTTTATATAAGTGCAGGAGGTGGAAGGAGGAGAGGAGTGGTTTGGTAATCTTGCTGCAAATATTAATTCTTTGAGAAAGCAAGAAGTCTCAACAGTTTCTTGTCATTAAAATTATAGTCAGAAAAAAGGGGAAACCTCTTTAGTTGTAATGCAGTCATAGTGTTAAATGTCACTCATTACAGGAAAATATACATTCAAAAAAATGAATCCTCCCTTAGGAAACCGTTCTACTAAATATGAAGACTGAATTCAGTTTTTAAAGTCCAAGATTAAGGTATTTTTCCCTGATCTGTAGGAATGTCAGTGCAGCCTTTTATTTACAAGTCACTACCGCTGCTTACTTACCATCAGTCATACAGGTGCATCATTTCACCACCAATGTGCTGATCATCTTCTCACCCACACAGCCCACTAACTTATGACCAGCTTTAGGCAAATGAGCGCTTGCTTGACTTTGCCTGTGGAAGTAGTCACAATGATTTTACATAAGGAAGTGATAAATTTAGTGCAGGTGTACACGCCTGCTTCAGCAGAGACTTTACTACTAAGCTGCTGTGAATCAGGGGTTATGCCATCAGTGTGATAAGAAGCACCAAGCACAACAGGGCTCTGACTAGAGCTTTTATAAGCCGAGTTAATAGCACTAACGGTAAACATGATCAATTCTGCTCTGTGGTGTAAATTAGAGTCGTTCCGTTAAAGGAAATGAAGTAAATTTAGTGGAGTAACTGAGCTAAGAATTTTTGTCGACGACACTATGAATTTCTTAGTAAAAGCTGGATGCCAGTATCCTGGCTTACTATGGCTAAAGAGAAGGCCATCCCTGAAAGGTGAAAACAGCTGTATCTCAAATGACAAGTAGTAGCCAAGATGGGAAATTTATGGCCTTTCGATCCATGGAAGAACACATCCCAGTTATCTGTGACGGTCTGTTGCACCGTTCAAATGACAAAGGTATTGTATGGCAGTGCTAGAAGACATTTATAAGGATTGTTAGCATAATACAACAATATGGATTCAATCGTTTCATCCTAAATGTAATTAAACTCTTTAGTATTCTTCAGTGATGTAAATTGGTCTTTATTATATGTAGTATTACTTTAGTAAAGACTACCTCACAGGAAATAAAGAAGGCAACTAGTCAAAGATAATAAGAAAGAAGCATAGGGCGCATTCCTGATCCTTCTGAAATTTATGCCAAGGACATACTGCTAATGACTTCTGATGTTCATCTGCATATGCATAGATTGAAAGCCTCTCATATTGTTCTAGGAAAAGAGGAGGAAATGTCTGAGTCAGAGAAACTCTATCTATCTGCTGATAATCTGTTAACACTATGGAGTGGATGTAGTCAAACTGTCACACCATAAGAATACCAAAGGTAGATTGAGGTGATTAATGAACAGTCTATATTTGAAGTCTGTGTGTAGGAACATCCCCATTTACATAGTGCTTAACACTTCAGGTAAGACATGGGATAATGGCTAGAGCTGGGAAGATTTAGGATTTTTGTTTCCAAATCCACCTAGTCTGTAAGAGGTTGAGATGGCAACGGAAGATAATTGGTTTGGTAGGCATAGAAGGTCCTAAAGAAAGGGAAAGAGGCTGGATAATGGCTTTGGTTGAAAGCAGCGGAAAAGGCTTTAGCCTTGGTCTATATGTTCCTTCATACAGACATTTGTGCAAAAATAAATGAACTAGCCATGTAATGGAAATTGCCCTGCTTCTTATGGAATCTGGCCTTAAAAAGGTTCCTACCTCAAATAAGTGAAAGCCATCATTTTCAGCTTCATTTTCCCCTCTGAACATCAGTTGAGCATTTGTGAGGCAATGTCCTGTGAAAGGAATTTCCCTTCACTTAAAAAAATCAGCTAAAATATCTCCTGACAAATATATTGAGTGAACCCAGTAATGATTTTCATTTGCTGATGTTCACCCAGTAAAGAAAGGAAGCGGGCACCCTTCCTCTCAAAGGAAATGAAGAACTCTGTTCTCAGTATGGGGGTGTATGGGGAAAGCTAATTACTTTTTCCATGCCAGGAGAGAAATGACATGTGGCTAGAAAGAAATGTGAATTCTGGTGACCCTGCGACCTCTGCAGAAACGTGACCTTGGCCTGTAACGCAGTATGCTTCGTGGTGGGGCGCGTGCACAGTGCAGGGTGCATGGGCTCAGAGGCAAAGTGAAAGAAGTACAGCTCGGGAACCAGAGAAAACCAGCAAGGGGAAGGGGCATGACATGAAGTAGTCTGTGTTTCTGTATGGTCGTGCTTCCTCAGCCCAGAAATTCACTAATCAGGCCTGAATTTATTTTGATTTTTGTGAAGTTTGGTTGTGGCTTAACCGTTGTAAAATACCCTTTTCCAAAGTGGTACTTTGAAAAACTTGTACCATAAGAAGTAAACAATGCACTGTTGTCTTGTTCTTTGGCTCTGGAACATTATTTCCAGCTTTTAATCACTGTTTGAGAACCTTCTATTTCCCTACCACTGGCAACTGTCATTTGTAAATTGATTTTCCCCGTCTGGTGCTTGGCTTGTTTCGGCACCAGTCCTCTACAACTGGCCCCAACAGTAGTTGTGTACCAGTAAATTACTGACAGACCTGGCAAGAGAGCTCTCAACACCCCACTCTTCATCCATTGCTCTCAGAGAGATGCCTCACCCTGTTCATGCAGCGCTAGCACTGCTGGCATGCTGGTGTTGCTGCTGTAATTGGAGTGTGTCTTTCCATGAGCATAAGCAGCTGGGGCTGGCAGTTGGAGATAGACAGTAAGACGTGTTTCTTAATTAGCTCTTGGGGACTGCTGTTCTTTTTCTCTTAGGTATTTTCCAAGAACATTACCCATCCCCCCCAGTAATAGCAAAGATACTTCTATATTCAGACCCTTTTCTATGCTCACAGTGATAAAAAGGCAATTTAATTAGGATTATCCACCATTTGTTGGATTATTGCATTTAAAATTCTAAGAGAAAGTATCAACATAGGCAGAAAGCTTCACACAATAATTAAACAAGTATGTGGAAAAATGTATTTAAACTTCCATTTAAATATAAAAATATAGAACAAATTACATCCTGAAATACAAAACACAATGGTAACTCCAAAGAGAAGGACATGGAGAGGAGAGAATAGAGTAGATAAAAAATAATTTAAAATCACTATTTTACAGGAGGACAATAGGAATTCATTAAAATATTTATAAACACCACAGAATCTGCTATGCATAAAAGAAAGAGCACTGCAGGAATTTTCATACAAACTACAATATAGGGAATGCATTGCAAGTCCTTGTATTATTTATATGATTCTGGTATTCTATTCGGTTTTTAAGACTCCTGTGCCTCACATGCCTAAGAATCAGACATTGCAACCACCTCTAGCAAGCCATCTTTATACTCTGCAAAAGGTCAGTAAGTGAATAGTTTTAAAATGAATTAGTACACAGAAAAAAACTTAACTTTATCATAAAATAGCTTCCGCTTAAATGAAAACATACTAAGGCTTCATATTTATTCCATGTCATGGTAGTCCTCATTACTGCAAAAACTATTTGACTTTGTTACACAAAGGCGGAGAAAAGTCCAATTTCCTTCTAAAATGAGTAAATGCCTTTTTTCCATGTTGTAGATATAAAAATCCCTTGCTTATCTCCATTACAAAGAGTTAATAGCAAACTGCTTGCAGTAGCGCTTGGGTCCAAGGAATTATAGAAGATTCACTCTTCAGGTGAATAGCTCTGAAAAAGTCTCCATTTTAGATTGATCTCAGATACGTAACCCTTGTCTTCCCTTCCTTCCTTCCCTGAGCTTTGACCACCCGGGAGTCAAAGATCTGTCTCACTGACCAAAGACCTCTGATTTTTTATATATTGAAAATATATATTCTTGGATGTTATATATGCCCTATATATTACATTGATGGAACTTGACTCCAGGTGTTTAAAGTTACATATACCCCTTGCTAAACTAAGATCTGAAAAAACCTCCTACCAACCAACAAAATCTGGAATAAAAAGGAAATATTTGTTTGTCTCTGTGTTATGAGCTAGTTAGTTCAATTGCGTTTGTTTTTTTTTAAAAGAGCATGGAAGTGGGTAATGATAAATAAACAAGAGGCTGAAGTTAATTCAAAAAAACCAACAAAATTGCTAGACCTGTTGGCAATGGTCCATTCAATGATCCGAACCTGTAGGACTGAGAGATAAATTACTTGTGGTAACATTTCCTCTTGGAAAATCACAGATGAGACTAAATGAGATGTTTTATATATATAGTAGCAAACAGTCATAGGTACTTTTCATTTTGAAAGTCCCATCTGTCTTACAGCCCAAACAGTTTTTGACACCCCAGAATGATTGCTGCACTTCACATTATATGAAAAGGTAGTAAGAGTTGATATACACCAGGGCTCTAAACATCAGAGCTCCATTTTACTATACTGAGCATTTATTCCAAGGAACTGGGTTTAAAAAAAAAAAAAAAAGAGAGAGAGAAGAAAAGATAGATTAATAATTTATATTCATTGCCCTAAAAATACGACCAGGATTTGATTTCAAGACTCTGAGTTGCCTAATTCCTAGAAGGATCATCTGATTCATAAATTCAAGCTGTTGGATTGTTTTTCATAGAAAAGTAAACAAAATGCATGAATGTGATTTATCATCTGATCCCATTTTAATTGACTGTATTAAAGAAGCAAATATTAAGGGAACTCAGCCTCTGTACTTGTTGGAGCCTGAATCAGCATGCATTTAAAGCTAACTGTGTGTGGCAATCCACAGACAGTAAGGTTTAGATTAATAATATAGACTTAAATACTACCATCAAAGCAAAGAGTTAATTTGATTCCTGCTTGGAGTATGACACTGAAATGTCACAAGAGCTCAAAACGATTGTTGCCGTCACCAGAAAAATAAGTGTAGGGTTTATCCAAGATGAAGAGGGATTAGTGTTCTGTCTTATTGCTTAATAAAGAGCTACCAGCAGTACGCTCAAGTTACAGCTACCATCACCTTCCTTATCAAGGCACCCACAATTACTTTATTTACAGTATAAAGAAACACTATATGTAAGATTCAGGTTATGCCTTAAGCGGAGACACTGGTTGGACCCCATGCATGCCACAATCACATACAACAGACAGAAGCATACTAGCTACAATCCCCAGAAGGATCATTTACATGGCTGTGACGGCAAACAGAAGATATATTTTTCCTTTAAATGACTCATAAAATCCCACATAGATGATTTTAGCCCATTAGAATCCATACAGGAAGGAATGTCTACTGGATAGGGGAGCTGATTTTGTATCAGACAAAGAATCCTATTTTCTTTGCATAATGGGTATCTCTGGATGCTTGCATGGTTGTAGAACACTCCAAGATCCACCATGGGGAGTAATTTCTGGTACTGGTCCGTTTGCTGCAGGAGTAGTCAAGGACTCACCCCCATTCTACCTTGTGAGGCTTCATAGCCTTTGGTTTGCCTTGATATCATCAGTATTACTGAGGATGATGTACTGCTGACTAAATGACAATGTTTGCTCCTTTTAGTCCCCATGCTCGCATTTGGGGGAATGATCAATTCCCCCCAAATTCCATTTTGTACGGGAAATCTCATTCCATTTTGTACTGGAAATCTCATTCCAGTTTGTACTGGAATGAGAGAGCAACTGTGTGGGTCTCTTCCGATTTCTGAAATGTTTGTTTCTAGTGTTTGTTGGAATGAGTTTTCCTTTGAAATTTTTGCTTGCAGATGCAAAGGGTGGTAGCTAAGGAAAACTGACAAAATATACCTGCCTCCTTAGCATTCTGGTTTGCAACAATGCTGTGGAAAGGCTTAAATCTCCATAGAAGAACAGAATAGATAAAGATGAATTTTAGTATTTGATGTAATCCAAACCATGTATTATACTACAAGCTCAGCATGTCCTGGTAGACTATAACGGAGCAAGTTATAAAGGAAGGCAGATACAACATCCGTTTTTCACATTCTAATGAACAGTGTGAATCATTGCTTTCAGAATAACAGATGATTAATTGAATCTGTATAATCTAATGCAATCATCTCATTTAACTAAATGTCACACAGCCCTTTTCCCGAGGCAGTTTATGTACACACACCAAGGAGGAGGACCAATTTCTGAAAACCCTTACTAGTGTAAGATCAGTTTCCATGAGTTGCCAGAAAAAGCAATGTACTCTATTTTGTTTCTAAAACACTGCTTTCAAGAACATTCAAAAGGCTATGATCTAACAGCAGAGAAATGGACTGCAAAAAACAAAAGAAAAAAACCCTGTACTTACCATACTCAGCCTGAGCTTTGAGCAAAGCAAAAGGTAGGACTTTTTTTTTTTCCCCCAGTGAGTAAACTACAGTTTTTCAGGGGCCAAGCACAGTTTTCAGTTTTGATAAATAGCTAAATTTTTGATCATATATTTCATACATCTCCAACAGTCTATGGGCTGTTTATGAATATGGCTGAGCATTCAGTACTCATAGGTCAAATCCAGATGGTTTACCCGCACAGGTCTCACATCAGCCGTGTTTGTAGCATCTCCTGTCTGTAAAGGTGTAGGGTCTGGGGAGTGGCACCCACCCTAGTCCTTGCCCTGTGACTCCTATCTGCTTAGCTACCTGCAATTCATACACTCTCACCACTCATGCCCTCTGCTTCCCTTACTGAGAAGCACAGATATTTACATTGCTAGATCTTTATCAAATGATGCACCGTAGGATATGGGATGGAGGGCTCTGCCCAGGCAGGCAGGTTTGTGGCCAAGGCTGTCTTGTCTCCAGGAGCAAGCAAGCTTTTGATACCACCAGGAAGCAATGGGAGTTACAGTTTTTTCCTTTGCTGTGCCAGATTTATTGTAAGATGCCAGTGGCTGAGCACTGCCTTTCATCTAGCATGAAATCGTGTTCGGTGTGCTATATAGATGTCCATCCCCTGCCTCAGTAGACAAGCAGTATATTAAATAAGTTTCCAAAGCAAATAAATGTGCATATTCTGCAAAGAAAATGTGAGTGTTTCTTTGTTGCATTTTCCTGCAAAGTAAAATCTGTAGGATGTAAACTTGAAAATGATTTGTTTAGCAGTGTTAATGCACCGAAAGTATTCCACTGAGTATTCATGATGGTTTAATATTCATCTAGTCTTAACTGGAAATTAATCCTATCAGAAGGATGTGATGTGAGGGAAAATCCTTAAAAAAGAATGACTGGGAGCTTCAGTTTCTGGTCTCAAGAGCTAGGTAGAGGTGAAATATTGATGGCACTTTGGCACCTAAATTCACTTTGCTTTAAAGATATGAAACCTACAGTTGTGTACCTTAACATGCAGTAAACATGCATAAGTATGTTTTCAAAAAAGATTTCATTATGGGAGAGAGTTGCTTTTGAAAATAAAACACAAGATTCTTAAATCACTCTGTCATTTTGAAAATAAATCTGAGATTATATGTGATCCCAGTGGCCTTAAACCTCAATCTAGAGAATGACACCACTAGTTGCATTTTACAATTCTCCCTAACTAATTGTCATTTTGTGTCAATTCACAAGGAAGAACAAAACTCACAAAAATCATCATTTCTGGCCTATGCCTTACTTAAAAGTTCTCTCATTTTCCAGTGCCTACTTGGCTTTTCAAATTTGACAGGTTCAGAGACCAAGAAAGTAGGGGAATAAGTGATCAAAAGATGCTGATTATGATCTAAAGCATTTTAACATTTTAAGACCTTCAAGAGTACAATTTAATGTGTCCCAGGTGACTTTAGTTTACACAGCCAACCTTTACAACCACAGATAATCTAGGCAGACATTGCTTTGGCAAGCATTACAGGACTACATTTCACAAAACGGCCTGTTTGTTAACTGTTTTTCACTGTTTCAGACAGCCACTCATGCATTATTTATGACATTAGGCATTGCTGTATGTTTTCTTTCACCTTCTATTTGATTACAGAAACGTAATTGTGTTTAACAGAAAAGCAATGGGAAATATTGCAAATATAGATTTAGTTCTTCCTTTGTGTCCTCTATCTTTTTCAGGGTGTGTAGGAATATTTGGTTTGGGGGTTTGCCTGGGTTTCTTTTGGCTTGACTTCCCTATAAAAGTATAGTCATACAATATTTGATTCTTTGAAAGAGCTTCTGAACCTCTAAATAGTAACTAATTGAATGGGCTATTAATCAACGGTATGATGAAATCCAGGATGCTTGCCCTGTAACCATCTCCTTATTTGCAGTTTACAGGTTAGGTTACCTGAAGAAAATGTCTGGGATCTACTTATTTTTTTGCAGTCATTTACTCTATGCCCACCCCTGTCTACAACCCAAAAATATATATGAAAAAAAAAAAAAGGTGTTAGCATTAATCTGAGAAACACCTAGGCACTATTAGCACAAACAGAAGGAACACTTTTGCAGGCTATCAGCAGAATGACTTATCCATTTTTATCTACTTACCCAGTTTGTCGAGAACAAATTACACTGGGGTGTGTGCGCGGTGAAAACTGAGTAAATTTGGGTTGATTCATCACCTGTCCTACTTTGCAGATCAATCAGTTAATAATTTCATTGACCTGGAGGATCATTCAGAACAATATATTTAATTCAGTCATGCATTTAGTTTAATTAAGGTTTGAAGTTACAGTGCTTTGCTGGCAAAGAGATATTAAATCTGTTTTCTTTCTGCTTTCTGTTCACGAAGTGAATTTCCTTTACTGGATATCATTCATAAAAGACCTTTTATTTTAATTTATCTAAATTGCCTGCTTCTTCCGTGAAATACTGCACCTCTCCTTGGAAAAAGAACCACCTGAAAATCTTTCTGCATCATTTGATGAGTGTGCTGGAAGTATTAGGCCTCTTGGACACTTCAACAAATGGGGCTGGGGGGTTACACAAATCTTGGGAACCAGCTCTTTGAAAACTGGCTAAGAGAGTGCAAACGATCTGCTGCAGAGATGTTACTGAGAAAGAACACAAGTGCTTTCTTTCTCTTTCAAGAAAGAACAGGCAGTCAGAGAGCAGGAATTACAGATCCAAGGGCTTTCCATGAATGCCTCCTGCAATGGCATGGAATAACCCTCACTAGCAGGCAGTTTTATGGCCATTTTCCCTAAATAAAATTTAGGGTTAAATTTAGCTTCAGAAAAAAAAAATGTATTGAGATTACAGTAAATAGAATAACCAACAATTAACATCAATTTGTCATTCAACTGATCTGGAAACTGAGGGTTGCAGGTTTGTGATAATCAACACATACAGTGAATACAGACAAGAGACCCACGAGCTGCCAGTTCTGAATTTGGTCCCACAGGTGATGCTAGAACATTTGGGGATAGTTTGCTTTATTGTGTGCTCTTCTGATAGTGCTGTTTTCCTGGCAACTACTACCTTTTTCCTGCCTTGTGTAACAGACTCTCATGTCTCAAACCCCTGGAAGTTTGCCACAGGTTGAAAGCTGTTTTCACCTAGTGCATTGCACTGTTGAGTGTCAACAATGTCACTTTACCTGGCCTGACAGCCTCTGTTCTGTGTGTCCATGCAAACCTTCATAACGATGCAGAAAAGCTGGATTTACACAATTTCTCTCTGACTGTGGCTATCAAAGGATAGTTCATCATTGCCTTTATAAGATATACCCTAATTTAATGGAAAGAATCTTACTGAAACAGTGGTTGATATTGCGAACACATCTTAACTTCCTAAGGGCAACGGTTTGAGCTTTGCAGATACACTTTTTAGGTCTGACTTGAGGTCTAAACAGTCCATGCATGTTGCAAGACAATGGTTCGGAATAGGACATTCTTCTTGTCTCTGCTCTCCTGGCACAATTTGACATGCTCCAGCAGGTTCAGTCATACACTGGGCTGCTAATCTGATAGCACAAGATTTTCCTCGGCTCCTGGTTTCCACTTAACTGACCAGCCTCTTCTTTTGGCAAGCTGCCAGGCTTGGAGATCCAGAAATGCTCCAGTCATGAGTGAATGCTCTTTATTACTTGTGCTAGGGACATTACAATCTCTGAATTGCATTTGTGTTAAGTAATATCCTTTCAAAACAGTGAATAGTTGAGTGCATATAAGTTCCCTATTTCAGAGAAGATCAGGTACCTGCAAAGGCAGGAGTGCTCAGGAGGAAGAGTTACACTGGACAGCTAGCCATTGCACTCTCATGTGTTTCCTCGGTGTGTTAACTTAAAAAATTTAGACACCAGATCTGTTCTGTTATTGAGATAGTTAGCCTTCTGGGACTTAAAGCCAGAGGATTTGGGAAGTCATTTGCTTTGAATTAAGGCTTTACTTCAGCAGCTGTGGGTTCAACTAGCAAATTGGTTAATGGCTTTGTAGGCAGACACAGGACTCTGACAACATTCAGTATGCATATTCGTTGTTCACGTGCTATGTGATTGAAAACACTTTTTGTTCTGGCGGTATGAAATGCAGTGCATATGATTTGATTATGCTATTTTTCCTAATTTCCTTCTTTTCTATAATTTACTGGTAGGCACTGATCCAACAGCCCTGGATCCTCAGCTCTCATGTGGGCAAGGAACTGGTCACATGTGGGTTTTGGATGCCTGAAGGGCTGTATAGTGAAGCTTGTAGTCGCTTTTGTTCTTCACTTAGATTTATTTAGGCACCTGTGGAAATCTCCATCACAGATCAGTCCCATTGTATTATATAACTATATCATAAAAAATGACATTCCATTGTTTTCAAGGTGTTATCCGAGAAATCCCAAGAGATTAATTGCCAGCTGGAGAAATCGCAAAATAATCTCACCCAAATGTTAGTGTCTTTACTGTTTATTGCTAAGGCATGAATTTTACCAAGAAACAAGATACGTGTGATATTGGTATTTTGGTTTCAGAAGCATGAAGTTGGAGAGACACAGGTCCAGTTTGAGAGTGCATCCTTGAAAAGCCCATTTGCTGTTTGGAATGTTATTTCCCCCCAGTACGGAGAAGGGCTGGGCAGCACAGGATTCATGCTATGGCCATCATGGCACACAGGGAACGTGTCTTTCTCAGTGATTATTAACTTTCCCCTTCACTCTTGTGTTTGGTTTTTTATTTTACTTGGCTGAAAAACTGAAGAACAGAGACCATAGTTGAAAAGTGTATTACTGTATGTGGAAGCACAGGTAAAAAATATCCATTTTTTTCCCCTTTGCAAACTGTGCAAAACTGTTTTTAATTTTGCAGTCTGCTCCGTGAAAAACTATACTGAGTCTGCGTTAGTTCTGTCCACTAATATCTGGAAAAGCACTAAATATGTCATTTTAGTGGCTTTTTCCCTTTTCAGCTAAATCTAGTTTTCCTATCTCTGCAGTGCTTAATCTTCTGCTTGAGCTATGTATTTCCTCGTTCACATAACAAACTTCTTTTTCCTTTACATTTTGACACAGGCTTCTTCCAAGAAGCCTCACACTGTTCAACAGCGAAACAATACCTGCAAGAAGACATGTCTGGAGTGCCTGGAGTACTGTAGGACTGTCCCCCAGATGGGGGCCTCTGGGGCAGAGACCCCCTCTCACTCAGGGTATATATACAATGTCATTGCTTCCCATTTAATGACCTCACATCAGTCCTCCCTCAATATTGTTCTTACCTCACCTCACTGTGAGTTTGTTCTTGTTGAGGGCCTGATCTATCAAAGCACTTAAGCACATGGTTGTGGGTTGTAAACCCACTAGGGTGAGTACCTTGACTTTTTACAACCCTGTAAAGTGTGTAAAGTGTGTACCTATGGCACTATAAAAGATGGGTTTAAATGATGTCTGTGATAAGAGCTAACCTTTTCTGTTCAGCACTTATTCTCTCTGTAAGACAAGAAGTTTCTGCACGTTGTGTTGCATATATTTCAAACAAGGCTGGTTTTGACAAATTGACTGTTTCTTTTTTAGTTCTTTTTTGCGCCTGTCTAAAGAAGCGTCTACACCTAATAAATTTTCCAGATATTCTTGCTTATCTGAATTCCTCAAAAACCTGTTTAGATTCTTTTATAGACACCCTGAAGGATTACTTAATACTTAAAATTTTTCAGTTCAGCTTCTTAAAAGACTTAAAGCAAAATAAGAAAACAGGACCATCACAGTAGGCTTAAACCTTTTCCCTGCAGACACCACCAAGGGTAAGTCTTAAGTTATATCCTGTTCTGAGAACTGAATTTTGCCTAGTGCCGAATTTTAATTTCTGTAAGCACTGGAAATAAAAAGTAATTAAACCTGTGCATATTCCTTGTGTACTATAAATACATTAATAAAATAGGCAAAGGAAATCAACTCCTAAATTATTAGCAGTAGTAAAATGCTGAATATTGAAACACAGTTTAATTTATTCATTTATAATTTTTATCAGGCTAAAATAGGCCTCTAGGAGCAATTTAAGCATTATAATAATGCAATTGTTCAGTATAGTCAGCAGTTAGATACACAGCTATCTCTGTACAAAAACGAATAGCAAGCTAGTGGCAAAGTCCCATGTTTCAATGTAAATTGATGGTGGATTTACACAAAGCCAGCAGATTGTTCTCTCATCTCTTTTATGAACAAGCAACTTGCATATTTCAGCGTGAAAACTACTGGGCAGTGAACCAATGCAGCTGATCTGGTTCAGTGCCCACAGACAGTCAAGCTCTAATTGTAAAACTTTTAGGTAACCAGTGTATCTCAGTTAGCATATATAAAGTATAAACCTCCTAACCCCAAAATGAACTTAGATGTTGCCTTAGATGTATTTTAGAGAAAATTGGTTAAGCCCAAGGCAAAACGTAACAAATCCATGTCATATATTAATAGCAGACAATTGGAAATCTTTTTCGCTTATGTATTATGTTGTGCATTGGCAAAAGAAAGATTAGCCATTTCAAAGCTAACACTATTAGTGGAAAGTTTTCTCTGAGTATTTCCTTATATGAAAAAGTGCTCTTAATTTGTCTGTTGTACAGGGCAGATGACGTGCCTGACAATCATCATTAAAACAACATTAACCCACTGAGAAGTTCCAAAACTGCTGTAGTGTAGATCCAATCTGTTTGAAAATCAGCAACATTTCTCAACTTCCATTTACAACTACAAGGAGCAAAAAAACCCTGAAACATTGTTTGTCTAATTCAATATACTGCTGCTTTTCACATCTCAAAGAATTTCAAGCAGTACTTTTTTTCTGGAGCAGTACTCAAAAGTACTGAGAGGAGTGACCTGCTCCCATTACACTCAAAGGTCTAACTATCTTTTAGAAGACTTTTGATATCAAAGTAGAGAAAAAACGAGTGGAGGAGACATCTGAACAGACTCCTTGGTGAAGCCGTAGCTTGACATCCTGCTTATGTCCAGTTTGGGAGGGTTTCCTCCAGAAACACAGGCTCAAAACACAGGCTGATAAGATAACAAAAGGTTGAAAGGGACCTAAGGTCTCTAGTGCAACCTTCTGGTCAAAGCAGGATCTGTTCTGAGGTCTGACCAAGTTACTCAGGGCTATATTTCGTCTGGTTTTGAAACCAGATAGATGGAGCCTACACAACATCTGGCCCACTTACTCAACTGCTTGACTCCTGATGCTATGTGAGTCCAGAGCCACTGCAGGGAATAGTGCGATACAAAAATCTAATTTCACAAACTGCCTCCAAACCACACTGAGGAAAGGCCAGCCTTACGTGCCATACAGCATGTATTTTCTTTCCATGAAAAAGGGGCAAAGTCTGCTCAGACTGGGAATACAACAATGAACTATGGCTGTCTCAACACTTAAGCAAACTGTATCTGTTACTGTAAATTCATATTTTGAGCATGTCTTCTTAACCAGGAGAGATAGAAAGAGTTGTTAAACAATTAAAGTAAATTCTAAGGTCCCCACTTCAGAGCCAAAGTGCAAAGTTACTGACTTAGGCCTTAATCTGATCTGATCTCAAAAGCATCTGCCTCCAGTGAAGAATGTCTGGACATTAGCTGAACTCCTGCAGAATCTGCTGAGGGTCACCCCATTTCATGGGTGGAATGTGTCCTGTGGACATCGCTCCAGTGTCATCCTCGGGGGGATGTTTATAATACAAATGTGTCCTGTTTTGGTTGGGATAGAGTTAATTTTCTTCATAGTAGCTGGTACAGGCTGTGTTTTGGATCTGTGCTGGAAACGGTGCTGATAACAGAGAAGATGCTTTAGTTATTGCTGAGCAGGGCTTACCCAGAGTCAAGGGCTTTTCTGCTCCTCACCCCACCCCACCAGCGAGCAGGCTGGGGGGGCACAAGAAGTTGGGAGGGGACACAGCCGGGACAGTAGAGCCCAGTGACCAAAGGGATGTTCCATACCATACGGCATCATGCTCAGTACGTAAAGCTGGGGGAAGAAGTGGGGACATTCAGCATTATGGCGTTTGTCTTCCCAAGTAACCATTACGTGTAATGGAGCCCGGCTTTCCTGGGGATGGCTGAACGCCTGTCTGCTGAGCGGGGGTGGTGAATGAATTCCTTGTTTTGCTTTGCTTGTGTGTGTGGCTTTTGTGTTTTGTGGCTTTACCTGTTAAACTGTCTTTATCTCAACCCACATGTTTTCTCACTTTTCTGATTCTCTTCCCCATCCCACTGGGCAGGAGTAAGCATGTGGCTGTGTGGGGCTCAGTTGGCAGCTAGGGTTCAACCACAACAACATGAAACAATTTTTTATAAATAGCTATTTTAACATTTTATTATTCTTTAAAAAATGCTTTTAATTCAAGCTTTATTAAGGTATTTTCTATCTTATGCTGCCTATCAGTCAGGTGTCTTTCTACTACAGGTTTATTACTCGGGGCCCAAAGACAGAAAAACTGAATACTAACAGTTCTCTGCCAATAAAGGTGGCATTAAACTTGTTTCTAGACCAAAAAATCTCACAAAATATACTCTATCCTCATGGAACATAAACCATTACATGAACTTCTAACGTGTTGTAAGATGTGAAGAAGTTATTTACAATCTTAAATACCTACTACACACAAAGAGAGACTTGTTTATTTGTAAAGATTGCATAGTTTATTTTTCAGCAAGGAATATAATAAAGTCTAACTGAGAAGGGCAATCAAGAAATCCATGAAACCCTGTTTCACTGTTTCCATAGTAACCTCCTTAATATGCTAGTAACCTTGCTTAGGGACAACCCTATAAGCAAATACATTGTAAAAATTTCTCAGTCATAATGAATACACTCTCATTATTTGGCTTTTTGTATTGCTTACACAAATATCTTGGCCCTTTATTAGTTTCCTTGTTACCTTTAAGAAGCAAAGCCTGAAGTAAAATATAACCTGCCCTACCCATTGCTCTCAGTAGTTAAAAAGGCATGTTTCAGGTACAGTACATTTAACTAGGATTTAACTACATTGGTGGGAAAAAAAAAATAAAAAGGATAACCAAACTCAAATAGTATAGGAATTGACTTGTGTGTTTGCCCAGAAAACAATCAAAGCCTTTTGAAGAATATGAAGACTGCAAATTTGGGAGTTAACACTAGCTGCAGAATCACTTGCTCTGCTCCCTGCTCCTGGCAGATCCAGTTTTTGCAAGGGCTGCAGCCAAGAAGAAACAGAGCCACCTGATGTGGTTTTGCACGACTGTAGACAGAGGACTGAAAAATTATTATTTGAATCAAAGTTCTCCAGAGATGTAAACCACAAGGTTTGGGTTTAACCTATTTGTGCCCATTTTTTGTACTTGATGAGATGAGATGTGGAGCGCCCTTCCCTAGAGCAGTGTTCCCTCAGAGTGACCTGCAGAGCCCTGACAGCGGTCTGCAGCCACGCTGACAGAATTACTTGCAAGCAGATCAGTTGCATACAGCTGCACGGGTGGTGCACAAAATGAGCGGGGCTGGCTGTGGCAGGGCCCTGCCGGGGGCAGAGGCTCCCGTCCCACCCCCAGCCATGAGCAGGG